>NW_009259595.1:499736-533198 GCF_000687185.1 Egretta garzetta
CACTGGGATTGAACACCATGGTAGTTCTGATCTTTCAGGGGATGTTGTCAGTTTTAAACACGTATTAAAAAACCAAAACAGCCCCTGAACACCGAGTTTATTTTCCAGTGATATAGATAATGAGTTATTCAATTACAACTCAAATGTGCTTTCCATTTCCATTACTTTCCACTCGGTCTGCCAGATGACCACAGTTTGGTGTTTCTCTGTTTGGGAAATGAAAATAGATTAGTCTGTCTCGCTTCTGATTACAGCCTGATCCTAATAAATTTCACTTGGAGGTTCTTGTCTGTCAGCCCAATACTTGAAATATCCAGCTATAGATGCCACGAAGAGACATTAACAAAGATAATTTCCGTTAAGAGTTAAAGGAATCCTTAGATTGCTTATTTTAATCCAAAATTTTCATTGTGATTAAAAAAAAATATTTTGGTCATGTCTGACTTTTAATTGGTTAAAAAAATCCTGTACTAAATTTTAGAAAGATTTGCCATTCTGAGGTCTAAACTTACTTTCACCCTGCCTCCAGTTCACTCTCTGCTTATAAAATCCGGAGCTCTTGCCCTTTGCTCAATGCAGCGTGTGTCTGACACACCAGCAGCACCCTGCTGCTGGGCAGGCTCCCAGCGCCGGGCTGTAAAGGAATGAGCGAATACACGAGAGGGCCCCAATCTGATCTGGCACCATTCCCAGAGCAGAAATGCTGCTCTGTGACTAATTCTGGTTCATTTTCCTTTCTATAAGGAAAGTACACTTTTTCGCTTACTCCATCAGGAGGGCTAAGCTGATTTCATTTCAGACCTGTATTACTATATTTCATTCCTCTACTATGGGCAAATATCTGCAATACAGGCTGTATTTATAACTATAAGTGTATAATCCCTTTTATCCACCGCACACGTCAGATTCTGTTCTGAAGTAGGCCACAGTTTCATTGTATCACTAACATTATCCTTTCAATAAAGTCCCTTTACAAAATGCTTCCAGTTCACCTGTGCAGAAGTCAGATATTTCTTGATTTGCCACCTAAGGAAACTATTAAGATTGCTGGCATTTCCCTTTCCTTTCCCTTTTCCTTTTCCCTTTCCTTTTCCCTTTCCTTTCCCCTTTCCTTTCCCCTTTCCTTTCCTTTCCCCTTTCCTTTCCCCTTTCCTTTCCCCTTTCCTTTCCCCTTTCCTTTCCCCTTTCCTTTCCCCTTTCCTTTCCCCTTTCCTTTCCCCTTTCCTTTCCCCTTTCCTTTCCCCTTTCCTTTCCCCTTTCCTTTCCCCTTTCCTTTCCCCTTTCCTTTCCCCTTTCCTTTCCCCTTTCCTTTCCCCTTTCCTTTCCCCTTTCCTTTCCCCTTTCCTTTCCCCTTTCCTTTCCCCTTTCCTTTCCCCTTTCCTTTCCCCTTTCCTTTCCCCTTTCCTTTCCCCTTTCCTTTCCCCTTTCCTTTCCCCTTTCCTTTCCCCTTTCCTTCAGCATATTTTAAAATGTCTACAGTTATAGGGATTTAGATTATGCCTCACCCTGACTCCGTGTTTCATTAACAGGTGCAAGGTGCTTTCCTCCCCTTCATTTCCCTTCCATTTCCCTTCCATTTCCCTTCCATTTCCCTTCCCTTCATTTCCCTTCCCTTTCCCTTCCCTTCTTTGACAGAAATTAGGCTTACATTTCCATATAATAATATGAAAAGTTTTCTCTTTGCCATGAAAACTTTTGAAGTGTTCTTGAAAAGCTAACTATCCAAAGCCCAAAATAATTGATAGCTAGCTCAGGCTGGAGTTCCCATCCAAATGACATCTGCTTCTGTCCAACTTTATTGCCACCTTTCTCCTAGAAGGGAAGGATTATATTGTGGCATATGAAGTATAGGGAAAGCCATGTTTAAAGAAGAAGGCAGGAGCAAAAGGCAGGAGGACCACATTCATGGAGTGGAACAGTCTTCCCTGAAAATATTCAGTGTTTGAATTAAAGTCTGAGGTTGGGGGGCAAGTTATGGGGGAAAGAATTAAGAATTTCAACAGAAGGCCATTTTTCAACCAGCTTTAAAACTGTGTTACAAGTCTAACCTTAATGCTAGCTATTGACATTCTTCTCCCATGGGACATTGATCCAGTAGAGCAGTGTTGGAGGCTTGCAGAAATCTTTAATTTACAACTAAATTGCTTGACTGAGTTAGCAAGGGCTGTGTCAATGAGGGAGGGCTACACATTTGGGGAAGATGCTCCAGAAACTCATGTCTTAAGTTTGAATCCATGGAATGATGGACAGATAACTTTCAGGTTTAAGTTCTGGCAGAAAAAAAATTACAACATCTGCCAGGAGTAGAAACATGCAGCTAGGGTAGAATTGCAAGATATAACCAGTGTCAAGACAGGACAGCCAGAGCAGCTGTGCTGCCTCAGAAACAGGGCAGGAATGTGGTCCAGACACTTCAGTTGCTGTCTGACCCTCTGTGTCCCCCTTGTCAAGGAGTCAGAGGCATGGTTTCCTGTATGCCCAAGCAACAAATGTAAAAACCTTGCTGATAAATCGTCTCTCAGGCGGGTTTTGTTCTGCAGATAGACACCGAGCAGAAACAGGGTAGCTCCTGCCTGTAGACCACCAGACCCTTCTGCTGTTCTTCATGCAATGCAGATGTAACCTCCAACGAGCTCAGGGGAAAATCTCCCCTGCTTTAGGAAAGAGTACTCTTAATTCACTCACTCTCCTTGAAACAAAGGTTTTCCCCTGCACCTCACCTCCTTGCTCCATGCTGGGACCTTGTTCAGGTCTATCAAAGAAACTGGCCTCTTGGCTGCTTCCCTTATGGAGCCTGTAGGCACTGAGGCAAGATAGCCCATTGAACTATCATGGCTCAGGCACATCAATATCTATAATTAAGTCACAGTGGACTTTCAGAGACCTCTGCTTCCCCTGGCTGAATGATCAGGGGCATGTGTACAGCTGGGTTCACTAAGAAACTGCACTAGTCCAAGGCAAGGCTTGAATTCAATACTTCAAATTTGGAGTGAGGCATTTTAACCCTCTGCTTCCATGCTCCTACACCAGCTTTCACTGACATAAAGCCCCATCCAGGCCTTGCCCAGCGGTGGTGGAAGGTGAGCTGAGGGCTACCGCTCCCCTGTGACCCTTCATTTTCCTATGAGCATTTTGCACTGCATGTCGTAGACCACATTCTAATTCCTCAGTCACCAAGCAGTGAGAAATAACACGCAATGGTCAGAGCAGTACAGCAGTCTGTGGAAGGGCAGCAGTGCAGGGTCCAACCCGCATCTCCTTGTTCCTCTGCCAGGGCAGCGTCCTCCTGATCAAAGCTGCATAGTCCCAGCAAGTGCCACCAAGCCATGGGACAAGCAAATCAGGCAAATCAGTGCGACTCCTGTGACCCCTCAGGGATCCACCACACCTCGCCCCCTGCCCAGAAGACCCTGGGTCTGGTGTCATGTTTATGCCCTCAAATCCTCCCAGTGTTGCCTTGTTTTTCCATTTCCTCCACCACCCACTGTTTCCCTTCCGAGTCTCTCCCTGCCCACACCCCCATCAAACACGTGTCAAGCTGTGCTTATTTGGATGGTGCAAAGCATTTCAGCAAAAATGTCTTCAACAGCGGAGCTGTACAGGGTCCATGGGAGGAAAGGCATGTGGATAAGGCACTAGGCAGGAAATCTGCTGTTTGGCTTTTGCACTGAACTGCTCTCTGACTCAAGGCCAGCCCTATTTAAACTGTTCTCTCCCAGATAGATCCATGTGGATGACAAACCAGCTCCCTGCAGGGAGCAGGGTCCCGGTGCATGCCCACACAGTGGGGCAGAGCTGTGCAGAAGTGGTAGGAGCCACCGGGCTGAGCTGGTGGCCATGCATCGGAGGCTGCTTTCCCCTTCCTCTCAGCCTGACCCTGGCTCCTCGGGCGGCTCGTTTAGAGCCAGCTCAGATATCCATGGGCTCAGTGCGATGTGCAGTGTAAATAGGAACTTAATCCCATTACAGACCTGAGTGTGCCCACCGAGGCCAAGCATCTCGAGCTGGCTAAAATACAAAAGCAAGGCAAGTCTTCTTCACACCCTCTTCTCCAGTGTGTGAGTGAGTTTAGATTGCTCCCTACCTAAAATTGAAGCCGGTGGCGTTTTATGCCAGTTTACACCAGTTGCAACAGGAATGAATGACAGTGAGCCACGTAGCATGGCAAGGGACCCAGCCCAGGATCATCTCTGAGTTTGCCAAATTGCTGCAAGGACATAGCACAATTAAAAAGAAAGCCTTCATCCATGTCACTGATGAATAACACTTGGAGTTACTAAAACAGGAAGGACTTTAAAGGACCAATTTGTTTTCCACTAGCTGGGTTGCTCTATATTCTTTGCAATTCTCTGAGGTTGGACTGTAGAAATAATTGGGCCAAAATGGCTTCTAGCAGCACACTTTGATGATTTTTTTTTTCCTCCACAAATAATTTAAAAATGCCAAACAGCACTGGTAAACTCTATATGCTCTGACAGAGCTGCTTCTCCTCAGGCAAACTGATATGCAACCAAATATACTAAAAAGAGTGTGGTAGATTTATTTTTCCATGGCACAAAAAAAAACTTATCATGTTCTCCCCCTGTACTTTCTTTCTCCTCCAACAAGAGAAAATACTTGGTCCAAAAGTCCTAACCTTAACGATCTTCTGCCTACCATAAAAATGGTAAACATGCAATTAGACATGGCATTTACCTGGTCAGGTATGCTGAGGCTTCTTTTGCATTTTATGGAAATCTGGCATCGGTTTTGCATCAGGTTCGCAGTCTCTGCACTCCTGACTTTTATTTCTGAGTACATTTCCTTTTGAGGCAAAACAACGAGGAATGCGCTGCAACCTTTTATCACGCAGTTATCTGCATTCCTGGACAGTGTCACTGTCTGGCGTGTGACTCACTCATGGTCTCTGCAAAGCTTTATGCTTCCATTAGGGGCCTCTTCTCATTCTGTTTTATTTTAGACAAAATTAGGCTCCAATGAACTTCCATTTTTAGAGGGAGGCATATGACATAAATGGGAAGATGGCATATTGTGGGACAAATGTGGCCACATCTCCTGTCTGTCTGTAATTTTATTACTGAGATATAGATACCTGGAAAAACTAAACCTACTTAGAAACAAATGAAGCTTAAATAGAGAGGAAAATCCTTGTTATTCGTGACAAGCAGTGATATTTGCTATGCACTACAGCTACAGAGGTACTCTGAATGACCATGGATACAGAAATATATTTTGTGCTCAAATCAAGCAATAACCTGGAGGACGTAAAGTAAAAATCATTTAACCTTTGCTTATCTGACAAGCCAAATCTAATTAGAGGGTTAGATTAGTGGGGTGCCTGTAAAACAATTAAGCTGGTGAGGTATCCTGAGGAAGGCAAATTTATGCTGTTATGCTATCATATGTTATTTCTCCCTCATGCATCAAGTTACCAGGTCAAACAGCTGCAACATCTGAAGGTGCAGAAGGAGGATAGAGGAGAGATGGGTAGTCACTGTAAGAGAAGTGTAGCGTTAAAGCTGTGTAAGATGTGCAGGGTAAGTAAGTAGTTAGGTCTGTGTGTGTAGAGGGAAGCATGGAGGATATTTGCTGATAGGTGCATTCATTTTTAATAGTGGCTTTCCTTGTGTTGTGCCTGAGCTTTCACTGTTCAACAAAATTATTTCTATGCTTTGGTATATATGATGAATAAACCTTGACAGAAAGCATAGTTTCGATCCAGTTCTGCTAAAGATTCCCTAAACGTGACTAGAATGTACTCCCTACCCAGTGTGTCTGGACTATTAATCTAAAGAAATGGTACCACCTGGGGATGCCACAAGACCACCCTTGGGAATATTAATTTTCTCTTTCATGGAGGTACTACTGGGTCTAATTGATAGCATGGAGAAGTCTGATGCAATTTGAGATTCAGAAGAAAGGTGCACTTTGTGCTTGCTTGACACATCTCTGTTGATTGCCATTGGGTAAAGGCAGGGTAACAGCAGGACTTGTGTGCCTTGATCACTGAATCATACATAAAGCCATTCCATGGGATAGTGAACAACAGAGAACATTAAGCAAAATTAAGCCAATAACACTGGGCTTCAGTAACTGTCATACACAGGCCAGAGTAAAATAGTTCAATGGAGATATTTGTGAAAAAGGAGTGAATGGGGTCAGGGAAAGGTAATTCATGGCAAAGATAACCAGAGTCTGTGACAGTCTTTCATTGCAGGGGGCATTGAGGATATAAAGGAAACGTTCAAACTGCATAGGAGCAAAGACTGATAAGACTTGCACTGCAGAGATTAAGGTATCAGTTTCCAGCCAAAGGGATTTGGGGATTGGATCATTATTGTGCTATTAGCTGTTGGCTGGAGATAAACAAAACAAATGTTTATTCCTGGGAGAAACAGCTCTTAGAGTTTAACTGACTTGGCTAATTTGAAATTCCCTTGAGCAAGAAGCCAGTCTCTCATTGGAGCTGGAGTCCTCACAAGATAATTTCAGGATGATAAAAAAAATGAAAGTGTTTCTTTTTCACTACGCAATATATGGTGATTGCTCCCTTATCCTCTGCAGGATTATTTTCTGTACTACTTATCCTCTATTTCTCAGTCTAAAAGAAATTAATATAGGATGCTCCTCAATATTTGTGGGGAACTCGTCTGAGTGTGTGAACTTCCAGGCCCCGGATGTCTGCATGAGTTCTTATTAGCCCATCTCTGATGCTAGCTAAAAGTATCCCAGAGGAAAAAAATTACTAAACTTCTTGGTGGGAGTACAGGGATACCCTTGCACCACTGCTAAGTCTCATGGTTGTGCAGAAGTGGGGGACACCAGAGCTCACCAAGGCCAAACCTTGGCTCTCAGAAGCTGGGGAAATACCACGGCAGATCTAGCCAATATTTTTTTCCTAGTTGTTCACCTGTGACCCTTTGTGAGAATTATCTTTGGAAAGCAACAGCAACAAGAACAGAAAGTAGAGCTAGTGTCATCTCATTCAGTTCAGCCTGCAGAACTTGTGTTCAGGAGAGGAAAACTGAACTTCAAAGCTCTGCACTGGTCTCTGGCAGGTTGCAGGGCAATAGCAAGGATATGCTGGCAGTGAGAAAGCCTGTGTTTTTGCACCGGGAGGATCTTTGAACAGAAGGTGCCAGCAGTCTCTGACAACACTCCATTTCCAGAGTGCTCTTCTGCCAGCAGAGGAAGGAGAGACCTGCTTTCCTGCCCAAGTTACAGCAGTGTGCATGGATAAGACCAAGAAGAGCCCCAGACTGTACAATAATTTCCAGGAAAACAGATGTTCATTACAGAAGAAATGAATTTTTTTTCTTCCTTTCTTTATAATGGCTATTGCCATGATTAACATATCAGATTGTACAAGGAGTCTCAGCACAAGACATCAAAGGCTTTCCGCACAGGTTCTTCCCTTGCTCTGTCTTATTAGTGTATGTGGTGTCCTGAGGATATAACAAGGAGAACTGCAGAACACCTCATGAGTAGTTTAGATGTGAAGCTGAAGGTTTCTCCAGCCCCACCACAAATAAGAGAGACCATTGTTTCAAACAGGAGCAACTCTCAGGAGCCCTGCAGCACCCAGGACAACCTTAAATAATGGAACCCAGCCCAAACAAAATAATGGAAGGGGCAAATGGGATTTTTTTTTCCTCCCAAAGTCATATTCTCTCTTAGAGACTCCCTGCCACATTTATGCAGGGAAGTGTGACTTTTTAGGCTGGACCCTGAATGCAGCAGCCACCTTTCAGTGCCATCAGCAAACTCAGAGCTTCCTGAGTGGAAATACCAAAACACTTCAGCAAGGCTATTTGGCAGCTTTCCCACACATTCAGCCCCTCAGGCAGGGTTCAGCTAGGGCACAGTGTATTCTCACTTTCTTTAAAATTGTTCTGCTGGTCAGTTCAGCTACTCTAATTTTCCTGTTTTATGCTTATTAAAATACCTTCTTTACTGTCCACAGAAGAAAAATCCACCTGATTGCATTTGTAGTAGTGGCATTTTGCCTTCTACCTGTTATTGTACCTATTTGTCTCCAGCAGCAGTCAGCATGTGGGTGGTTTGGAGAGAGATTTACACGCTGATATTTTATTAAGGTTCCTTTTTATTCTGTAATTTAACTGGGGAGATTGAAACATTGTACATTATTTTGCCTGTGGTAAAATAGACCTATTTTAGCTTCTTTTTTCCCTTCGTCTGATTGCTCATTAATATTCAGAGTTTATCTTATCTATTCCCTTCTTCATTTGGTTTGTAAATGATTCCTTTGCTTGCTCCTTTATTTTTAAGCCTGTTTTCAACTTTTGTTTAATCTTCTTGGTGGCTTTTTTCTTCTTTTTTATTAAATTTCAAGTTAGACTTTTAAGTTTATCCCTTTTCATATTCATTCCTTAAAATGCCAGCTGCTCTTTTTCTCTGTCTTCTACAGAGACTGAGTGAACACAGAGAAACGGAGCTGCTCCTCCGGCATGCTACAGATTGCTAATTTTGGTCTAGCTTTCTCAGGTGCCAAGAGCAGGGCCCAGGTGGACTTTAGCCTTTCACCCCCCTCAACGGCTGCCATGAGACATATCATCGCAATAAGCAGAAACAGGCGTGAACGTACAAAACCTCTGTTCAAGTGGTGGGGTGACACCAATGTATGCACCACTTTAGTAACCCTATGGGTGCTACCTCAAAGCAGGTTTTGAACCCAGACATTTTCTCTCAGCTCGGATTCCCTCCACACCTCCCCATTCGAATCTCTAGTGGATCTACACTTTGGTGTACTTGCTGGTGACCTGTAGTTATGGTGGCTATTGTGTGTGCTGAAGTGTGTGCTCTGTGTCATCTGGACTGCAGGTACCTGAGCTAAGGCTGGGGGCTCCTGTGCTCTCATCACACATTGGCTTTGCAGCATGTTTATCCTGTCTTCCCATCCTTACTGAGCAGCAGCACGCAGTATTGCAAAGGGGCAAGGACTCTCATTCCCAATAAATGACTCTACCCTGGTGTAACTGTGCTCACTCCAGAGAAGCCATCCCAATCTTGGAGCACTCTCAGGCAAGCATTAAGCCTGCTTGTCCTTGTCTAACTACTTCATCAGGGCCCATTTAGTTTGATGTCATACTTATTATAACTAAAATTCTCTTTATTCTGTTTTGCTGTCTCATATCTTAGCAGTCCTTGGGCCTACTGGCTTTCATGAGGCCTTTTCTCCATTTCAAATAGTTTTTAGAGCTGACAAAAGTAAAATTAGCCTTCCTGCCAGTACTGCTTCTCTCCAGCTTTCCCAAGCCTGCCCCTGTGGTGCTCACTCTTTGGCAGAGAACTGCGAAGAAGATGTCCCACAGGGCCCTGTGTTCATTTTTCTCTTGTTTTCATTTTAATTCCTCTCTATGTAATTTTTTAGTCCTTTGCATTCCCTCTATTAACTACCAATGAGCCAATCTAACTCCCTTCCTCAGCTCCCTCTTCAGCAAAGCCATACACACCCACAGCAGGCAACATGCAAACATCATCCTGGTCTGGTACAAGGTTGGATTCTGAATTCACCTGTCATCATGGTTTGAAGCACAGTTTGCCTCTCATGATACCATTCTTTATACAAAAAAAATGGACTATCTTGACAGATTTTTCACCTACATTTTTTCCTCACTGCAACGTAGCATATGTTTAAGTATGCAGGTGCACCTGACCTTGTGCCTTGCTGTCTGTACCATGCAATGTCATGTGTATCAAAGGAGCCCCCAAAATAATGTGTAATAATCACGTGATTGACGAGCAGTACATGGTGGAATTGACATTTACAGGCAAATGGAAAAAATTAACACAGGAATATTATGTTATTCAACAATGGAGGACATATGAAAGCCAAGACAGACAGATACAATCCTTCTGAAATGTCATACAATTCGGTGGGAGCAGTGACAATATTGGAATCTTTCAGTGGCATTTATCATTGTCAGAGGCAGGTCAGTAGACTAGATGGAGCCAATTGTGATCCATTATGACAATGACTAAGCCCTTAAGGACCAAAATAGTCTTTGGGTTGCTTTTTATACAATTACCACAAGCCCAGCTTGTGCTAGACACTGGTAAGGTACTGGTATATGTTTTGTATACGATCTACCTGCTGAAAACTGAAGCAATCTTTTTGTATTGCTAATTTGCTTTAACTAACTATACGTGATTCATTTTTCTTCTTCCTCCTGTGGATTTGGCACCTCCAAGCTCCTGCTTTTCAATTGTGTGAAAGGTTGTGTACCTCTTGATGCAGGATCCTAGGTGGCATCAAAAAAATTATATATAGGGGGTTTAATTCTGCCTTCTTATTAGAATGGGGAGGGTTTTGGGGGGAGGGGGGAAAGAGAGTCAGATGCTCAGTTGTATAAATTGGAAGCAGTATATCTTCTTCTCCCAAAGGGGTGCTCAGGACTTTTCTGAAATACTTACTTCTTTGCTGACTCAAATCTCCAGGCATGCAGCAAAGGAAGATAAGAAAGAGAGCACAGTAATGCATCAGATTTTCAAGCTACAGACTAGCGTTTATAAAGAAGATACTATAGGTGAGTTAGCTTAAAAGGCGAGAGAAAGGAGCTTGCATGAATAGGGAAGCAGAGTCAACACTTCCTTTTCAGTATTGCCTCTGGCAGGCTTGCTTATATTTCTGGAACCTGAATTTGGATGACCTTTTCAGGGCACAACCTTATCTAAAGGTGAGATAGGTAAAGAGTTTCTTCCACTTCCTGCCATGGGTTCTGAGTGATCAGAGCTGCTATAGGCAGCTGTAATTGAAGTGTTTAGTGTTTGCTAAATATGGTTATTACCTGAGGGTTCTTGAAATACTGTTTGCATTTTTTATGGTCATTGGATTCTCCTGATTACCAGATGTAATAGACTTTTTATGCTACAATGCAACTGTTGAACATTTTAATTGGAATGCCATGTCAAATTTTTAAATTAAAAATCAAATACTCAAAGCACCAGTGCTTTTTTGATTACTAAAATTAAAACCTAATTGAATTCTCCCACCAAAAAATATCCTGTGGAAATTTAATTAGAGAAGTGTAAAAGAGCTGATTTTTAAAACATATTAATTTTTAATTAGGAAAAATCTGAAAGGCAAATTAGTAAGTTTTAAATTTTCCAAAATATGAATATGGAGTTACCATGTGGCACAATAAAGAGAAGACCCAAGGTCTGCCTTCCTAAATGACTATATATCACAGGGCTTGAGTCCTACCTGAATAAAATTAAAAGTGATGGATAACGGTTTCTGTTGTGGATCCTCATAAAAACCTTCCATGCATGTCAGCACATCAAAGGACTACAACGAAAAGTTAAAGTAGCTTCAAATGAATATTTGGAGCAGGGTGCAAAGAGGGAGGTTAACTGGTTATTCCCAAGTAGGGTTTAAAGTACACCCTTGTCTTCAGTGTTCACCTAGTAACTGGCAGGACAGCTCTGCAGTCAATTATTTGGTTGGTCTAGATCCCATTCTCAGGGCCTTAGCTCTCCTGGTGTACTGCAGGGGTCTGCTCCAGAGAGCAGGCATATCACAGCTTGGGACTGCATTGCTCTGTCTTGCCCGGCTTTTGTTTGATTTACCATTTTACACCCAGGAAGATTCACACATTAATAAGGGCAAAGAAATCATTGACAGCCTGTTTACCATTTTACACCCAGGAAGATTCACACAACATTAATAAGGGCAAAGAAATCATTGACAGCCTAGGTGGGCTCAGTCTGGCCTTGTCAGGACATTTCCATTTCCCATTGATTTTAGTTGTTTGTGGCTGCACGCAAAGTGTCAGAGTCAGCGAATTAGAACAGGTGACAAAGGCCCTTGGGAAAGGACACCACCATCATTAGTTAGGTAGACTGGAAATGATTACAGCTCTACTTCTTTCTTAATATTTTTTCTTTCTTAAAAACGTGCATCCCACAAACTAGCTCTCTATTTTGTGGTGCTGTGCAATTTCATGATACAGCAGTTAGGAGATAATTTGATTTAAAGAAAGAAATAAAAAGACTAACTACAGCTCTCTGGAGACTTGCTGCCTAATGATATACACTTAAAAGTATAAGAAATAACAAAATGAAGAGGAACGGTGCCTGCAGGGTACATTCAGATCTGGGCTGTGTTAGTCTCTCACAGCTGAAGCTAGGGCAGCTTGTGGCAGGCACTCAGGACTTGCACTTGGTGAGCCTGGGGAGCTGGGGGAAACCCACCTGAGCAGCCCCTGCAGGGTATGGGCTGAATTCAGTATGCTCCAGATCATCCTCCTGTGTTCGTGACTTGGAGCATGGCGCCAATCCCATCGATTGCTTGTTTTTGTCTTGGAAAGCCTTTCCTGGCTTTGAGAACAAAGAAAGAATCTGCTCATGGTTAAGAAGCTCGGCGGGGAAAGGGAAACTGAAACACGAACCAGAAACCTGTTTTTTTTCTCTTTTCCTAAACACTAAAGTGCAAAATAAAGCTATTTTGTGCCTGCCTCTTTTCTTTTTCCACAACTTGCAGGCTTGACACTTTCCCTATTTCTCTGCTTGAACTGGAGAAATCATACCCTTGCCCACAACTAGGCTGGTGCTAGTGGCATCTTTCTGGGAAGAAGACGAGATGGAAGGGTTTAAAATGCTCATCTCCCATTTCCTGGATGAGTGCTTTAGCCATTACCCTAGTAGGCAAAAGGGATTATACACTCCCTCTCAACACACCTATATGAAGGCAAATGAGGCAGAAGGTGTGCCCTGTCTTCTTTCTGAAGACTGTACTGCTCAGGTAACCCTGCAGGTTTCCTGACTACTTAGAGCAATCTCAGTTTGGTATCAGAACCCAAATTCTATGTTTCAGGCACTTTTGTGTATATTTCTGTTTTTCTAGATGTGTTTTCTGGATTTCAACCTACGACCCTAAGTCTTTTGACAGAAGTGGAAGTCATATATACAGGTATCCCATAAAATGCTAATTCCCTAATTTAGGAAAAATGCTGACAAATATTGTGAAGTTTCATGGTAACTTTGCAATCTCTATCCTTTCCATGGTGATTTAATAGGATGGTAGGCACTTGAAAATGAAGGAATGAAGGTATAATTTGGATGTTGTGTAGGCTGATGAACTGTCTCTCTTCTTCAATGTCATCTTTGAAGTCACTTGCAATCAAACAATCTTGTTATTTTTCATATCATTGCATACTTAGGCAATCTGCTGTCTGCAGTTATTACAACAACATACTTGTTTTCCACTTATATATAATAACAGTTTACTCATTCCTCAAAGGTCTATACTTATTTTCATCTTTTTATAACAAAATGAGAAGCAGAAAGTCTATTTATGGAAGTAGATTTTAAACAAATCTCAAAATCGAGAAGCACTAAAGGCTGGGAAAAGCCTTTGGGATTAGAATACTCACATCAGGGTGAAGAAGTGGATGAATGTAAAGAGTTCATGTGGTAGATGCTTGGTTCACCATAGTGCAAACACTTTCACACTGAGTAGTGATTCAAGATGTTACTGCTTTCTGTTTACTTGCCATTGCCTTCACAGCTGAGCCTTGTTAACACTGCAAAGTCAGCTAGATTAGTTTTAATAGCTTTCAGATCTACAAGGACACATCTGTTTGTGCCCCTTCTCTGCGTTTCATTTTGTTAAAAGTCAAATTAAAAAAAAAAAAATCAGGCAAGATATAAGTTTATATAAAACCAAAAAGCTACATTAGATAAAAATCAATATAATCCGTGTGAATCAGGTTTGCAGATGCTGTCAGGGGGAGATTAGGATTTACTGCTCCCCTCCTTTCCACCCTAAAGAACAAAACACCCAGCCCTTCTTCTCTGAGTAGATTATTGAGTTTCTGCCCAGTGCACCTCATTCCTTCAGGAGACAGGGTGCTGATAAGACTGGTAATTCATCTGATCCCACGTTGCAAATCTTGTATTACCAGCCCTGCAAGCATGGAAATGTCAATATTGAGAAAAACCAAAAACCTGCACATGGAAGGAGTTTGAAAAGGGAAAAGCATCTGCAAACTGTGGAAAAATCCTCCCTTAAGGAAGAAAGTTAAACAACAGCCTGTGAAGCATGCAGGAAGGTATGTGAATTTGGAAGTAGGCTGGACCTGAGTCCTTTAGCAACCTTGGTCCCAGACATTTGAAGCTCTGGACAGCCACACTGCTGGTCTGTGGTGATGTGCACTATTCCCATCTCCCTTCTCTGGGTAGCGCCGTGGGTGGACATCTGTTAATGCCAGATCAACTCTCATGCCATACTGCTCCCCCTCCCCACATGGTGGGGGCTAGCTTGCAGGTGACTGCTTTAAAATTAAATAGCCAAGTTTGGGAAAAGGCTGTTCTCAACAGATACTGGTTAGAGTGACCTGTGGTGTCTGCAAAGGTTTCGGAGAATAGAGTTTGAACTAGAGCGAGCTAAGCAGAAAGGTATCGATTAGTTTCTTTCACATTAGCTTAATTTGTTGTTTGTCTAACAAAGGCTTATTTGGAGTAGACTAACAGGAAGACAGCATTGTGACACAAAAAGTTCCAGCTGAAATATAGCAGAGACAATTACAGGTTGTCCACTGGGTTGATGTAATAATCTTTCATTTCAGAACAGCTGAGTTCTGGACCCCAAGTGTAACCCTCTAGCAGATGCTTCTGTCAGCACCAAGAGGCCTGTTTCAATCTGTCTAGAGTAGAAATCCTGGGAAAACATAGGGTTTGGGTGGAATAGAAATAATCTTTTCAGGGAAGAGATCTTTTTTCCTGAAATAGAGGACACTAGGAATTGCTTTCCTCTTTCTGGTTCCAGCAACGGCACATACAATTCCCTGGACCGCCTTTCCAGTGTCAGAAACATGGATGTTGGAATTTATTTAGAAAAAAGAAACCAAAGAAACAAACAAGGTGCTGTATACATATTTACATACTACCAAGTATATTGATGTGCTGTCAACGTTTGCAAAAAGATAACTATAGGAATTCTTGAGATCCAGAATATTTAGGTCTCACTAAAATTTGCTTCCCATCCCCATAGCTCTTCTATTATGACACAAAATTTTTTGGGGCAGAGTGTTTATTCATCAAAAAAATTCTCAAATATATATCAGCTTAAGTAAAGTGTACAAAAGAAGATTTCTAAGATCCAGAAAGGCAGTCTGGCATGAAGAAGGACCACCTGAAACCGCACCATCCATCCCTTGTCTGTACTGCAGAGATTACTGCATCTACCTGGGATATGCAAGACCTCAGCTCAAATCCCTTCTCTAACAGACTTGAAATTCTGTCTCTTCTGTTTTGGGGAAATACCAACTATTTAAGTTACAGATCTGATTTCTCTGCCAAAGGCTATTTTCTTCCTCTGTGAAGAAATCTTAAGAATATATCTACCACTGAAATCAAAGACAGTCTGGGTTTGGCCCGTTTGGAAAAGCTTGATGTCAGGGTGACAGTGTCTGATCAAGTGAAAGATCAGATATAGACATAACACAGATTTTTAGCAGATGGGGTGTGAAGTATAGCAGCAGAAACACACAGATCCTGCTTTTATTCAGGACAGTCCCAAAGAAACAGAACCTCTACACTTGTTCTACAGAACTTTTTGTCTCAAAGCTGCTTTTCAAAAAAATTTCAGATTTCTGAATATGAAAAAATGAACAATTTACCCTTAAATTTTGGAAATTTTATTCCCCAAGTCTGCAACAGTACCATTCATCCCCCAAATGAACAACCTCCCCATACCAAGCAAAACTCTAAAATTTCCCATCTGCCAAAGCACAGGGTACATGCTCAACTTTGTGCTGGAGGAGGACTGAGTTCTACTGGAGTTAACCAGCTTCTTTCAGCTACACAGAGTTAAATCTGTGACTAATTGCTTTGGTTGAACCTCAGCTTTGAGCGTGAGGCTGTCCCTATTGACTTCACTGGGTTAGCTGATGTTCTAAACACTTAGCATATGCAGGAGAGCCTGGCTACGCTGGAGCCACTGCAAAATGGCACAGGCAAAAGATGAGCAATCCCTGAGCTAAACCTGAAATCTTAAAAATATACACCAAAATGTGAATACAGAGAAAAGTATGGAACAGTCTCATGCCTACATTGTATAACAGACACCTCACCTTAAATAAATCAAGACTCAAGCTCTGAAGAACGGCGAACTTTGAGGAGGTACAAACACAGTCATCAGCCTATGGTTTGCAACCCGATCCTCTTTTTATTAAGTGCAGTATTTGTTTTGTAAATTAAACTGTTCTTTTTCAAGTGTCAGCTGTTTCAGAGATTACATTCTGGTTGTTTAGTATTGGTTCATTGAGTACTTTTATCATTTTAACATTAGAAACGCAAAGCATTTTATTTGAGATAGATTCTAATTAATTTTATAATTAAAATATTTTTACCTTTTTATTGCAGGAATTTCTTCATGCTTGATAGCAAGAGGCCCTGACACACATTTAATGTTTATTTATCAAGGTGGCAAATCACTGATAATTTATGCTGGGTCTAGCTCTACACAATGAGGTTACTGTCGCAGTAACAAATTTTAATTAAACAGGGGTAAGTTAGGGATCAACTGTGTTGTGGTATCAAACTGGTATTTTGTTATACTCCCGTCAATTCCCATGTTGTGTAGTTGCTTAATATGAACACAGAAGGGTGAGGGGATCTGGTGACTAATCAAAGGCAGAAGTTAGGCCTGGTGCAAACAGGGATGTGTTACAACTCCACATACTGTTTGTACACTAGAACTTTGAATGTTTTCCCCTTAGAAGTGGCAGAGATGGACTCTCCTGGGCTCTGCCCTTGGCTCCAGCCCACATTGTCCTGTTTGGTAGTCGCTCATGCCTGAGGCAAAGTCCCCCCAAAGGACTCTCTTGGGAAGGGAACTGCATGACGACGGGGAATGTGGGTCTGGGACCAGATCCTACGACATGAAGCAGGTAAGAGGGGATGGTGAAGGAAGGCGATACATCACTGACAAGACCCCAGTCTTGCACTGGAAGGCCAGTTTCTAGCCCCTGTTGCATGAAACAATAGCAAAGCTCTGTTACAGGTGTAGTTGTAGTGCTTGAGACCACTACAGAGGGGGGATAATACTTTTGAAGCTTGTCTTGTGGATTCAGGCACTTTGTTTTCCAAAGTGACTAACACCACTGCCCTAGGTCTGCTGTGGACTTTCATGAAACTGCGACGTGCAACTGCCAAAGTCACTTCTGAAAATGGGAGACGGGTTCATGTGGAGTTTTGCACAGATGGATACTGAAGTAGATGAGCCCAGTCCACCCAGTCCACCTCACCCAGCTCCAGCACAGAAAATCTGTTGCTTGCATCAGGTTGGTTCTGAGTCCATGCTAGTATAGCCTGCCTCTGGGTAGGGTATATCCAACGCCATCTGCACTTATGTCTGTCTGGATCCCCAAGCACAAGCTTGTACAAACCCACCCAAATGCTTACAAAAACGCAACCCAAAATAGTAGGAATTATAACTAGAGAACTTTTAGAGTGTGTTACTCCAGTGCAATGGCTACTTTTAATTCTGGCATGTATCAACAGAAGAGGAGGAAGGCAGCTGGAGATGTGCTTCAAGCTGTGCTCATCATGACGTGACCATGATTAACAGCACAGCTCCCAGATACAACATGCCGACTCCACAAAATCTGACTTTTCACTTCACAGCTCACACTTGTTTCTAGTTCCATGAGAAACACCATTAAGTTGCTATGCATGCAAATATATGCGTGAAATGCTCTGTCTTATTTGCTACCCAGTGAGCTTTCAGACTCGGTCCTGACCCCAAGCCATTTCACAGGGGTAAGGGATCTTGCCATTAACTCCAGTGGGCTGCATCAGGCCTTCTAACATCTTCATGGAGAGTTTGTGGTGGAATTAAAAGGGCAATTGTCAGCCTTTAACCCTTGGTTGCGTACCGTTATTGGACGTGATTCCTCCTGGTGGTGGCACCCTGAAGGCGTCACCCCGCCTGCTCTGGCACTGTGCACGTTTGCAGCAGCTTTCACAGGGAGTTCAGCCTCAGCTTGCTTCCTCCCCCTCCTTCCCATGTGCCAAAAATGTGCCAGCTACAGAACAAAGGAAATATCACAGAGTCGCTTTGGCGGGAGAGCTACAGAGCCCAGCAATTACCTGCTGTTATCACCGTGGCTGTGCTTTCTGTCATGTTATATTTCACATTTGCATAGCTGTGTGTATTTGCTCTTTCATCGCTGTTGTACGCAAGCTGTAATCAGTTCATTTTATGGCTGTCTTCAGCTAAATTCTTTGTTGATTTTAACATGACAGAAGTTGAAAAGATTACATATTATAAATAGATAATTAATATATCAGCACAGCTTGTTGCTTTCTGTCTCTCCGTCTCTTTATGAGAATCGGTTTTAATGTTTCCTCTCCCTTTCTCTCCTCCATGTAGACTGCCTGAGAATTAGAATGAAGCCTGACAGCTTGATTAAAATTTCACCTCATATATTTCTGTTTCAATAGAGGATTCCTCTATCTTGGATAAATGGGTCACGTGTAAAAAATGAAGTCACCGATCATTTCCAAGTAGGGTAATTTTTTCCTAATAATATTTTTTTTTTTTTTAGTTTTGACCGTAGCTTGGGGATATATTTATATTCTGGGATTTTTATTAAACCAATACATGAACATTTCATAACATCAGTGAAATTATCTTCCTCATGTCAGTTTGGGGAAGAGATGTACAATTTTCATTTTTTTGAATGGTAAACTGAGGCACTAGGTTGCCTCGCTCCCCGATGAGGTTAGAATTAAACTCATGCATCCTGAGACCCCAGGCATCTCCTGAACATCCTTCCACTCCCAAATCACAAGTATTTATCCATAGCTAGCACACTAGAGAACATCAGCCTTGCTTCAGTTTGTGGAAGTCTTAAAAATGGTTCAATAGGTACATGGATTTCTGCAAAGTAAATTTAAGCCCCCGTAAGTCTGCTTTTCTTAGCATAAATCTCTTAAAAGTATTTGATGGATCCTGAGATCTTGTGGCCCTGCTATGGAAAACTAATGCAGCACAAGCCACTTTCTGGGGGTCACAGAGACCTTCCTGCAGCTTTAAACAGAGAGAAAACCTGATGCATAAATCTGAGAAGGGAAGTAGGGAACAGGACAGAGATATCTCTACAGACTCTTTATAATTCACAAGTTGGGTCACTTTGCAAATGCTGTGCTTGTCAGTGTGAAATTTTATTTCTTTTTCATAGGCTGGTTTGGGAGCGCATATTTGTGTGTGAGAGGAATAACTCTAAGGTGTTTGAGAGAGCCGAGGGGGAGCAGAAGGACCTTAAGCGCTTGGGGCGAGGGATGGCTGAGGGTATAAGCTGGGGCAGATTTATCCGGACTATGAATCCTCTCCACTCCAAGCCACACATTAAAACCTTTACATGGCCAAGACGTCTAAAACAAATAACCCTCAGCTGAGACAGCTAAAGTGGAGTGGTGACTGGGCAACGACAGTAAGACCTGTGGGGATAAGAATCAATGACTGTATTTCTCTGGGGTCTGGCTGGTCTCTGAAGGTGGCTTTGAAAGAATCCCAGCACCACCAGTGATACCACCCTCAGCCTTCCCTGCTGGGCATCCTCCTTCATAGCACAGCGTTCAGGAGAAACCATTCAGAGACACAAAGGCTGTGCCTGATTTTGGTCCTTGGCCATTTTTTCCTCCTAGTAGAACCTCACTGAATTCAGCTGAAGTGGAAGTGCCATAGGAAGGTTTCTGTCAGTCCATATGGATGTTTGCTTGCAGAGCACAGCATGTCAACACCCCAACGTAGAACAAAAGTGTATGACAAGGACCTCAGCTGGAGGGCACCATACAGAATAACAGAAAAGGAATTTAAATATGGGGAGGATTTAATATCTGAGGAAGCATAGCAGAGAAGCTGAGCATTATCACACATAATGGGATCCCCAAGCCAAAGTTCTCACCATCTTAAGCAGAGTTTTCAGAGGTGAACATCATTTAAATGGTCAGCGTTTAGTTTCAGTTTACTACTCTTCTCCTTCTGGGAGCCAAATCCTGTCCAGAATCACAATCCGTCTAAACCTTTCTCGTTACTGGTGCAGTAGCTAAGTAACAGTGAAGTTGCATTGACCTAACACATTGACACCACAGTGTGTTTTGAATATAATGCCACTAGGATTAACACTCAACCTGACTTCAAAATTTCTAAAAATCCAGACAGAACATTCACTTTTATAACACCTGAAATAAGTGCAGGTATAATTCACCTCTGCTGGTAGGACCCTTATATACTGTTAAAGCAATATAAAATGCCCAGTGTAAATTGTGATCAGATTTGGTAGGTTTTAACGGTATTTTGTGGCAGTTTTTCAAGGATTCTTCCTTAATAAGAAATCTTTTAGAATCCAAATGCAACATTCAGCTGTATGAAAGCACACTGTCTGAATTTCAGGTTTTAAAAAAATCCCTAAGTACTGCTGCATAATATCACTCGCAAGGCACTTTGGAAACTTTCCTTTTTCTTTAATGAATAAAGCATTTCAAAAAGAATCTCCTGAAAGGAGCTTGCATTTGTTGCTAATCCTTTTGGCTTCTGTTAACTATTCTGCAAATCTCTGATGCACGGCAGTTCAATAAATGGGCAACCTTCGCTGTTTTGTGTTTTGATTCTTTTGCCTTTAATTTAAGATAAAACAGCCTGCTTAGTAGGAAGGGAATTACTGAAGATTCCTGGAAAAATAGAGAAAATGTCAACATATAATTTTCAGTAGTCATATTAAAATATAGGCATGAAGGGCTTTTGGTGGTTCCCAAGCACTTGTAAAATACACTGAAAAAATGTGGTTTTTTTAAAAAGAAAGAACAGTTTTTCTGGATGAGTTTTAGAAATTCAGAGCTGTCCTCATTATACCATGACTCACAATAATGAAGGTGGCAAATCATTGTAGTTTTCCTTAAAAGTGGACTTCAAATTCTCAGTGCCATTTACCTATTGTGCCTTCAAAATCAAGTTGAGGGCTAGTTTAATTTATAGGGCTGGTAAAATTTGGATTTTTTTTTTACAGGAGAAACCACAATATTTTGACATTTCTTTTGTCCTAAATCAAGGAATGAAAATTACAAAATTTTGCACAAAAAAAAAAAAAAAAAAGACATTTCTTCAAAAGTTCATTTTGGAAATATCAGAATGCTTCATTGAGATAGTTTATTTAGAGAAGGTTGAAACACTTAATTTAGACTTCAACACTTGATTTGGTTAAAAGAGATGGATATAGCTGGAATGGGGAACCAATAATCATTAGAATAAAAGACTCTGATCTGGTTACTTAGAAAGTCAACACCACTGGTAAATTCCCATGACGTGTTTTACTGGGACAGGGTGGGGTGGTGGGGGCAATCAGTTCTAGCAATCTGGAAATGCATTTTATAAAAATCCCATGAACATTATGGGTTATTTATAGTTTGTACTGGGATGTGATAAAGACGTAAGTAAAATATTGAAAATTGTAAATGAAACCTTTATCTAAGGTGAAGTCTTCTTTTGAGCTAACTGACAGCCTTACAACAAGTGAGGTGTTTGGTTTTGTATTACTTTGTTTTAGAGGTAAAGTAGTGAACTCAGATTTACATGAGTTGAGTTTGGTTTTGGGGTCTGATGTTGCTTCCTGATGTGACGGTGGCAAAAGATGTAATCCTGCAATATTTAATTTCCCCTTTCAGAAAAGAGGAGAAACTCTTCTCTATCTTTTCAGGCCTGTGCATTTCTCTGGGGTCTCACATGGTGAATCACCGTCTTTAGAGCATGGTCTCTCATGCCAGCCCACACCTTGGCCCTGGGTGAGATTTGCCTGCAGCCTCGCTGCCTGTAACATCTCTGGCAAGCTTGCCTGTTCTATAGTCCTTCTGTGAAGCAGCTGCAGCTCGGGACTGTCAAGGGACCTGTAGGTCATAGCGGCCTTAAAGAGAAGGATCTAGAACTGAAATACATCTTCCTGCTCAATTGTAACACCACCCAGAGATACTGGTAGGTGGAGCTGGGCAGAATTGGTCAGTATCCATCAGTAAAAATTCCTGTAGTCCTCCACTATGTGAAAGTACAGTACAAATAACAAATAATTACAAAAGATGACAGACCTCATGGCGTAGTCTACAGTACTGAAATGAAACTATTATTTTCTCCTCCATCACATAGTCAAATTCAACAAAAAATTTGCGTGCTACTGTAAGAAGACTGGTAGCTGGTAAAGAAAGTAGTAATTGTATGTGAAATTTAAGTTTGTGACACAGGACTGTGTGTCACAGAGCAGGGAATTCCAACTGCACCAGCAGCCCAGCACAGCCGAGGGCTCGGTGCTCACTGCTGCTGTTTTGGTGAGGTAACAGGCAACCGTCGAGATGAGAGCGTGGTATGTAGAAGATAATTTAGCCTTGTAATTAAGGATATATTAAGTGCATAATCACATTTATTCATTTAATTAAGTTTGGCAAGTTTTTCCTATGACATTACATATCAATTCCTAAAGATACACATTACATTTAATAAGTGTAATTTCTGCCTTGCCTTATTTTGTTATTTGCCAAGTGAACACCTAGAGAGCCCTTTTAAATGGATTAATCAGGAATATAAGCTTAATGCATTACAAGAGCATAATTGTACTTTTATTGCTCATTAAATTTTGAGTTAATTATGTAGCAACCAGGTTTATGTTTTAGTATATCAAACCTCAATCTGCGGGCTCTTCAAAGTAGTCTAGTGGAAGGAAAACAATTTCCAAACATACTGTATGAGTCCTATTTCAAATATATTAACTTAAGGACATCCATAGCTCTGGATTTAACAGGAGGCAGAGGCATCCACTGCCTCCAGCCAGTGGTGAGCAGCAGAGCTCACCTGACAGCTCCTGCTGACTGCACGACACTTTGAGCCTGCTGTTAACCTCCTTGGGAGATGCAAGGGTGTCTTATTGTGGGAGATTCTCCTTTCTCAGGGAGATGGCCATGTTTTCTTCCTTTTCCACTCAAGTTTTGTTAATTTTTTTTTAATCTCCTCTGAATAGCTAAATAATCAGTAGTCTGACCTGGGTGAACTCCTTATCTAAATAGCTATTGGAAAGTTCAGTGTCTTGTCTAAAGAGGTTACCATAAGAGGGACAGATATCCAGAAAGATTTTTTTTTTCCCAATGATCTCAGTCATTTCTTTTAGAATAGGATCTCCTTGTCTTTTTCTATATAGAAGAAACTCCTAGGTGGTCAAGTTGGGGTAGATGGTTTATGTTAAGACAGTGAAAGTCAATGGAGAAAAATCTCTGCAGACTACTGGCAATGAGATATAAGGGTGGAAGAGAGAGGGAGAGAGAAATTCTGATCAGAGTTGTCTCAGGGAAAACGGAGTGAGATCCTAGTATCTATCCAGGAGCTCCCTAGTTAATGATTTTTTTTCCCATTGGTTTCATTAGGTTTTAGATCAAACCCTTATGTGTTTCACTTGCTCCAAATTTCCTCAAAACATGTGTGCTGGATATGGAACATGGACTTTGTAATTATACTGCACTGCCCTGCACTCCTGGTGACACTGGGCTTAGAAATGCTGTAAGGCATATGAGAGAACCCAGCAGCTCTAGAATTTTACAGGAGCAAAAGCTGTGGTGAAATTTAAAGAATATCCTCGGTGAAAAAGTAGATTTCTAATTTCCACATGTAAAAATTTGTGGCTTCCTTTGTATAGCTGGAAAAGAAAGCACTCATTTTTGCAAATAAACTTCTTTCCTTGTGACTAATTAAAGAAATCATTCAAGTCTGTGCAATTTGGTGACATTTCATGGGGATGCATTTTATGGGGCAAGTATCTGGAAAGATTTCTTTCCAGTTTAGAAGTCTCTAAACGTGCAAGATTAGACTAAATTCTACTTTTGTGGTGTCCATCAAATCTTTGCTTTCTAAATGTGACCTACTGCCCTTGTGAAACCTCTTCCACTCATTTTAGACATGCATCTTTTTGGTGGAACATGTAATAAACTCAGCAGCCTGAATTTCACTATTTCAAAAAACACTTTGCCAAATGCTGTTCATAGCTGACAATACTGAGGACGATTTTTTAAAAAGAAAAGTAAAATTGTAAAATCCCTTCTAACTATAAAATGGCATGTGAATGCTGAAAAAAACTTGATGATGCAAAGCACACAGAGCACCCCAAACATAAGCTTTTGTTGGATGAACCTGCAATCCAGAATTTAATGTTATCAGATTAGGTGTGAACTGAGTTGTCAATGAAGCAGAAAACAGGACACAGCTGATAAAACAGTGAAGTTAAATAAAGATAAGGCAACTTTGTTACAAAGCCAAAAAATTCCATTTGAATGATTCCAGTGTAGTAATTTTAATCCTGCTAAACTTAATCTTTTGGAAATGTAACCAGAATTAATTTTCCTGCCTCCAACTAACCTGAGTTTTGTTTTGTAAACTGTGTAGGATTTTATTAGGTTCCATGGAAATAATCTCTCTAAACTTATTCAAACCACATATTTATCATTGTGCCTGAGATTCAAAGACTGTAACATTTCAAAATGTTGGTTTAAAATCAACATAAAAAGACAGTTGCTTTGACCTCCATCTGGCAAGAACTTCCACCAAAGCCAGCACTCAGCTTTGCCTCAGATTCCAGGATCACACCTAAGTACCACTCCACAAATGCATCTCAAATAACCTTTTTTTTTTTATGGATTAATTTGAAGAAGCCACAGATTCATCTGCAACTTGCACCATAAAAGAGTATGATTGTACAATCAAACACATGGGAACGCTGGAGCAACATCATGGCTGATATAAATTTCTGTAATCGCATGTATTTATGGCAATTCGTATCAAGTAAGAACAGGACCAACTCTTTCCTTAGGAAGACAATGTTATGCTTGCCAGTGGAGGCACGTGATTGCATCAGTAGGCTTTTTGGAGCTAGCTCCATCTTGCAGGTACCTCAAGTACCACAGGCGTGAAAACTAGGTGGCAGTGGCTTGACCATTGACTTGTTACCTAAGGAAATTCATGGAGTCTCCTGCAAGTCTGTAATGGCGAGCATGCTTTCACTCTTGCCAGAGATGACTTCACTCAATAACTTCCCATCCCTTTTGATGCTCACAGCCCTGAAAATTTTCTGGCAGAGGAAGAAAAATGAGTGAGTTTTCCTGCATCATCCTTTGTGGGACCCTCAGAAATAGCAGAATAGTTATTACTGTTATTAATGCCTTAATCACACCTTTGACTGCAAGGGAAACATGCCCTCTGTGTGCTAAGAGTCACCACGTTGTAACCTTTACATTTCAGCCTGACTCAGTCATCGTTCAGCAAATTCTGTTTCTTCTGCCAGACATCAAGGGCTGCACCCATGCCGCCTGCCAAAATACACTCCCTCGTCTTCTCCTCCCAGCTCCCATGACCACATCGATGGACTCTGGCTCTATTGGCAATGCCCTCCTGGATAACTTTGCTGCCTTCTTCCAGTTTCCTAGGGACAGAAAAACAGCAAAAAGGTCTTTCAGGCTAGATGCTATTTTTGATTTTTTTTTTTTTTCCTGAGCCTTGCTGCTTTATATTAATTACTTGAAACTAAACGGGGGGAAAAAAAAAAGTGACAGGAGAAGCTATGGTCATTCTGATCTTAATACCAGTACTGTAATAAGCAATATAAAATGACAGAGGAGGAACACACAAATGGAAAAGAGAGGAAGTGTCTCAAGTAGATCATCCAGTCATCATGCACATGAACTGGACAGGTACTTGCTGGTGGCTTACAGACCCCTTCAGTGCTCATGTTTCATGAAGGCCTGGATTTAAATCTCCAGAAAATCCCTGTGGGTGTAAGGTCGGTAGAATGGATGGGATATTCGCAAGAATCTGGACCACGTTATTTGTAGACCTTGCTCTCTGCAAGCCCAAGGTGGTGTTAACATTTTCACATAAATCTTATTGCTGATTTTAGTGTACTGCAGGGTCTGGGGTTCTGAGTTGGTTTTTTAGGCTCTTCCCAGACATTCTTTCAGCTTAGATCTTAACTGGTACACAATGATAAACAGAGGTCAGCTGGCAAACAGATTAATGTCAACATTATTATTTCTTGACAAAATGGTGACTTCTTTGGCCAGCTGAAGTTTTCATGACATGATTGGGCCATTCTTAAATAAATTCTTTGTGGCTGGGAATAAGACAGTCCCTATAACACCAACATTATGCGGTCATAGCTGAAGATATTTTGGGTGAGAAAAAGAAATAAATTTATTGAAAAGTGATAGGAAAATGATATTTAAAATTCAACAGATAAATAGTCAGTTTAAATGGAAAGAGACAGTGATCTATCTGGCTGCTGCTGTTGCTAGATCAGGAACATTATTTGCATTCTTTATTTTGCTGATGCTGTTAAGCTCAGAAAGAATGTGCTATAATATTGAGCTGATAAAAATGCTTGGTATAAAATTGAGAAATTTTCACAGTGACTGGTCAGCTGCTGAAAAAAAATACTTAGAGCAGAATATCAAATGCTCTAGGATAGCTTGCGGTAGGTGATGGGAGCTGTTCACTACCTCAGCATATGCACACAGAATTGACAAACTGTTGCTTACTTCCACCTCATTTTCCCTGTTTTCGCCCCCGACTTGTCCCTCTTTTTTTCTCTCCATTTACTAAGTGGTTTTCTAACTGTGATCACCACTGGTAAAACAACATATTTACTAAGCTACTTCATTTTCCTCTGCCAATTTTTTCCATATCCTCACCAGTGATGTGGTGCAATCTACTTGCTAATCTCTAGCTTTTCTGTTAATATTGCCGCCTTTTACTATCAAGGACCTGCTTTGCAGAGAAAGGAGACAAATCATCAATCTGTACTGAACTATAAGAATATGATATATTCAGACCTGATGTATGATCAAAGCAAAAAGTTGAACAAGTGAAGATGATTTCTCAGTCCCTGATCTCTACAGCTACACCTGAGCACCCAACATTTGTCCTTATTTAGTTGTTAGTGTGCTGCTTGGCATGGATTTAGTCTGTACATACCAGTCCTGGGCATGGATAGAGCATGGACCAGACATTACTGGCTTTGGGATAATGTCATCCTTTTGGGGGGGGGGCGTTACTCTTTGAGTTGTGCTGCGCCACTTGCCTTCAGCCATTTGGACTATGCCTGCATTTTGGGAGGAGGTCTTTTAGGTGGAAGGACAGGAAAAAAAAAAAAACAAACAAGAATGGTGAGGTCAAGAAAGCTGGGAAGAGAGTGCCATTTGGGGCAAGGCTGGGATGGAGGAGTCTGGTGGCAGCGCTCGGTGCAAGTTGGGGCAAGCAGTGAGTCAGTGCAAGGCAGAATGTGTCCAGTATGGATAGCATAACCTGCATTTTTCTGCAACAACCGGGTCATTTAACAGCAAAGCTTGCATATTGTATGTGATATTAGGTATGAACAGAAGGAGTTTAGTTAAAAAGCTATTGCTTTTGTGCAGTGCACTGCTCCATTGTGAGTAAACCCAGAATCAGAGAAAACCGAAATGAAGATGAAGCCAAATTGAGTCCCTCTCCTTTTCCTCATCTTACCAATATGAGGCTTGAAGTCAAAAATAATACAGCATCCTGAAGTGAAAATGAATAACTGAAAATCGCTATGCAACAGGGAGAAAGAACTGAAAAGCATTCTGTTGTATTAGATTTTAAATCAAGTTGTCCACACAGTAGGGAAATCAGCACTGCAAGTGAGTTAACAGATTAGGATGGTTTATCTACCAAAATAAGATTGTTTGGGTGTGTTTTTTTTAAGAAACCATCGCTGTGACAAAACATCATGATGAAAACACTAGTCAGCTGAATGCGAAAAAAGCCATGAAGTTTCACTGAGCTCCATGTGCTGTGAGAAAGGTAACAGGAATTCAGAAGACAGGACTTTGGCTGCTGCAGTTCTTGCAAGGAAAGTGTTAGGGCTGCAGGGAGATGGCCAGGTGCTGACTGAGCTGAGGGTCTGCTAACTGAATAGGATGTGGAAAACTGCTGGACATGACATGAGAAACTGCTGGATATGACAGACAGCAGCAATGTGAGAAGCTGACAGAAGTTACAGACAGCTCCATGGAGGATGGCTGTATTGTGCAGGTGGTCAAGGGGAAGCTATGTGAGAAACAGCTGAACTTCACCAAAAAAAAAATGAAAAGAAGTACTGGAGATTTTGGAGCAAGTCAAGTCTTGTTAAGTTCAGCAGTACCTGGATAGTCATATCAGTAAGAGCACGTAAGAGGTACCAAATTTGGGTATGGATGTAGCAAAACTGAATCCAGTGCAGAATAATTACTTATGGGTGGGTTGTTTATTTGAGATGTGACTGAGGTGGAGACAGGGAAGCATCTTCAGATATTCCAAGCCTTGTCATTAGCTGCTGAAAGAAAATACACACACACAAAGCCAAACCCACCAAAGATATAATTTGGGGTTTACCATTAATGCCAAAGTAATGTCACAGCACTTAATCAGACTTTACGCTGTGAAAGCAATTTAAAAGTTTCCGCTGTGCTTCAGGAACTGAATTACAGGTTGAGTGACCACACTGAAACTTTTTTTTGAAACAAGGCTCTTGAAAGGAAAAGGAACGGTGAGGAAGAGAACGAAAGGAAGTGTGCACAGGCAAGATTATAGACATGAACTCTGTGGAAGGAAATGAAGCTAAGCTAGAGAGATTTTAACTTAAGCATGTGCTTAAATACCTTGTTTAATTGTACAGGGCAAAGTCCAGGAAAATATTCACACATTTCAGTAACACAAACTCATGTTTTCATTCATCTCCTAACAATCTGGCTTCTTCTGTCTTTAAGTTTCTTCCTGCTTCTGTAAGAGAAAGGTGCAACCCAAATGTCACATCTCCCCTCCCAAGCATTTTAGTTCTCTAGAGAGCTTCTGAAGTTGGAGGCTGCATGGGACCAGACGTGCCTTTTTGAAATGCAGATTGCCAGAGTAAGAGTTATGTTAAAGGATGGAAGTAAAGTGTTGAAATGATGACACATAGCTTATGATGGATTTTCTTTCTAGGAAAGTAGAGGAGCTTAATTATAGAGTTAAAGTGTCACAACATAACATAGCATTTGATGAAAATGAAAGATGTCTGGTTTTGTGTGTTCAGGCAGTTCATGAACATATCTAGATGGAATATGTATGAAATTCATATTTTTATTAAAAGAAGCAGTAAATATAGATGGACGTTTTAGACTTACGATCAAATTCCATCTGATTATAAGGAGCAGCTGCCTCACTTGAAGCTGTTATCATGTCACATCTCATAACTAAAAACTCAGGGCACATAAGCCTTCTAAATTGCTAGAAGAAGTGATATAGCTAATTCAGCAAGCATTACTCTTTTTTCTTCTAAAATAAAATTAAGCATCCTCTCCATCATGGAGTTAACACGTTTGACTTTCTGGGATTGCCATCAGCAAAGATGAAAAACTCAAGTCACAGTAACCGGTGTTCACAAAGCATTAAACTGAACTTTTCATGAGAGAGTAAGGATAGAAACCCTCTTTGCATTGCATATTGGAAGATTACTGCCTGTTTGACTGCCTTACGCTTTCAATTAGGTGGGCTAGTTGTCTTCTTTTCTGGTCCCAAGCTCTCGGACAGAGTTGCCATGTGCTGTTAAGCAATCATGTTCCTTTAAGTGGTGCATGAAACAGTCCCTGCTCTTGCTCTATTTATTATGTGCTTTGGGGAGGAAAAGTGTTAGACGCAACTGAGGTATCACTGGGATTAGTATCTTTGGTTTTGCACTCATCTTGTTCAGATACTGGGTTGGTTCAAAGCTGGTAATTGTATTGGCCAGGTAGCATAGCCGAACAGTTCTGCCCCTATTTCGCTGCTGACCAAGAAGCAAAGCACGTGAAGCAAAGCTCATCGTGAGTGCAACATCATGTGTCTGGTGCCTCACCACTGACATGCTGACACATCAAAAACTGTCTGTCTGTGCTCTATCACTGCATGGACTCTACGAGTGAAATATTTGATTTGATCTAACAGGCAATTGTATGAATCGACAGGTAAAACACATACACCCTCCTAGGACTTCCCTATGCTTTGCTTTGAACTCTTTCAAGTCACCGTTTATTCAGATAGTTTGATCTGAACCTTTGCCTTTTGTGTATTGTCTGGAATCACTTACCTATTTGTAATTCTTTATTAAAACACATGTCTGCTTGATCATTGCCTCTTGTATTTGTCTTTTATCTGTTTATATATCTGAACATACTGGTGTATTTGCACTACAAAAAGCAGTGCAGAGATTGGTAAGTTATCAATCACTGTCTCATTAAATAAGTGGCATATAAATATCTGAGCCAAGCCCATTTCATCCTCACACACAGAGACCTTTTGTCTGCAGCATTTCACCAACAGGATCTAATTATGGTGAAATTTTTTCTTGGCCATTCTGTGGTGCGAGAGCTGGATATGGAAATGTCACATCGGTTATTAAGTACAAGGAACCCAGATTCCAGACTTTCTTATTCCTAACCTAGCCCTCTCTGAAACTACTATATGTAGACAGCTGCCTGACAGCCCACATACAGTACTGGGATAAAATATTGGCACTAGGAGATAAGTGGGAAAAAATAATGTTGTCCAGACATGATTAAACACCCATGACAGGTGACATAACAGTATCTCATTTAGGATGCAGTTCTTTTCTATTGTTGTACAGGTCTGAAGAGCTAATATTTAACAAGCGGGTCTTGCCATCCATTTTTCCTTATCCCACTGATTATTGCCTTCATTATTTTATCTGAGATTAGCAATTTTTTCCCCAGGTTCTCTTTCATTCAAAATGCTGATTGGTCTTCTGGAGAACATTCATTGCAAATAATTGTGTAGATTCAACTCTTTCTGTGCAAGGCTGGGTGGTGTAGCATCAGCTGCAATAGTTACAGTTGCTGTCTTACTCATTTTGCTGTTTAATATATTCACCATGCTTCTGTATTTTAAACTGAAGGGCACCTTGTCTTGGAAACAACCTCTGTACTCTCAGATGAAAACTGGAATACATGCAAGCAAACATAAAGCTGAAGAGACAGCTTCAAAACTTGCAGCTCCAAAAGCTTTTAAATAGAGAGGACGGCACACTTAGTTACAGTGAACCACATAAAAACATGCTAATTGTAGGCTACTCTTATGCCTTGGACTTCCCCATGCCCATCAAGGGGTCTTTCTCAATCAAGCCTTGTCATATTCGGCTACTCAATATTCTTTTCATCTTGCTGAAGGACCATTTATAGAAACAATAGATTTATCTGTGATTCAGTAGAATTCAGCAAAACCTTGGGCTTTAATCAAAGACTTCCTGTGCCAAAACTCTTGGGGGACTCTACACTACTAGCAGTACAGCTGATATCAATGTTTACTTTGTAATCAGAAATATTACTAATTTCCCTCCTAATATTACAAAAATTCAGAGAACAGGTTGGTCAAGAAGGTTTATCTGGGTACCTCCCCAGCAGATGTTCTGACAGTGAATGACAAGGCTTTGGCACCACTGTGTAGAAATGGGACCAGCTGATGGTCAGCAGGCCATCTCACAAAAATAGCAGATAAGTAGCATGGGTTCGCTTATCCAGCAAAGCTCTTGGGTGCATCCTCACTATAAGAACCAGCTGGGTGCACAGTTATGAATTTCTCTGGACTGAGATAACCAACTGATCACCTGAGTTGAAGTGATGGGGTGAAGTCTGGCACAGACACTTCAAGGGTGACATCCTCCTCACAAAGGTGCGGGTTTGGCCAGAGGTCTAAGGTGGCTGCAGCCCCTCCTTGTCACTGCCTCTCTCTAGTGCTGGATGAACACCCCATGCCTCCCCTTGCTCTGGCATTGGGGGGAACCCACTCCTCCCTCACTTCCCAGCCCCTCACTCCACCAGTGGTGGGATTCAGCCCATCTTACCACGCTCTTGCAGTTCATCTCCTATAGATAACCTGTTTAAGAAACAGAGGTAGGATTTCACCCTGAATTCCGCATCTTGCTTTGCAAAGAAGAGCTCCATGTTGTTCTTCACTATGTGAAATATTCAGCAAGCAACTCCATAATGCTCATTTTTAAACTAATCTCCTGGCCATCCTTCAGATTAAAATCTTTTTTTTTTACTGCCGGATGGTTTGAAGCAAGGTTATTTCCTTTTACACTCTGGAATCAATTAAGAGGGAGGGGAAAAAAAAAAAAAGCAACCACAAAGCAAAATAAAAAAAAACCCAACCCCCCTGATTAATATTCCAGGCCATCCATTTTATGGTTAGAAAAAGCCTCTGCACACAAATTCATGCTCACAGTGTCCCAGGAAACATTGTTGTTCAGCTCGCTAGAGGCCTGCATATAGATCATATTTCTGTCCAAAAGCAAAGTATGATTTTATTTTTCTTAGGCATTGTTAAGGAGTATTTATTGTTCTCCTGGAGAAAGAGGGGACATAAAGAGAGGATTCTGGAAAAACCCTGGTATTGTTAAACTAATGCTGCTGTGCACTACAGTGTAATGCTGTGGTTGTGAAACTATGTGACATTCAATATCCAGCAAATTCATTGTTATTACTGTACATTGAATGTCAGATGAATTCATAATGGTGGTATATTGAAGGTAAAATATTACCCTGGATTCGAACGACGCAGTGCCATTGAAAACTCACACCAGCCATTAGGGCAGCGGATGGCACTTTTGGAGCTGCACTGACAGGATTTTTTAGCACTCCTGTTCGCTCGCTTATAGAAACAAATGGCCCACGAATGGAAGTGTGATCCAAAGCCGCATGAGGTCAGTGTGAGTTTTTCCTTTGACATCAGTGGGCTGAGGATCGAGTCCACAGGGTGGAGAGGGGAGGAAGGAAGGAAACAATGTTAGAAGAGAAATCAGTGAGGAGAAACTCTCCATCACGCTTCCCTTGGGTATTTTTTTCATAACAGCTTTCTGGCTAGATTTAGCACTCCACAAAGGGGGGGCGGAGGGGGGGGGCGGGAAACACACACACCAGCAGCTTGCTACTGCAGGAGAAGGGCAGAATGATGTTAAAAACAATTGCTTAGCATAGCTAGATGTATTTAATACAATCTCTGTTTCCTTTTATTTGCTTATGCCCATGATGAAATATTGAAATGATCTCAGGGAGGCCTCTGGAAAGGAGAAACTGCTTTGTGGAATTTATGGGCAGAGCCCTGGTAGACCAGCTACACCTGTGTGAAGAAATTATTCAGCACCTCCACCTCCACGTGGGAGGAATGCAGTGCGTACAGAATGCCTAATAGGGGCTGTAAAAGGCATTAGCTCTGAGGGTGAAACAGTTTAGAATAAAGTTTATTCCTTTTTGCTGAAAAGTGAGACTGGTAGGTTATTCCAGATGATTTAGAGCTTTTTGCTCTTAGTGCATTATATCATCAAATGGAGTGGGAAATTATCTAGATTGCAGTGGAATGATTTTCTTTTTGCTTAAGAATATGAA
>NW_009259595.1:533225-584763 GCF_000687185.1 Egretta garzetta
AGCAGGCAAAATAGGCCCAAATAGAATTTTTCCTCCTTTTGCTTTTCTTTTATCAGTCTCTTTATTTGCTTTTGAGGGCTTTTTCTCTCCTTTTTCTACTGTCTCTGTTTTTCCGGTGCCATTTTCTTTTTTTACACTTTTCCTAGGGCAAGCACAGGTGCAGGCTTCTTGTTTTCTCCCTCCCCTCCACCCAAAGTTTTAAACTGCTCCCAATTCATTCTGTCTCCCTTATTGATGTCCTCTGCAGTCTCTCACTGTGGTTGGTGTCTCACAGCACTTCTCAGTATCAATAAGAAATGTCACGAGTGGGAGGGGGCTTAGCTAGCCTGTGCAGTGTGAACAGATGACTCTTGATTTAGGAGGGAGCTATCAAGTACCAAGTCATTGATTCACTTTATATAATCCTCACACAGCTTCCCTCTATTTGCTGTTTCAGGAGGAAGCCAAGCATTTAAAGACTAATAAGTATTAGACTCCAGTTTTCCCTTCAATGATGAACACACTGTCTATGGCCTCATTTGTCTCAACTATAAAACCAGAGGACCAGAATCTGCTCTCCATGGCATCCTGGTAAATCTGGAATTGCTTCCCTGCCTTCACTGGAGTTACGCCAGCTTTATCCCAATGAGATGCAAACCAGAATTTAGCCTGAAAGTGAAGTGGATTGTGGAAGACATAGTGCTCATTCCTAGGGTGGAAAAGTGATGTGTACACTGCCAAGAAGTAACTTTCTCTTTGATTTAGTAAGTCCATGCTAGGGGTTAAGGACTTTTTTCCTTTACAGTGTAAGACTAACCTGAGTCTAATGACCTGAGGCTTGATTGTTGAAAGCAGGAAGCCCACTCAGCACTTCCAGAGACTTGTGAACTACTTATAAAGCTTTCTGGAGTAATCCGTGGCAAGGAAATTCTTTGTACCTTTGCCCCAGGTGGAGGAATGCTCCAGCAACTCTACTGATATTTTCATTTCATTGAAGGCATATGGTCCATGTCCCATGCAAGACAACTCGCAGAATCTTGGCCTGGTTGAAATCAGAGGGTGTTTTGGCACTGAAGGAGGAATTTCACCAATGCTGTCCAGAACGAAGAACCCCCACCAACATGTCACATCTAAGGAATCAAGATAGGAATGAATTTCAGTTCAGCACAATACAGTACTTAACTTCAGTGTCTACCGTCTTCCTACAGCATGCGTTGGAATTGCCATGACTGGTCAGACCAAGGCTCCCCACAAACTGGAAACTGTCCTCAGCCCTGGCATTTATTCAGTTGCTTCAGAGTAAGCTCAACATTTTCTTGAACGTTCTTAGAAATATATTTATAATAAGGGAGGGTCAGGCAAAGTGTTATACTTTAAACAAAAGACTGAGAATTTAAAAAAAAAATGGCTACAAACTGCAACAGTGGTGGATGAAAAGTTACCTTCAGGAAAATGCATACTGAAACAAATCTGTTGCATCTACTCATGTCAGTCTGCTCAAGGCAAGAACCCTCTTGTGTGCTCCTGTAACCCAAGTATAGACCTTCTGGACTAGCAAGGTATCACACATCCACTCTATGATTGCAGTTGAGTGAGGTAACCCTCCAGAAAGACCAAGTGACAAAATGTCAGGTGTGAATTTGGACAAAATCATTTCTTCATTCACGAAAAATACAACAACTTTCAGGATTCTGGCTATTCATGGAAGAAGTCAAGTGGAATACAAAAAAGAACTTTTCCAATTGCTATAATCCAAAAATTAAGTGGTTTAGCAATCCACACAGCCTGAAATGTTGAGTTTGTAACAACATTTCTCAAGACGTGTCATAGAAACAAAGCAGTGCAAGCAGTATTTTTGTCAGACAGTAAGTAAGGTCAGAATGTACTTGGATTCAAAACCCTCAAGGGAAATCCAGTTTCTGTAGGGAAGTCTTGACTCTTTCACTCCAGTGAAAGAACATGCACTATAAATCTCTGTTCTGACAAAGTGAGCAAACACAGGCTTTGGGGTCAGCTCCTAAATAACACTGTAAGCCAGTGCTAAACAGCAGCCCAGTGTGTTGCTAGAAACTGCACTACAGGAAGATCAGAGCTACTGACTTCTTGCTTAAGCCCCCTTGTTTTGCTGAGATGCTCTTTTTGCTGCTTTCAAGTCAGGTTACTAAAGTATGTATAAAAAGGACATTTGTCTGATACTATAAAATGAAAAAAAAAAAAAAAGTGAAGAAGTGTAATGACTTACCAAAAGGGATCTCACGTTCAGCCCAGATCTTTTGAGTCTCACTCAAATGCTCTCACCTCTGGATCAGACATCTACCCCTCTTCTCACTGCAATGAGGAAATGATCTTTCTGTACTGTTCCAAAACGTTTATAAAATATTGCTCTAGTGACACAGCTTATGGTCTCACCCTAGGAGCGCTTCTGCATGGACAACTTAAGACTGGGAGGCAGGTGAATGAGTGCCAACTCTTAACCCAGATCTGTTTCTGAGTAACAATAAACACTAGGTTTTTTGTATTTGATAAGAGGAATTCAATTCAAAATACAAGAACTTGTTATGCTGGCTCACTGATTTTAGGGCCACTTCATCAAAACTATGTAGCAGGCTCCAAATCCAAAATTTTGAACACACATGGAGCCAATTTTCGATGAAAATCTGAGTATACCAAGGTTTTTAATTCCCCCATGTAGGACATTGAGATTAGACTGAAGGAGGTTCTGTCCCCCGTAGACTTTCCAGAGGGTCTGAGCTGATGTAATACTAGGTCTCTGGCAAGTAAATTCATGTGAGAATGGCCAACCATTTACTATTATATTCCCTGCCAGCCTTCAGAAATGTCAGTTACACAAGCTCACATTCCCTGTCAGCACTGCAGGCTGCTGGTGGATATCTCCAAGGCAATCACTGGGGACCTGAGACAGTCTAAATTGCTGCAAATGGAAGCCTCGCTGAAGCCTACATATACCTTTCACTACTGAGATGGGCTTGCACCGGTTGTGACTTGTAACCTAAAGTCACTGGTCTCTTGGGTACCTTTGTCATCTATCAAAAGGCATGCTGTGGTCGCTAGTTATTTTTATTGTATTTGCTGCCAAACAGCAGTGTTGCAGATGGCACACATATGGGGACAATGTAGAAATGCTAACTAGAAATCGGTGACACCAAACCATGCCTCGTTCTTTTTACCATTTTTGGCTTTGTAAAATTTTCTTTCATTTCAATAATAAAAACCATTATTCTTAATGCTGCATATTTTTCCTTTAATGTTGTGTCTTGACTTCTATTTTTGGGTTAATAGCTTTCTTCGTAACCCCTCCTACCCCTTCTCATATGTACTATATTATCCTCTGGAGAAGAGAGAGGGAGGACAAGGTCTGAGCGTTGAAGACCTGTTGCTGTAGATAGAGTTCCCTAAAGATTTGAAATGAGTCTCAGACTTTCCTTTTGACCTAGGGATTAATGATGCTAGTGGGAAATCAGCCATCCTTCGCATACCAGTTTCTCTGATTTGTACATCCCCTCACTTATCAAAAAGAATACAGGAAAGGCTACAGAAGGTCAGGCCAAAGCTCCACCAAGCCCAGTGTCTGGTCAGTGTCCACCAGCCCCCTGGATGTGTGCAGGGGTGGGGGGAAATATTGGGCTCACTCTGATGTGTCTATCCTGCTAGTTTCCCGCTTTTATTTTTCAGACATATGACCCACACACTTTTTCCTTGTACTTATTTTTTGTCTCCTGACATCATTTGGCTTCTTTGTGTTTTCCACTGCTAGGTCTTCCTTTTCTGGAGAGGGTTGTGAGGTTTCCTTAGGGCCGAGTGTCAACTTGGTAATATAGGCAGTGGTGGCAAGAGATGTTATTTAGAGAGAATGTGAGGGGCTGGCTGCAGCGCTCATAGTTGTGGACTAGTAGAGGGGAAGGACTGGGTCAGCTCTTTATTTGTATTTAATAGCCCCTGATCGATTTTCCCACCAATGATTGACTGTTATGTAATATTTCCTATCCAGTCTCAGAGAATCATAGAATCATAGAATGCTTTGGGTTGGAAGGGACCCCTAGAGGTCATCTAGTCCAACCCCCCTGCAGTGAGCAGGGACACCTTTAACCAGATCAGGTTGCTCAGAGCCCCATCCAACCTGACCTTGAATGTTTCCATGGATGGGCCCTCCACTACCTCTCTAGGCAACACACTCCAGGGTCTCACCACCCTCATTGTAAAAAATGTCTTCCTTATATCTAGGCTAAATATACCCTCATTTAGTTTAAAACCATTACCCCTTGCCCTTTCACAGCAGGCCTTGCTAAAAAGATTGTCCCTATCTTTCCTATGCACTGCCTGTGCAGTTGTCTCTTGCTCTTTAATTTGGCCAGCATGTCTTGACTCAGCCATGCTGGTCTCTTCCCTTCCTTGCCTGATTTCTTACACCTGGGGACTGAGAGCTCTTGTGCTCCATAGAATGCATCCTTAAAGATCTTCCAGCTCTGTTCTGTTCCCCTGTCTCTGAGGACCGTTTCCCAGAGGGTTCTTCTGACTAACTACTTGAAGAGCTGGAATTTTGCTTTCCTAAAATTTAGGTTCTGACAGTACTCATTGCTTTTCCTATATCTCTCAGGAGTGTGAACTCCACCAATACGTGATTGCACAGCCCAGGCTGCCTCCAATCTTGATGTCACTGATGAGCTCACTTGCATTGGTGACCATCAAGTCAAGTATTGCATCCCCTTGGGTGAAGGTGTCTATTACCTGGCCTCAGAAGTTATCCTCAATGCAATCTAGGAATCTCCTGGATTGTCTATAGCTCACCATGCTACTTTTCCAGCAGATTTTAGGGTGGTTGAAGTCCCCCAGTAGGACAAGAGCCCAAAAGCGCGAAGCCTCCTGTAGCTGGAGTAAGAAGTCTTTGTCAGTAGGCTCCCCTTGATCAGGTGCCCTGTAGTAGACACCAACTACAAGCTTCCCTTTGTTGTCTCTGATTCATACCCCTAAGCTTTCAACCTGCTTGTGGCTATTCTTCAGCGATAGCTCTTCACACTGTATCGATTTCTTGATGTAGAACGCAATGCCTCCACCCCTCCTTCCTTGCCTGTCCCTTCTGAACAGCCTGTGGCCATCGATAGCCACGTTCCAGACATAGGATTCATCCCATCAAGTTTCTGTAATGGCAATCAGGTCATAGATTTCTAGCAGCATGGTAGCTTCCAACTCCTGTTTGTTTCCCATGCTGTGTGCGTTTGTGTAGAGGCATTTCATCATCATCAAAGAGCTGAACGTGTTCAGGCAGGTTGTTCAAGAAACTCATAATCCATCTGAAACATCAACCATTAGAGGTATTTACATATCTCAAAGCTCTAAGCTTCCTTGTCTACCTCCAGCTGGTGAAACATGCTTAGAAGCAGCAGATCCATGATGCCTCAAAACAGCTTTACCACATATGCAAAGTATCTTCTTTTTTGCAGTCATCCTTGACCTTCTGCCTGGAGTTCAATACAGTGCTGAAGCTGGGAGCAAAAATCCAAAGAGTCCAATGTGGGTCCACTAATCTTCATGCAAATCCAGCTGACACACAGGCCTCGCCTCACTCTGCACTAACCAGTTCCCAGGCTGTTTCCAGACTCTAATGCAAACCACTGAAATCTTCCTTGGGTTGTGGTCTAAACATAGTGGGCGATTCCTTTCTTATTACACTCAGCTGGGATAACTGGAGACACTGAAAACCATTTTTTTCTGGCATCAGCATCAGAGTAGGGTCCAAGTTAACCAACGTCACTTATGTGCTTTACTGTACTGCTCCAAAACCCAGCACGATGAAGGAAATGCTAAACTGAAGTGTGCAGGATGGTAGGGGAATGCAGTAATCTCCTGTATTATCCTTGGTGCTACAAAGAATCTGGGATGAATGAGAGTATAAATCAACACAAGGAGTTTTGTCTATACTTATAAACGGTATACGGTCCTAGTTAAAAGCTGTTCCTAATCCCTGCTACATTTCATATTTCAGCTGTGCTTGCAACATGACACATGTACCAGATAGTCCTGTCTTATCAATATCGCCCTGTTTAAAAAGCTCTGCGGCTCACCGTTGGGATGGCGAGATATTACAAATGGGATCGCTGCGGTAGGCCAGGCTGTATTACCAGCCAGCACCACCGACACAACACATCCTGATTAGAAGAGTGCAGCACATTTGCACGGATAGAAATGTCATCTCTGTTCTGTGATGTAGTGGGCTAAAGGGCACTTAGGAATGAAATACTAATTTGAAAAGATGGCTCTACTGTATGCTTTTGTATTAACCCCTGCTGTTGAAGACAGTGTGATCCTGACAGATCTTCCCAGAATGGGAATTGCATGAGGGTTTGCAGTGTTACTGAATTCTCCTGTTCCAGATAGATCCTCCAAGGGTGACCCTGACGGGGGCTTAGTGGATCTTGAGACCTGGCTTGCACCAACACCCAGCACAATGCAAACATGCATTTTCTATGGCAACAGAGACCACAGAGAAACTTGCTTTCTGTAGCTCTTTCATGCTTGTGAAGTGGGGGTCTCAGTGCTTATCTTTGTCATGGGGAGAACTGCAGAGTTAATACAGCATAATCAGTTAGAAGCAGCAAGCTCAACTTTTTGAAAATTAATTTGAAATTCTTAGCTAGGGCAGAGTTCCCACTGCTTCTGATGGACTTTCGGCTGATTAAGGAGTGCAGAGTCAGACCCCAGGTATTTACAGCTCTGAGAACGCAGTCAAGGAGAAAACCAACACGGTATAAAACCTCACCATTTGGTTCTTACAGTAAACTAACTGCAACCATAGGTTCTTTGTGTGATATTGCATAGAGACATTTCATATGTCCATCACCTCTTTAACCTTCCTAAACACTGAACGTCTTCACTTATGAAGAAAAATCCAGTATTTTGACTTCCAGGTGGAAATGTTTGTTTCACAATCTGAAAAAGTAATTTTCACAAGATAGATATTTGGAGCCCAGATGCTTTCTTCATCTTGACTAGAGCTTGGCACCGCAACTATTACAATAATCTTTCAGACACACATATGTTAAGAATGAATTTTCAGCTGCCAGCAGATAATAAGAAACGTGTAATTAGTTAAACCTGGATAGACTCTGTATAGGAATCAGACCGCTCTGATCACCACTGATTTAGGGTGATCAATGACTCAGCACCAGCTGATTCCATTGCTGGACCTTGAAAGCAATTGCACAAAGATAACCTCCTTCTGTAGCTACATCTGACTGACTTGCTGTGTACAAACAGAATTGCTCAGAGTTAATCACGCTGGCTGAAATCGGTGCTGGGAGAATGACTGCCAGATAGTGCCTTGACCTGCAATTCAACTTCAGGAGGTGCCTGCCTTGCTAGTGTTGGTAGCCTCAGGGCAAAACTTGACCTAATGTTTTCAGGGGTGGAGGCAAAACTGAGTTTTTCAGCCCCAAGAGGTGCTTTGGCTATGGGGAAGGTTGAGGTGGAGCTGGGAGGAGAGCTTGCTTTTATGAGTAGGAGTGGGACATGAAGTGGCTGGGCACCTCTTTCCTTCCAGAGTAGCCTCCAGTCCAGCACACCCCAGGTCCCCCTCTCGCAGCAGCAAGAAGCAACAGCCTGGCATAAACCAAACTGGCTGTCTTGGGGCACAGAATAACCTGCATGTGTCCTGGAGCTGACTTTACCTCCCTGAGCCGATGGTCCTTGGCACTGGTTGGGCTTTGCATCAGGCTGGAAGTCCATCAACAGCGTAGAAAGGGGAAGGTGAGACTTCAGTAAGATTTAAAGCACAGCAAGATTTAAAACACAGGCACGCAGAGGGAAATGTAGGAAAAATTGACATGACAAGGTTTTTGAGTTAATGCTATCTTGGCTGCCACTCAGGGGACCTGCTCCATGCTTGACTGGCTGCTGATGAAAATCCTAGCTACTGCAAATACCCCATAATAAGACCAAAAATTGGCTCTAGCCCCCAAAATGTGAGACATCACCCCCTTTGAACCCAGCTGTGGTATAGGGACAGGCATGCTAGGGGGCTGATTCTTTCTGAGCTGTGAAAAATGGAGAACACAAACCTGTGGCATCAGACATGTATTTTGGGTGGGTGGTTCCTGTGCAGGCATCGTTGCCTGAAAGGCTTGTCACAGAGGGCCAAGGTACATACAGTTGCTGAGGTCCCCCCTTCTGCATGCCAAATACGTGGCAGAACATTTTTTAATGAAGGGTGCTGCAAGACTGTGCCATTTGTAAACGGACTCTGTGGAAAGACCTCAACTGGCTGCTTCCAACAGGGAGGCACCAGGGGGAAAATTCACTAGTGGTGTTTTCACTAGGTCAGGCAGAAAGAAAAAAACCATCCTGCTGTGGATCTGCAATTCTTCACAGGTTCATAACCTCTTCAGTCTCCCTCGACGAAGGTGATGATTGTGAGGACTAAATGTAAAGCAGCTTTACACTCTCCCAACAGTACTGTCGTTAAGTGCAGGGGCTGAGCAAGATGAATTTTGTAACTTCGTCTTTCCAAACCTCACAAATAGCAGTCCCCATCAACCTTGATTTCTTTTTTCAAGACATTTTTATTTATAAAGGCCAGATTATGAATGCTGGACCAGGATATTGGGGATTTCAAGACTGGCTTGCTCTGGTCCTGACCTCTGCAGCATATTGAGGTTACATTATGATGTAATCTGAAAGATGCTCTAACACCTTGAGCCCCTGGGGTTTTTTTCTCAAAAAATGGTAAGTTAATAAATAAAAAGGTGAGATAACCTCCCTTTAATGTGGTTTTAAACATCAAATTAAATGTATGTGGCCAAGTGAAGAGAGCCACTGAAGGACATTTACAGCTAAAAGTTTTGAATGGATGAGAGGAGAATGAAGAGGATATTAAGGAAGAAGAGATTTGAGTAATCAAGGTGAGAGAAAAAATCCTGCCTATAAGGGTTTTATGGGACAGTCATAAAGAAGAAGTTAAATGTTTTGTGAGATGAAATCTTAGGTGAGGGACTCCAGCAGAGTCCATACGAGTTCGTACGCCCTGGTTGTTAGTTTCTATAATTTGATGGCAGAGTTCTGGCACAGCTGTAAAATCAAATATATGTTGCCCCCTACTTTCCATCAGGTAAAAAGTTAGTGTGCTTGTTGAAAGCAATAGCCCTCACAGAGTACTTAGTGTCACACCAGAAATGACCCTGTCTGTTCACTTGCCCTGGGATGTTCTTTTACGAAGCTACCAAAGAGGATGCTTCACCTTCTTCTCCTGCGAAAGAGTCATCCCATCCCTCCCATCCATCAAAAATAAGTGATCAGCAATATCCTGAATCCCAGCTAAAGCACAGCCCTCTTGCTTCTTCCATTAATCAAACTGCAGGCTGTATTTGGAAGGTTTAGCTGAATTTATTGAATGAACGGATAATTCTGATAGTAAATCATTTTGGTTCCCGCAAGCATTTCACATACAGTTTTATTTTAAGGCTGGTTGGCCAGCTCTAGCCAATGCTGAATAAACAAGCTGTCGGTCTCTGTAAACAATATCTGGGATTTCCCTCTTCTGCAACAATACAACGCATGTATTGCAGGTGGAATTTTCCATGTTCCATGAAAATGTCTATTTAATGTGATTTTCCACCAGAAAATGGAAACCACAGTGCAAAACAAGGTTTTTTCTACTATTTTTGAGCATCTGGGAACTTACTAGATGTTAGTGCTCGAACCCTGTTATTTGTTCCACCTAGTTCTGGACAGCACATTTTCTTAGGCTAACCAATATTGACAAGTAGATCCCAAACATGTGGAGGTGAGAACTCCAGGACCTTTGTAGCTCAGACCGACATTTGCACTGGGGCAGAAAAATAAATCTGCATGAGAACCTACCTGAAATTTGGTAAAGTGTGTACCGTATGTGATATATCAGAACACTATGCTGAGAATATTGAACTCCCTGTTGGCGGTCAGGGTCACATACCTTTTTTTTCATCTCCTTTGCCAAAAGACAACATTAGCACAGGCACATCCAGAAGAGCTGCCATGTGACTTCTTGTTCCCCTGCAGTGACTAGACCCATGTCCTGTTCCCTGCAATAGCCATAGGAGAGGCTTTATCTTCCCGCTTAGCCTCATCTCCTCTCATTCCTTTGCTGCAGAGGTGACCCTGGTTGTACCTCCATCACTGTGCTTAAATTCTTTGGACAGATGAATTGGGAACACAAATGATGCCAGTACTGTGGCATCCAAATGAAGGAGAGGAAGGAGTCTAAAGTCTCTTTGTTTCTTCTGATAAAAAGCGTGCTCATTGTTAATTCAAACTGATAGTTTTCACTGGGTTTTTAGCTGGGTTTAGGGGAGAGGAGATGGAACTGTTATAACACAAGATCTGCAAATTAGTCTATGACACATTTACTTAAGGCAATCAAGCCATACCAGGCAATATGAGCTGTAAACTTGATCTCTAGTCTGAATGGTTAAATTTCTTAATCTGCAGGGAAAAAACAGTGATGAACATTAATTTTTATTTGACATTGAGTGGCTCTAAGCATTTTCACAGACAGGCTTGGTATCATCTGTGTGTCATCTGGAACTACTGAATATACCATCTGAAACCCCTGCAGCATGAAGCGCTGGTTATTCCTTTTCTGCCAGAAGCATCAGTGGAGCCACTGATGTAGCCACTGGGATATGTTCCAGTGCTTTCTAATAAAAGAGAGAAAACTAAGCTCTCAAGACAAGTTGCTGCTGGGCTAACTTGCTGTAGCCACCTGATTTTCACATTCTCTGCAGAATGAATTAAATGATCCACATCGAACAACAACAATGGGAGTAACTCAATCTACACTTTAAAGAGCTGGTTGAAGCCCACACTTCCTCTGACTTCAGGCGCTGATGACTGATAGCAAAGCTTGTAAACAAACTGGGAGAGATAGCACAGTCCTGTTCATCTTCAGTCCCCTGCTGTCACAACTCTTCCTTTTTCCTGACCAAGATAATCTTTTTTCTAACCCAGGTACCTCACCTCTCCTATAGCCAGAGAAAAACATCTTTATGTGTTCCAAATGAAGCAAATTGCTTTAGGCTACTATTGGTAAATCACAGATGAGCCAGAGTCCAAGCACTGGATTTGGCTCTAGATGTGAATTGCAAATGCCTATAATATTGGGGGGGGGGGTTGATTTCTAGGTTCTTTTATAAGAATATCTCCCATCAAGAAGAATCGCAACATATTGTCATGTCCTTTTTGATTAAGGATGGTGAGTAAACATTGGCTGAAGTGTTGCCATTACAGAGACTTTTTTTTGCATCAGGGTCAGCAAGAAGTGGCTGCCTCCCTCAGCCTCTTCACCAAAGTTCATGGTTAGGGTGACTGGAAACCAATGCTTCCTCCTCGCATTTTTTATCAGTTTGAAGTTAAAAAAATAAAATAAAAATCACTCATGAGCCCTGAAGCACCAAAGCAGGGTTGGTAAAGGCAGCTTCACTGATCTGATTCAGAGAGATCATCCACGTCTCCGGTGTAACTGTGATCCATTAGCAGACAGCATGGAGCAGGTAAACTGGAGCATTTGGTTCTCTGTTCTGCGATGGATGCAAAACCAACAGGCTTCCAGGACCATGGCACTGGACTTGACTGAAGTTTGTCAAACCCAGCAAGTAAACAAAAGCTTTTCAACAAAACTTGGATTTTATCTGAAAAAATCTGTATCTATTTGTGGCTGTCTGTGCTAGACTCCTGGTTCAGAAGGAGCTTCTGCAATGATTGATTTACTTCTTAACTAAAAGACACATCTCTAAAGAAAGCTTAGAATAACATGCGGTTTTCTGCTGCCCACTTGGGTTGCAGGCTTTCCAAGGCTATGGCCATCTGCTGCTTCACAGCAGTGAGAGGCCACGTTGTACTTATCCCACAGGCACTTCTGTAATATGCATGATTATCATTACCTTCATAACTAATAACAGATTTATAAGGCTTTGAAGTTTTGCTTTCTTTGTTGGCTTGGGAGAACAATAGTGAGCGATGTGGGCCTGAGGGTTTCTTCAGTCTCTCTTTAGCAGCAAACTGCAAATCAAAAGCCAAACTAGTGGAGAGATTGTCAGCTGTGAGAGAAGCCAGCCCACATCCACTTGAATCCAGCAATCCTTACCCAGTCTTGTCTTGGTTTTTGACAAAAACTTAAGCCAGCTGACCTTTGCATAGTCTGAACTGGATTTTTATTCTTGAAATCTAGTAGAAAAAAATCTCTGTAGAATAGGAATTTAACTCTTGCATTGACATTTGGTTGGATATTTGTCCTAACAACACATGCAATGTAATTTGCTCATAGCGACTGGTTTCCTACAGCTGACAAGCAACTAGAGGAGCCCCTGAATTTGTTCTGTTGTGCTTATCACCTAGAAATCATAACAGAATGGTACTTCAGATTTTTGAAAGCATTATAAATCCAAAATATGTATAATCGCTCTACAAATTTAAAAAAACACAATGGAATATCTTTTTACTTCTAGTTGAAGGGTGCCTCTGATCAAAATACAAACTGAATGAAGCTTCTTTTCACAGGAATGTACAAGATGTGATCAAATTTTCCTTTTGAAAGTTTTTCAGGAGAACATGGACTTGCTTGTCAAAAGACGTGGGATGCTAAACTGGATCTCAGATTAAAACCCAAAATGTGAATAAGAACAAAGCACTCTGTCAGGGTCTACTTTCACTCTTTTGTTTTCCACAGAAAATTTCCAAATATTCAGTTAACAAAGAGGAAAAATGGTAAAAATCTCAAGAAGTTCTGCATTTCCTGTCTGGCTCCACTTTTAATAGCGAGCAAGCCAGACTGCCCAACACTTAAGGACTGGAAGCAGACAATGCCACAGGGAAAAATTTACCCTGGCACAGAAATGCTGTTGCTCGTATTTCTCAAGGACACTGGAGTTAACCATTGCTCCACCTGGGAATATCTTGGGATTTGATGTGAATATAAATGTCTGTACAAGTCGTCAAGTCTCTTCAGTTATAAATTCAGCCTCCAAAACTGTGCCACCACCAACAAAATGCTGCTGCTTCTGTGCTCAGCCTGAATACTGACTCAGTGGCAAAAACTGCAGGAGGAATAATGCTCATCATGGGGTTTGTGTCTGGTAACAGGCAACCTGTGAGGTTTGGATGGCTGCAATCTAGTGGTCATGTATGAAGGAAGAGGTGCTCAAGTATGCAGAAAGCCTGCCTGATGGCTCTGTTGGGAATATCCTCTGTAACATACCAGCTGCTTTTTTTAACCTCTTCATCTTTAAAGACTGAGTGGTAATTTTTAATCGTTATTTCTGGAAGAAGGTGAATGCTGCAAAGCAATGTGTGGCAGCGTCAGGAGGGGTGGGACATCCTATGGTAGTTGGCTGATTCTTTTTTTTTTTAAACAGAGAGTATAATACAGATGGTGCTCTGTGGCTCACTTTTCCATTTGTAAAACCTTATCTGGTGCTTTAGTCATGGAAAAATCATTTGCAGCACTTTGTTTCCTCTGAAATTGAGGTCAAAATGTGCTAATGCCTGGTGGGAAGGGCTGCAGAGTCTAAGGTGTGATGGACTGGAAGAGCCATTAAAATGCAGGTAAGGTAGAAATAACCCTGCAGTGTATGGGGCTAGATTCCTGTGCTGAATTGCAATGGCTTCCTAAGGTGATATCATAGGATTTAATAAGTGATAAGTCACCAAAAACTGGCTAAGTAAAGATGAAACTAAACACAACCATATAAACAAGAAAGATAGTGTGACTGGCACCCGGGCAAATTTCCTAACAGGACTTATTTCTCCTTTGAAGGAAAATACTTGAAAGAGTTTAGTAAGATTTTTAGAGGTCATTAAGCCAAAGCAATTTATTTAAACAAAGCAAAAAGCTACTGTTTGCCATTCAGGACCTTTTCTACTTTTAGATATAAGCAGTAAAGAGAAAGCCCATAACAATTATGGAGGCTCTTTAGTAACACTACCACTGACTGCACTGTGCCTCCCTTCTCTGCCACAGGGCACGTCAGCACAGAGATCCTGGAAAGCACTGAAAGGAAAACCAGAACAAAGTGGTGCGAAGAGGATGTAGATCATGAGGGCAAAAGGAATATATTTGGGACTTCCCCAAACCCATAATTTTTTTTTTTTTTTTTTTTTTTTTTGGTATTCACAGTTATTTGCAAATGCTCCTACCCCATAAAACATTCTGGAAGAGGCTGGATTACTCAAGCATTCAGTGTCATTCCCCACAAAGTCTTTTACAAAGCAGTGAGTAATCTGAGAGACAAAAATAATTCAAGACCTCGGTTAATCCATTTTGCAGCTGTTGTCAGCTTCTTCTCTGATCACCATCTGGGAGGATGCCCAGCCTAGGGGAACAAAGCACCAGGCAGATTCAGAGCAGTTGCAGGCAGAAGAGTTTCCATCATTTAACCCATGTCCATGCTGGGGCAAGATTGCTCCTTATTTGTACATTGAACAGCCTATTGTCTAAATTTTAAACATCCCATCAATGGGTTCTTGCCACTCTCCCTGGAGACAGTGCCTCAGACAAAACAGGACCTTTCCACAACAATCAGCAGAAAATGTTTCTTATAAAAATGTCAGCCTACTACTATCAGGGCCAGGCTAAGGAGCACAAGGATGAGATCTGCAGTAAGCACCGAGGGGAGGAAGGGAACGATACCATCAGCAGCATCACTGCAGGGGGAGCAGCCTGTGTGCAAGTGGGGCTCCTCGCGGGATCCTCGCAAAGCGCTCTGGGGGTTGTAGGGCTGGTGTATCAGGAGGGTCCTCCCTGCTGTTTGAAGGGTTGGGTGGTGACTGAGCTATTTCAGCAGCTGAAAAGAGAACCCAGCATTGTTATTTCCTCGATTGTAGTTCAGATTTACAGTGGCAAAGGAAGAGAGCAGAGGCAGCTTTTTAAGGGGTCAGGTAGCCGCTGCTGTTGGTTTTGGGACGTGTTAAGGAGGACAACTTCACCTCCTACTGTGGCCAGATACTGTAGATGCATTGAAAGGTCATGAGAAGAGTCTGTTAGTTTAGACTGGCAGTTTTCAATGATTATCATTAGCGAGATCTTATAGAGAAATTACGGTCATAGCTGGCATTATGAGTTTGGAAGGAAAACACTGGCTGGAACTGTCCGGGATGGTCTTTCTTGCCTTTACATTAGCATGCCTTTTTTTTTTTTTTTCTTTTTTTTTTTTTCTTTTTTTTTTTTTCTTTTTTTTTTTTTCTTTTTTTTTTTTTCTTTTTTTTTTTTTCTTTTTTTTTTTTTCTTTTTTTTTTTTTCTTTTTTTTTTTTTCTTTTTTTTTTTTTCTTTTTTTTTTTTTCTTTTTTTTTTTTTCTTTTTTTTTTTTTCTTTTTTTTTTTTTCTTTTTTTTTTTTTCTTTTTTTTTTTTTCTTTTTTTTTTTTTCTTTTTTTTTTTTTCTTTTTTTTTTTTTCTTTTTTTTTTTTTCTTTTCCTCCCAAGAACTTCACAAAATGCATTGAAACAAAAGTAGGAGCTGAGATCTTGAAAAATAAACCTTTAATGTGTTTTCCTGATTCTGCCTTCCTCTTTTCGAGGGTGTCACAGCCTCATGTTTCTCCATCATTTCATCTGAGCTCTGAACTGGTCGTCCACAGCCACAACCAGTTAAACATGGAGCAGTTTCCTGCCAGTATCAGATTTGGTATCTAGCTTTTGCAGCAGGGCAGTATGGCATGAGATTGCAGGGGTGGGTGAAGAACAAAACACCATTCCACAGCTGAAGGAAACCCAGCCTACTTCTAGCTTTTAGTTCAAACAAATCATCCCTCTTCTAAGACAGCTTTTTCCCCATTTGGGAATGCTTATTTTATTATAATTTATTATTACAAAGAATAAGGTCTGGAGCCCTCCCTCACTCAAGGTTTTTAAAATAAACCCATCATTCTGGCAATTGGGATCCTTTGAAATACACCATACCAAAAGAATCCAGACCGAGGAGGAGAGAGGCTCAGTGACATGATGTCTGCTTTCACAGCATTATTGTTCCCACTCCCAGCTCATCATATTAGGGTTGTTTCCAGTGGCTACATGAACAGCTTATTGCTAACATGTTTGTTAAGTACAATAATTTAAACACACGTCCATAGTACAAGAACAGTCAGTAATTACATTTTTGAGACATGGGCAATCAATTAAGAACCACTGGCATAGAGATATATTGACAATGTTAATTGTCTTCTGTTACTGTCACCACTTATTCTGCTCCATTCGGCTCATTCCCTTCATTTTTCCAGAGAACCCAGATTCACATGGGGGACTGCTGGGCAGCTGTGTGAGTTGGATGCCAATGTCTGGAGTGCGTTTCCTGGCCCCCTCAGCTCTGATATGTGAGTGACAGGCTTCTTAGTGACTATATGCACTTTTAAGGGCTCAGATACAACTCCACTTTGGCTGGCTGCAGTAGCTTTGGGGGCCAAGTATAAACCAGCATGGGTTCAGCTTGAAAATGAGTCACGGAGCCACCCCGAGTAATGCTTTCCTTCAGTGCATTCTGAATTGTGAAAGTGTCAACTTCTCTGGGATTCCATAGGAGATACAGAAGTGAGAGATCTTTTTCTTTTTTTAGCTTAAAGTAATATTCCCCCCCAGCGTATCCTAAAAGTATAGAATCTACCCCTGTATAGCTTCATTCCTGGGGAACTGTTAAAGTGTGCCCAACTTCTAAGGAAGCTAAGAAAGAGAGAGGACAGTTGTACGAAGCTTTATAGTCTGATCGCTGTAAGTGTATCTGCTGTCACTTTTAACCACTTCCCTACTATTTTTACTCACTCCTTCCTCTCTTTTTCTTTTTGCTTTTTGAACAACAAAAAAAGGAATACAATCAATTTCATGAAATTAATTCAATAGCATAATAACCTGGCAAGAAATAGGAGAGGTTTTGGCAAAGCAGGACTATGTATCTTCAAAATGGAGAAAAAAAATCTGCACATAATTTTAACTTAATATAACAGTAAATAGGAAGTATCAGGAGGAGAAGTTTGATTAAGTGCATAAAGAAGAGCAAGGCAATTAAGAAATCATTCTTGCATTGCCATTAGAGTGAAAGGCAGTGATGGTAAAGTATGTATGAAGGAAAAAGTGAGACCTGAACGCACTTTAGGTCAGATATTAATAGGGTTTGGGAATAAAGGAGGAAGAAGGCTGGAAGAATTTGTAAATGGAATCTGAAGACTGCAAACAAGGTTGAGAATATAACAGAGGCTTCAGAAGAGTGAAACTCTAGGGGGGAATATATACTCAATGGAGGGTCAGCAGTTTGCAACCATAATCTCTGTGTGGGAAATTACTAATCAAACTCAAATTCTCCAAGCACATCCACACATCATCTCTCCACTTGGTGAGCTTTTCTCTCAGCACACTGTTCTGCTGCTTCAGGAATGGAAATGAGGCTGGGAAGTCCAGGGATATTGAAGAGTTCTTACAAACTTGTCATCTCACAGACAGACTTGCCAGGTGGAAAGGTGTTGAGCTACGAGGTATACCCTTTCTCTACTTTGACCCTGTTTCATTTTCTACTGCTATTTATACATGTCCCAACAGGCAAAAGCAGAAAAAAAAAGCAAACTTCAAACCTAAAACCCGTCCTCAAATGACTTTGTACTAGCCAAAGCTCTAACAGACACTGTCAGTGTGCTTTCATATGACCAACAAAGTCAGTTGAGTTCAAATCTTGGAATTTAAGATGCAGCCCATCATGAGCAATGATGAGACCTACATGGAAAAACAGCCCTTCCCTGGTCTTAGGACTGTTTTCTGGGCAAAAAAAAAAGTATCTTTCCTCATGATCTCTTTTTATACGTTGCAAATATCCTCCGTAAATATTGTAACAGAGATGTCTGAGGAGACATAAAAAGAAATCTAGAAAGAATATACACTTGATACAAGTTCAGCAGTTTGCAAACACAGTTTTTATGCAGGGATTTATTGCTCAAAGTGAAGTTCAAAACTAATACATGTATTGCCTGTCTTCTGTTTTGCTCCAGCTGCGTGTCTGTATACAAGACATAAACTCCATTCTGTCAAGGAGAGGAGATTATACCTCCAAGTCCTGTTCTCCCAACAGCAGAAATTCAGCTATTGACCTAATTATGGGACTCTCCCTGCTGAAGGCGAGGGAATGACCTTTTCTAAGTAGGAAACGATTGCATATCTCTGCATACCCCTTCCAGCCAGTTATAGAGGGTTATCTGTCAGCCTTCTTAACTCTTCATCATGGGGGTAATCTTCTCTGACCTGTACGTACATTGCTGAGTAATTCAGGTACAAGGTTGCACAAGAAAGGACCCAATGTTTCTTGAAGAGCAGGAAACTAAGCATTTAGGGGCAAAATTCTGCCTCAGTCGTAGCCCTGAAACTGTAATGAAGGTGAATCATGAGTACAGAATAAGGGTCTTCCATTTTAGAGTGTGCTTGACTCTGTCTCAACGCTGAAGCTGGCAGTTTTCTTTCTGCCCAACACCCTTTCTCACACGAGACTCATATGTCACTGTCTGGGCTCTAGCTGATGGTTCTTTCTCATCTCATTGTTTATACTCTCATGACCTTTTGTTGTTCAGGTGTCAAGAGCCCTCATTATCATTTTAGACACGAGGTCATGCTTCTAATCAACCCTCCCCCCTTATTCAATTAACATTTCCAATGTTTTTAAATTAAATGCGTTGGTCCACAGGCCAGGGAATTTCCTTCCAATTAATACCAGTAGTGAAAGGCACATATCAAAGTTTATTTGCTTGAATCAGTACTCTCTTTTGATCTGCAGAAAGGATCTCGTGAACATACAATTAAGAAGTTCCTCCTAGGTATCTTTCCTCAAAGGACCAACAATACCTGCCGGGGTCTATTAGCATTTCAATATGTTTCCCACCTCAGGAAATGTCTCTGCTTCCTTGCCTGACTGGTTAATGTAGGTGCATATTTTGCATGCATACTGCTTAAAGTCACTGCCTGCCATTGCTGAGACTCATTATCCTCCACATGGCACAATTAGGGATCAGACTTGCATTCAACCTTCTTCACCTCTCACGGGAGGGTCAAATGTGCACAGCCATTTGGGAAGGGTCAAACATTCAGTGCTGTCAGAGAGGGACCAGCAGCATCCACACCAGACAACGAGAGAGTGATAGTGCTCTGTAGGAAATGCTTGTATCAGGCTAGCGATGTGCACATTTCTTGATGTCTTCACACGCTTATCTAGAGATAAGATGTGCGTGATTACCAGGCCCTGTCTACATAGCTGCTGGGCATGTGGACTGAACAGAAGGGTGCTCAGAAGGCACGGATTCTTCCTGACCTCAGACTCAGATTACATCTATTGGAAGGAGAGCAGAACAGCTTGTGGGAAGGATATTCCACCATGTTATTACTTTTAAAGTACTGAATGCTTAGAGCAAACCAGAACATGTCAGAAGCAAACCATTTCAATGAGACTTAGGAATAAATCAATTCTGCCAGAAGTTATATGGGAGTATAATTGCCTCAACATTTGCCTATAGTGCAACACAGCATGTCTACTTCTTGACCTGGTTTAAGCACGTGGGAAGGATTCTTTACCCAACAGTTGGCTCTCACAGTTGCAAGTCAGATGCAAGTTCCCGTTTGAACTCAAGAAGATTATTATATGCATCTTGCCAAGGCCAGCCTGTGCAAACATAGCCCATAACTGGGAGCATGATTATAAACAGAGATAGTCCTAGAGCATTGAAATTCAAGGCCCAGTTCCAACTTTATGGCCAGGAGGTGTGTGGAAGTTTTCTTTGCTTGAGGTACCATTGCAAATACCTCATGTAAGGGTGACGGTGGAGTTGTAGGAATGTTTTATCCATTCTTTCCCCCCCTCACTTATCTGTCCCTGTGACTGATGACAATGCCATGACTACATGGCCTCTGATGTTGCCACCACATTAGCATGCACTGGTGGTTGGACTCTGATGTGTTAAACATCCTCTGGGCCCACTCCCTTCAGTGCTGTCCCACTAAAGTATAGTATCTTGTAAGTACAATCTGTGCCTCACTGTTGCCTCTGATGTTTATTATAATTCAGGTAGCTTTTACTTTGTGGAGATAAGTGGTTCATGAATGAACCCGAGTTCGTTTTTGAGTAGAGGAGAACCATCTTGTGGTTTGTGGTCTGTGGGGAGGGGATATTCTGTGGATCAATCTGGACTAAGCATCTGCTACACATTTTTCTGCAGTTATGAGGGATGAAACTCAATGACCCAGATTGTCCTCTCTAACTCTATAGCCCTTTACATAGTTCAGGGACAGAGGGTTTTTTCCAAAGTGCATTCAAGTGTATTTCAGACTGGGAGATCAGTTAGGAAATCTTTAAGGAAAGGAGTTTCAGTTATCTTAATAGTTAAAGGAATTTTAAAAGGCAGGGAGAAAGCACTTACTGACATACACAGCAAAAGAAATACAGAAAGAATACCAGTGACAATATTAATGGGGCCAGGAGGAATCTAATCTAAGCCTTTTAGGTGGAGAGTGCTGAGTCCTTTCTTGCATTTATCAGTGAAAATCAGAAGTAACTCCCCCAAAGTCAGTAGATTTATGCCAGCATAGCCCAAGGAAGCAGACTGCCTGGAACCACTGCTAATTTGAACACAGACCAATATAAGTCTGTGGGAATAAATCTTATGTAGTGGGTATTAAAGTGAAGTGTTTGTGTCAGCCTAACCTGTTCCAAATGTCAAAGTCTGAAGGATACTACAAACTGGGAAGATCTGTTGGAAAGGATAGGAAAAAAAAAAACACCCAGTGTGCCTGAAAGTATTCCTACTGAAATCAGTAGTGGTTTTGGCATGGGCTTAAAGGGTTGCAGGATCCAGTGCATGGGAGACTATGATAACAGAAATTTTAGAAAGAGAAAGTTAATAACCCACCAGTCAAAGAAGGTACTGAGCTGAGTCCCAACATGCTACCCCCAAGATCATAAACACGACTAGATAAATAATGCATAAGAGTAATGAAACAGCAAGCAAAATTTCTTCCCAGTTTACTCTGAAGGCAGACATCCCGACTGTGGGATTGGTGATGCTTCTCCTCCTACGCATCACCAGCCTCGTAGAACTTCGCAGAACAGAGGTGAAAGCAGGGTCTGGATGGTGTGGGGACACAGGCATCCCTGTTCCTCACATTCTAGTTTAGGGCTGCAATGGGGAAGTGCAGAATTGTTCCCATCACGGGGATGAAGTCACCTCTACAGAGTAACTTTGTGAACTTTACAGAGCAACTTTGTGAAATTGGGATCCAATCCATCATCCAGCAAAAACAGAGAGAAATTTTCTATGTGACTACAATGGCAGATGAATGAGACTTGCAGAGAGACAGTTGTGTGAATATATGCACTGTACCTGAGCTAAGAACCTGGATGTTGTGTACCTCTGATTAAATTCAGGATCATCCCTCTTTTCAGTACAAAAACCTAAGTTCAAATTATTTTTGCACTCAGCAGGTTGGTAACTTTGCAACCCCAATAGGCCTGGGAAAAACTAATAAGATTTGATTCATTTATCACTGTAGCCTTGGATTTAAATGCCACAGTCACCAGCTTTCTCCCAAAAGGCACTAAAAATCTTCAGGTGCTGGTATCAACATACTGTCTGCATGAGACTGTTTATAAAGAAATCCTGTTGTCACACACTGATCAATAAGAGGCAGGTATGCCTTAGGTTTCTAATCATTATGAATCCATTTAGAATTCAGTGCAATAGCAGCAATCGCATTGAATTCATTAGGGTATTTGCAAGAATGGCTTATGTAGTTCCACAGCAATTCCCTTGTAATTCAGCACTAATTAAGCATTATTTCATGCAGGAAATAATGAGCTGTGGAAACACTGTTAGTGCCAAATAATGGAATAAAGGTGTGTTTACATATTATAAACACTCCATGAATGTTCAAAGAGGTTAGAGCAGGTCTTGACTTTTTTACCTCAGGGAAGAGAAGGGATCCTAAAGGAGTCATCTTGCTTAACTCAGTTGAGTATTGCCTAAATAAATATTGAATTAGAAAGGGACACACTGGAAATTGGAAAATCACTCTGTCTTTGCACATTTGAAATGTCAGTGGTTTAATGATTAGATTGCTTCCAAATCAGTGCCATTCCTGAGAAGGGCTTGCTGGTTAGCTGTGGCTCAGGGTACCTGAGTTGGTGTAGCAGACCTTATTGTTATTTATAGCAGGCAATAGGATTTGAAACTTTTTATTTGAAGAGAAGTTTTGATACCACACTTACAGCAGAGACTAGTTTCCCCTTTTATTTAGGAACAGATTTCTAGGTGCTCAACAACAGCAACTTTCCCAGAGCCCAACAGAATGGGGGGGGTGGGGGAGTGGGGTGTCTCAACTTTTCACTTCATATCCCAGTTGGGGCTTGGATATAGCATGGGGTGAAAAGAAGCTACTTCCTGTTTCATAGGGACATTGGCATCATCCTTTCATCTCTAACAGCACTTACTGTGCCTGAGAAGGATGGAACCATGTTCAAAGCCACTTGGATCTGCTTTCCAAAGAGCAGATGCCAGGAGATCCCCAGGGATGGCTCTGCAAGTCCACCACTGAGATTGTCTGGGAGGGGCTGAGTACCACGGCACGGCACACGGTGACATATCTTCTTTACCCCACCGGTGTGGTGGGGTGGGATTTCAAGAGGAGTTGCAATGTTCACACCTTGGCAATTTTTGGCTTCAGATCACAAATTAGACCCTTAGAAAAAAATTGTATCTATCTGAACAATTAGAAATGAGTTCATCAGACCCACAAGCCTTTTGGCTGGCGCTATGCCACATGGATACTTGCTACAAATTTCTTCCCCTTAACCATGAAAGGCTCAGTCATTAACAGAAGTTGTTGAGAATGGGGTTTTGTTTTACTTTGAAAAATCAGCAAAATGCCTAAAACATCAACTATTTTTAAAAACAGAGATATTGGTCTGTGGGGAGAAAAATCAGTTGAACAAAAGATGTTTATGTGGAAAAAAAAAAAAAAGCCCACGATATCATTTCCAAAAGAGGTGCTTAGCTATCCTGAGTAATTACCTTAGACATAGCTATTACAAAATCTCTTCTTCTTGCTTTTATTGTAAAGGAAGAGCTGGTATCTGAAGGGAAAAACAACTGAGACTTTCAATGGCTGTAGTGACTCAACAGCCAGCTACTTTCTGAGGCTCAGCTATGTGGAAGGAAATGCTAGGAAGAGACACCAGCATTACCGTGCGGTATGAAAGTCCCCTTAATGGCATTTTGTTGCAGAGTATCTGGAAATGGAGCTTCTAAATTTTGTCCATGAAGTAACAGATAAATCGCATTGTGAGGACTAGTAACTTGTCTCCTAGTTCTCTCCACGGGAGCAGAGAAGAGACAGAGGGACAGACATGCTGGACATATCATATCAGAGCTGGCCAAAGGCTTCTCAACATTAAACAGGATTTTGGTGCCTGAGGACAAGGGAGAAATACCTTTACGGTGCCTATGTTCCCTGTAGTGTTGCTGGCTGTAGCCAGGTGAGGTGTGGGGGAGCACAGCCCACTTTCCCCCTTGTGCCCTGGACTCTGCCTGGGGATGGGCAGTGCCCACATGGAAGCCATCACAGAAGTGGAGCAGCTGCACACGAAGAAAAGCCACAAATTTCGCTTGGTCCTGAGGTGCTAAGAATGACAACACCTAGGAGAACAGCTCCTTGGATGCTGTTTTCTGCCTGCTGCCCTTCTTGCTTAAGGCCCTCGATGGCCATGCAGATACTCATCATTTCCAAGGAGCCACCACAGGATGAAGAAAGTCTGTCAGAGCAACACTGAGGCTGAGGAAGCTTTCTCTCCCAGTGGAACCTCTGAATTTTCTCCACTGCATGGATTTCTGGGACAGATGATTAAATATTACAGCTCCCAACATCGCTAAGATAGGCAGAGTGTGTGACAAGGTCAGGGAAAGGAGGACATTGTTCCTTACAGTGTTTGCTTTATACCACCGGTTTTGCAAGTCCTATGTTTACGATGGTGGAGACAGGCACTGCGTTAGTCCTTCAATCAGGTTGGCATTTGCTGTAACCTGTATTGACTTGAGAAACCTCCTCATTTCCTCCTCTGACTCTTCTCAGTCTTGCAGCTCCGAATTTCAATATATGAGAAACAGGAATGCAAGAAAGCTTGGAAGCCTAAGCTAATCAGGTGTTGTCAGGTGAGAGATTTGCGACACATCATGAGCAATGGTTTTGTCATTCTTCTGGAAATGCTGTTTGGATTGAATTCAAAATGCAGGGCAGATTAAAGAGGCAGGACTTGCTATTGGAACCCTTTCTCTAGCAACATCCCCTTTGCTTTCAAGGGGAACCAGCCACTCCCCAAATGCTTCTAAGACCAAATTCGAACTCCTGCTTGTCCAAGCTGCTGATGGCTCTGTGCAAAGCTAATTGCTTATTTGTTATGTTTTGTTTCTGCTGTGGCTGTGGTTGTTTTGTGTAGATTTTTTCCATCCCTTTTCCTTCAAAGCAGTAACTTTCCTCAATAGATCTGGCTTCAAACAAAAGAAGATGCTGCAGCTTTAATGAAAATTTAAAAGTCAATGAGACACACACAAAAAAAGAGACATGACCCAGGATGAGCTCAGTCCAATGAATAAATTCAAACCATTTAGTGAATGTTTGGAAAGATCAGAAGGGCACCTTTGCTTGCAGCATTTTAACAAGCCTCCATGAATTAGCAAGAGGTCTGAAAAATGAGTGGCAGTGGTGGGGAGTAATTCAGTTGTGATCACTTGAGGGTGATGAATGAGGAAGTGACATAGTCTGTGCAGAAACAAGTCATCTTTTCTAAAACAATTGTACTTAGCCCTCATGGCTGGAGATTTATATTGCAATGGTGGCAATGCTGGTAATTAATGAAACAGTCCTGCTTTGGGGGGGAATGCTAGAAACACAAGACTGAACAAGGAACAATGTGAAGACCCAAAGAGATTTTCTCAAAAGGCTGAAATATTCCTAGACACTGGATGTTGCTGTACGAGGTTGATAAATTTGTCTTTAGCCTGGGAGATTGAGCATGGTTTAAAAGGGCTGGGGAAAAAAATGACTTCAAGGCACGTTTTAAGGTAGATGGAGGATGAATTAAGATTAATGAGAGTCTTACAAGTGGGCTGAAACTAGCAGTCCTGATATGAGAACAGTGATAAAAGCCAGCAAGACCAGCCTCAGAATGTGAATTACTTGCTTTATCCAGTGCCCCTTGTGGTTAAGTCTAAGCCATTCATGTGTGCATGTGTGTGGATGCATGTACATACAACTGATACCCATTCTACATTAACCATGCACAAAATCTCAGTGGCCATCAAGACAAAAGGAGGAAAACATCCTCAAATCCCAAGATGCAAGATATTTTTTTTTTCTTTCTCTCCTTCCTCAGCTGTAAATCAAAGTGCTGATTGTGTCCTGTTAATAGTTAAATGTGCTGTTAGTTAAATAGACCTAACAAGGTGGTTTTCAAACAGGAAACCTGGTAGGAGTTTAATGACATCTTACAGTACACCCATCTTGGCAATATAATCATTAAAATTTGTCAAGTGTAAAAACGAATGACAAAACATTACCCCAGAGCAAGTTACAGTATAAATGCAACAATGAAGCTGCTAAATGGTTTCTCTGGATATTTACTTCCAGATCTGAAGTCATATTGATTTGGCTTCATCTTCTGAAGGGCATGGGTTCATAGTTTTACAGAGAATGCAAAATTAGAAATATTCACCTTACAGGAGAAGTTTCCAACCTGCAGTGCAAATTGGTGTGGAATTATTAAAAAGTGAGCAGTTGGAAATGACTAAAACTGTCTTGGAAACACAGAGATTTGTGGTTCTTTTTTTTTTTTTTCCCCTTTTAAACACACTAGAAAGAAGTGGGTTCCACATTGAGTATCCACAGTCCACAGTCGTATGCACCGTCCCTAAAATTGCATGAATCCAGGCAGGACATTTGTTGCTTGGAGAAATTTCACAGGAGGAAAGATCTCATTGCTGAAAGGTCCTTAATGCAAAAACCATTCACCATGAAGCTGAAAGCAAAAAAGCCCATACAAATGTATGTAAATGTATTCTGATATTTGTGAACACTAAAGCCTAAACTCCAAGAGGATGTCAGAATGTGAGACATTGCCATTGTGGCCTGCCTGAGGTTGGGAACAGGATAACCCCATGAACTGCAGCACCCAGCGGGGACAGATTACACCAGAAGAGGAAATGAAATGCCTTTTGCTGAAGGCCTGGATAAAGCAGTGTCTGCACGTTCGCCCTCTGACGCCTTTTATAACTATTGACTGCTTAGAGAACCCATGTGCTGCAAATACTTGTATTCTCACTTCAGAGGAGTGCTTGCATGTAGCATCTTTAAAAAATGTATGTAATCATTATGCCACTTTCACAGTACCCAGAACTTGGGGCTGAGTGAAACACATAGCCCTTGCAAAAGGAGATGCCTGACTGCCGCATCCTTGGGTGACAACTATTCTACATAATTTCTGGACAAGTGAACAGGCCTTTGAAGGCAAAGCAACAACTTACTTCAGTATACATCACTCCAGTTAATAGCAGATGGCAGGACTGGAGCTGGGACATGGCTCAAAATATGAATGACTTCTTTGTATCATAGCATGCTCCCCTTTATGCCTCTTTTGTAATGTGAAAAGCCATAACCGTAATGTTAACTTCGATATTGTGTTACTCCAGCAGCATAACGTAAAGGGGCCCTGATGAAACTCAAACAAAACTTGCTGAGTGGCAACTGGACCTAAAGAGATCTTCTGATTAATGAAAGAACTGTTCAGTACCAATCATCCCGAGGCTGGCTGAGCATTGTCATAACTCTCAGTATTTGAATGTGAAATCATCAGGAAATAACTGTGTGACTTTGGATTTCACTATTTTTAGGCAAAATATTTCTTCAAGAAAAATAGTCTCTGTGAATTTTTTCCTTGCCTCTTCAAAGCAGTGGGAAAACAGTTTTGAAAGGGAGAGAGAATATCTTTCATACACAAATATAAGCAAATCCTGAATTAAAAGATGGATAACAGCCTTGTTATTTTTGTTTGTTTGTTTTTAAAATAAGAAGAAACACCATGCCAAGATTTGTGGGTTTCCTACAGAGTTACCCATACGCTTGCATACTTCATAAACACAATCTTCCCAGTGCATGGGAGCTTGGTGGACTTTTTTCAGTTGCTATGAGGTGCTTCAGTAATTTTGCAGTGCTGTAATGCAATAATTCCTTATTGATGAAATTTTGCAATTCACATTATAGTTTCCATACAGTTTAGAAGAAAATCCCGAATCTCTTCATCCCAACACGTTTATTCTGCCAAATGTGTTACTGAGTGAACAAAGCATGGAAAAAACCTTAAAAGCTGGCCCACAGAGAATCTTAAAACCAGGTAGGAATATGCATAAGGCATTATGTTGTCAAAGACTAGAGTGCTGCTTTACACCCTGCCCTGAGCAAATACCAGATAGTAGCTGTTCCCACCCAGGAACAAGCCAGAAGATGCATTTTTGCGCAGCACGTTCCTGCTTTTTTCAAGCTATGAGTTTTTTCAGGCAGCTATTTAATAGGGTGAGTAAATCACTGCTGGAGTGGGGCCTTGGAGGCAAGGCAATAACACAGTAACCACGAGGCTACTGAACCCCTTTTCCTTTCTTTTCCTGTCTGGTTCTTTCATTCTCTTACACAGCATAGACCAGCTCCCTGCTTGCCTTTGTGTATTACCTGGTGACTAGAGGATTTAGGAGGTGGAGGGACTGAACACCCAAAGGAAATGTTGAAATGAAGGTATCTGAAAGAGGGTCACCTTGGTTTATCTTGGAATGGAGGCATTAATGTGCACACTTGCAGAGGACATCTAAGATAGGAATCTCTGGGAGAAAGAAAACACCTCCCAGTACAGCTAACAACTGGAAAAAGTTGAGACATCCCTGAACTCTGCAGTTCCTGTTGGGTAGATCAGGTGTGGTTGACCCTCCTGTGCTCACCAGCTTGTCTGGGTCCCATCCACAACACTAATTTCCCTGTATCATATCGTAATCACCCATCTCACTTGGACCAAGAGAAGTGCGCACACAAATGGTGGCTATTAGCTGCTCATCCACTTGGCCCATGGGTCTCTGTAGCTCACCTCATGCAGCACCTGGTGGTGGTCCCTTCCTGCTCTGTGGTAAACACCACCATCTTTGGGGGGCCAAGCAGGAAAATACAAAGTAGAAGGGATTAGCTCTATTAAGTAGAGCCTTTGACAATTTAAATCCTGTAATTAAATACTAATTAAGTGATACTCATCTGCTACTGGATGTTGAGTTACAAAAGCAGGCTAACCAGCCATGTATGTTCTCTTGGTGTTTTTCTTCTTTGTGCTTAGGATGCTACAGCAATGAAGGCACAGAGAGACCACCCTGCTGCTGCAACAAAAACTCTCCTGGGTTTATCAAGTCCAGTCCTCTGCAAACATGTTCAATAGATGGGTACCACAGAAAGCTTCCTGGAACACGTTTTTCATCCACCGCCACCTTACAGATTAGAGTAGCAAGACCCATGTGTCTCCTCTCTGTGCCTGTTAGTGTACTTGAACACATGGGTGAGATCCCACCTAGAAGGGCTGAGAAACCCCACTGTGCTGCAGCCTTACTCTCTGCTCATGTCCCCTTCTTACGAATATGTATCCAAGTTCAGTGACAGGCAGGGGAATAAAGATAAACTCTCCAGCCATGTAGGACAGCATTTTAGCCATCAGGTAACTTGAAAAGAGCCCTCATGTGTTCATAGAATCATAGAATGTTTTGGGTTGGAAGGGACCCCTGCAGGTCATCTAGTCTAACCCCCCTGCAGTGAGCAGGGACACCGCTAACTAGATCAGGTTGCTCAGAGTCCTGCCCAACCTGTTCATCTTTTAGAGTAATTCTACTAATACAAGTCTCATTTTTAAACCAGTTTGCCTTTAAAAGTGAAGACTGCATCTGAGACACACTTTTGTTCATTTTGAAATAGATTCTTCTCTAATTTATGAAATCAATGTAAAGCCCTTTGTATGTGGAGCCCAACTCAATGAGCTCCCTCAAATGGCTATTTTCCACTTGATCTAAGCCACACTCTGAGGTTATAGCCACAGAGCTCTCTAGCACCATAATAACAGGCCTATTTTGGCATCATTCTTTTTAGATGTGATTACTTTTTCCTTCAGCCATTAGCACATGCTTTTTCTAAGCTAAATCCTGTTTCATGTTCTCCAGCTTCTTCAAGTCCTTTTGTATTTTTTTTTTTTTTTGTCCTCTTTGGTGTTTCTGACACCTCCTAGTGAAGTGTCAGCTGCAAGTTTAATTAACACATCCTCCACCTTCTTCTTTCACATGAGTAATAAAAATACCGAATAAACCCAGAGCCAATATTAGTCCTTTGGTACCCCAGGTCCTTCTACTGACCGGGTTTGACTTCATAGACTATTACACATGTGGTGTTTCATTTAAATCACTTAGACATTCTTTAGACCTTGTAACAAAATACACATCTATGTTTTTTTTTTTCCCCCAGGTAAAATCACTGTAGGCTTTGACTTTGGGTTTTAGCCCAGATCTGCCACTCAAATGTGTGGACTAGAATGAACTCCATCCACAAACACTGAGCAGAGGATCGCTTGGGTACGAAGAAATTCCCAACCGACATAAAACTGGCAGGAGCAGACACTACCTCAGCCACCTCTATTGTATGTGGGGCCAAGAAGGGAGAGTGGAGAGGATCATATGCTTATAATATATGCTTAGTGGATCTTTCTCCTATATTTCCTCAGCTGGCACAGAGTAAGGATAAATGCATCAACCACATGTTGCACTTAGCTTTATCTGGCCAAAACAGTGAGTCATTTCCTTGCCCCTTCAAGCTTCTTTTGAAAATGTCTTCTTTTTCCTATTCCCCCTGATTAATTTGTTTAAGACTTTTGCACCAGTGTGCTAAGAATACAGTGAATAACAAAATATTTTATTACATACCTATGTACTCAGTTGTCTACTTGACCATACAACTACTGTGATTTTAATGTGCTTGGCTTAATAGCCAAGGGCTTCATCATTTTGCAGGTAAAACCTTTTTTTCTGGAACTTGTTCAATTATTCTATAAGCTGAACTGACAGATGGAAGTTAATAGCAGTGGAGACTGAGAAAGCATTGAATCTTCTTTACACTCTGTTAAGTATACATACCTGTGACATGCATGTGTTGACGGACAGCCATTGGAGCCTGCATTTTGGGATGACTTCCCTCACCTAAGCTGATCTACCTCAAGAGGATGATATATTCAGTCTGCCTCAATAACCCGCTCTCAGATGGGAAGAAATGCTTCTTACGGTGTCCATCTCCTTCCATTGCCCAAGTCTCATTTTGAGCCAGCTGATGCTGAGAGGGAGGAATCCCCCAGTTGTGGTGTAGTTTGTAGTTGTCGCTAGATGAACAATTCCGTGTGTAACTTCTACATCACTCATTTCCCAGCTTGCAAATGCCTAATCTTGGCTCTGTTCTAAGGGTGTTTCTTCACTATGTTTACCAAGGAGTGTTTAAGACACCTCTAACACGAGACTAGAGGTTTAAATTAAAGTCCAAGGTTTAGTACCTCTGCCTCAAAAACAAGCAACAGAAAGGTAAGAGGTACTGCCTTACAGAAGCCCCACAAAGTGACTATAAAATAAATTATTTTTCCAGACTTTCTCACAAACCAACATATGCACAGCAGTGGTTCAAACACAAATCCCAGGTAATCAAATTAATTTCAACTTCTCCATGAAAAGGGGATATTATAATCCTGCATTATGTTGCTTTTTCTTCCCAAGACCCTGAGCACACAAAGCTTTCTTCCTCAGAGTCTTGGACAGGGAGAGATGAAGCCCTGAATCCCTTGTGGTACTCATTTCGCACACTACTGTACAGCTCCTACATTTCTGTGATTTGCATTCCCCTGTGAAGCAACTGAATGAATAAACATTAAAGATGGAGACCGAGCGCACTGAAAGAACAATACTCTTGTTAAAGGAGCTCCTTTCGAAAATCGATGACATAATATCCTTTTAAAGCTATTTCCAACTGTCATCTCTCCTGATTTGGCTCTCTGGGAGTTGGAAGTATTGGGGAGATTAATGACAGATTTAACAACAGAAAGGTCCACCTTATTTCGATCCAGTACAGTTAATGTCCTCTAATGCTTTGTCCATGCTGTGAAACCAGACAAGAGGCCATCTCAATGCTCTTATTTGTTCAGGTGAAGTGCTGGCGAGCTGCGACTTTCTGGATTATTACGGGGGGGAGGCGACTCTGCAGCTGACAGAAAGTCAATGGCATCACAGCAAAGCGTATCATCTCCAGCAGGCTTGCCACCACTTTCTCCTAGCCAGCAGGGAGCAGCCTGGGCTCACCTCACCAGCGCAGTGGGGAGAACTGGAGCCCTCCTTCTGCTTAGTCCTTCTGGAAGAGCCGACCAGGACTTGCTCGTATCATTTCAGCTGCACAGAGGCACCTTTCAGGCTTCCTAGGGCTCCAGCTTCACAAACCATTATAGGAATAATAGTCCTTACAGGATCATTTCTAAATGAGTTGTGAAAATAGATTAGGTATATTCAGTTCAAGCAAAAAACATTTTTTGGTAGGCTTTGGGCAAACAATCTGTTCCTTTGATACATCTTACTACCGAGTTTCAAAGAAACCAAATTGACGAAGCTGTGAAGAAAGCGATTTGTAAAAAATTAAGTCTTTTTCTTTGGAGATTCAAGTTGAAAGAACATCTCTGTGGACTGTGCCTAATCAGAACCTTTGAACACTATCAGGCATGCCCCATTAGGGTTGCCAGCCTTCCAAAACAAATTACTTACAGTAATCGCTCGCCTGATGTATGCAGTAAAAGACAATAGTGCAGCTCGACAGCACTGTCATTGCATGAGATTTGTAGTGTGCAGCTGAGCAAACTTCAATTTATACTTTATATCACAAAGTGGCCATGAACCTCACTTCAAGACAAAGAATATTAAAACTATCAAACTTACTTAACATAACTGGCCAGGTTCTCAGCTGGTAGGAATTGATGCAGCTCTGTCAGCTTTAGCAGAGCTGTGCTGATTTACACCTGACAAGAATCCAGCATTCCTCTTGTCCCCAGAGTCTGGAAAATTTTAAAATAATCCCTGTCACAAGGGACTGTGAATGGACTAAGCAGCGGTGAAAAGAGTAAATTGTGCCTCCCTCCATTCACATGCATTGCCTTTGATTACATTTATCAAGCTGCTTTGGTGGGACTCCTCAACAGGTGTAAACCAGCATAGTCCTACTGGAAGTAATATGGTAACTCCATCCATTTGCTCCAATTTTTAATGTGCATCACTGTGTGTTTAAGCTCATTCCTTAAACAATTATTTTCTTTATACACTGAACATGAGCTTGTTTAATCCATTCTGTGACCAGCCATTTGGATCATCACAAAGGTTTAATAATATCATTAAAACATTCAATTGGATCATAAAATAATTCTGAAGTAAATGAAGCACAGTAACTTAAATTATTCAGTAACCTGCAACTGTGGAAATGCAGTGAGGGGACTGTGTATATGATGGTAATTGGAATATAGTAAGCAATCATCTAACCAAAAAAAAATGCAGTTTGGATAATCACATTTTATAATAAAGTGTCGGCAATGTCATGTGCCTTACAGAACGGAAAAGGAATGATGCCTGTGGTATGAATTCTGACATGCACAAATCTAGTTAGATGCTAGTCATGCACCAAGCTCAACTGAAGCGGCTGGAGGGAACAGAACATTCACAGGAACCAGGAATTCAGCTCTACCGAAGTGCTGCTGAGACCCTGCAAAAGTGCTTGGCAGCTCTGCTAAGGTCAAGGAGATTGGAGGCCTCAGGATGCTACTCAGCCTCTTGGGCAATTGAATGTTAAGACTTTCCTTCCCCATGACATTTGGAACAGACCTAAGTTTAAGCAAGAGATTTATTCCAGGCTGGGTGAGATTCCTCCCATGCTTCAAGCATGGTTTCTGCTTACGGATCAGACTCTTCTGTGGAGCTTGGACCCTGGATTTGAACAGAATGCATCTCACCTCCTAGACAGTGCTTGGAACAGGAAAAAAAAAGCAAAAAACTTTCTTTCCCTCTTTGGAGGGGAATTAAAGTGGCCTTGGACCACATTACTCTTCAATGGCACTCTCAGAGAATTCTGAAACCAGTAAACCCTCTTTGCTTGGTTGCTACACATGTAAAGCAATTACCTCTAACAGTTTTTCACCTGAGCGAAGGTGGTCCCTAATATTCTATCTCATCATATTCTTAATATTTTATCTCATCATATTCTTCTTTCCTTGTTCCCTCCTCCACCCCCTCCCTTTAAAAGGAAGATTGCCTTTGAGGAAGAGAAGGTCTATCTCTTCACTTGAGGCATCGGTGACAAAACCATAGACAGTCTACAAAGCATGTCACATGTGGCTTCACCTGTTTCTTTTCCCAAACTTAATTTTTCAATGAATTTTTGTTATAGAGATGAATTTGGATGTTACAAAAGGTGTCATTGAATTATTTTTAGAGATTTTTGTAAGAATGATTTCAGGGTGGAGAACAGAGAGAATGCTTCATCTTCCAGAAAAAAATATTTCACATGTGTGAATAAAATTCTGTTGGTCTCTGGAGAACTTCTGTCTTACTAGGAGCAGCAAGATTTCTCAAACCAGCAGCACCAGAGAACATCACTCAGGCTGCCTTCCCATTACAATTTGTATCAAGCTTTTGTTTACGTTCACTTAGGCATATCTGTAGCCTTCAATAGTTCATCTGTTGAGTACACAGTGACCCGATCAGCTCTTGGATCTTCTATGTAGATACTTGTATTGCAAACTGCCTAGCTTTGTAGGTATTGCTCAACATCACGGCAAATGAATGTTTCATTCACCTTGAAGTGAGCTGTCTTCAGAACGTTTCCATACATGTGAAAGTTAGCAGACAAAACAACGCTTCAAAGGACATTTTGCAAACCTCTTGCCTTCGGCCTGATTTGACTACTGTCAGAATCAAAGAGGGTTTGCCACCAATGTCTTGCAGGCAAAATTTAACCAAAATCTTACACTTTTAAAAATGACAGTCCCTGAAACTTATCTTTGTAGAACAATATCTTTCAAAGTAAATATTCTTACTTATCTTTAGGGGAGAAAATGTTCCTTTTCTCTCTCTCCTTTGAAGGAATAACATTGTATGTATAATAAAGTTTGCTGTCATAAGTTAATTGAGGCAATAAGTCTTTGCCGTCTTTCCTTTGTGCTGGCCTCTAAAGCAGTGCCATTTTTCTTTTCCCTTAAAAAATAAAAAAATACAGCTAGGCTGGATATTGAAATGACAATTCTGTTCTCTGCATGTGCACATTTGTATTTTTCCCCCTGCCTGCACTGAGGGGAAAAGAAGTAGATATGGATTATAAATATGACAAATGGCTCTAGCATACTCTTCCCATCATTTTCCTGTTACGGGAAAGTAACTCTACCCATCCAATGAGAGGCTTTTTGAAATTCAGGGAGAGAGTTGTTGTAATTAGGCAGATGCTGATGTGGTTGATGAGATAATTTAGGGCAAAGTCCAAGTGAAAGGGTGGTGCCCTGTGCTCCTGCTGAGCCAAGGTGGGAGCCAAGTGTGTACAGTCTATTGAAGGAGGAAATCAGGACTCTGCAGGTTTGAGCACATATGCTGAAGGCAGTCATGGTACTTTCCTATCCTTCTGACCTGTATCATCACTCTTGACCTCTGGTGTTACTGTCTCCATTCCTTTTGGTGCTACTGTCTAAATTAAAATAGGCCCTGATGTCTCAGTTTCCACCGCCGTTGAAGACCAAGCTGAAGTTTTAAGTGTTGCATGGAAAATAATAAGGGTAAGATGTAAACCTGGAGAAAATGATGCTAAAAACCAGAACACATTATACAAATCTGGGCTACATTTTCTTCCAAATATCTTTGACATTCAGGTGACTATTGGTATAAGTCTGAGGATTTGATTCTTGATTGCAACAGAACAAATAAGAACTGGAGTCTTTTCAACACAAGTGGCTAGAGGCAAAAATCTGATGCCTTAAACAGATAAATATATTTGACAAATTGTATTCACTTCTTTAATTCATGAGATAATAAATCTCAATGATAAATGCTCCCTCCGAACAACAGAACAATAGGATGGCTATCAATGTTTATCCACACCCTGTAAACATACAAAACTCTTGCATATTGGAAAAGCCAGTAGTGCCTAAATTGATGGTTGCCTATTCAAGACATCTCATTTATTACAGTAGATGTGATGCAGGCAAATAAAAGAATGACCAAAGGAGGCTGCTAGGTGGAGAATAGGAGGATAATGAGGTCAGATAAAATGTCTGGGTCTCATTAATCCCAAAGAGCTAAGAGAGCTTTCCATGTCAGTTCAGCAAAGATGGTGAAGCACAATGAACAACGAATCCATACTGACACTACCGTTTCCTGGTAACCTGAACCTACAGAAATCTCAACCTTGTCTTTGTAAGCTGCCAAGCAAAGCACAAGGGCACTTGGTAGTACACCTGCAGGCAGGGGCTCTGTTTATTGCACAAATAGGGCTGGGATCAGTGAGGTGCTGGTTTCTCCCTGCCCATGTACTACTCTATACTCCACTACTGCGAAACAACACAAGGGCTTGAAATTCATGGAGATGCTGCTCTTAAACTGGCAGGGCCAAAACCAACAGTGAAATCCTAATAATAACATTTATATTAGGATGGAATAGTTACAAGCAACTCCCTTCCCTCCCAGTAACTTTTCCTTTCCTTTAACAAGTGCCACTTTTGAGGATTCCTTCTCGGCAGTCCTATCCTTCTCTTACAGACATCCTTAGCTCCCTTTTAGAAATTACTTACCTAACATCTCACCTGTCTCCATTCTTGCAAACCTGGCCCCTTTCTCTTTGTCCAGTCTCTTGTCAATATGGAAAACAACTGATTTCTACCCCTTTCAGAATAACCTTTTACATTATGATAAGCTGTTACACAGCTCTGTTTCCATTACCTCCTTACACAACTCATATTTCTCTTTTCTTGATGAAAAAAGACAAGGTCTCATTATTTTCCTATAGGGATGATACTTTTTTATCTGCTTGTCATTTTTGTCATTGGTCTGTGGCATTGTTTACATGCAACATCCAGACAGGGCTGGTGAGATAGAACCAGTGCTGAGAAAAAACGGACATTTACTATTTTTCCAGAATCTCCACTTTTCTGCTTGTTTTCAGTTTTGTGATCCACTAAAATCTTCAGATTCTTTGCTGCTATACCATGCTCTAGTCAGACCTTCCCCATTTTCTAATTTAACTTCCTACATACAGCATCTGTATTGAATTTAATCTTATTGATTTCAGGTCATTTATCCAATTTATTGTGATCACTCTGAAGTCTAATACTGTCTTCAAAAATTCCCATGAGATTTCCAGTAAGATGTCATCCACAAATTTTATATGTGTACTCTCCATTCCATGATCCAAGTAATTTATAAAAATATTAAATAACAATGGACAGAGGGCAGGCTCCTACAGGGCTCGCACGATGTGACCTTCCAGTTTGACAGCAGGCTATTGATAACTACTCTTTGCATAAGGTTTTTCAAGCATTTGTATATCAGCTTTGTAGTGATTTTGTCTAGATCATAATCCCTCATGTGTCTGGCACCCCTCCTCCCTCCCCAAAAGCCCACTGCGCAGCATTTACTTCACTGTGACAATTCTCTGTTTAATCATTTGGTCTATTGAAACTGCCCTCTGTTGTCAATGCCTTTTGCTAAGCGGGTAAATATGGCTTTTTTTTATTAACACTTTTTTGGACTCTGGTGTTTTCGGACTTGATCACTGTTGCTCTTCATATTTCTTCTCCTTTAGAATCAATGGATGGTGAAGGTCCTGGCTTTCTGCTCTGCTGCTGCTTGTTAAATAGGAGATCTGCATGTTATTTTCTCTTTTCTTTCCAACGATAATATTCCCTTTGGTTCCTTCCTTCTCTTCCCAATGCCAGATATTCACCTCTCATAAAGTGGTGTAGTTCCCAGGTTTAATTAATAAATTGGCAGAACGCTAAAGCTTTTTCACTGGACATAAGACATTGTATGGCAGAACTGAAAAAAAAAAAAATGGTGCCACTGTTTTTCTTAATCTCCATGTTATCAGTGATGTTCTGTACATGTTCAGTCAGCCCTTGGTCTCATCCAAAGGAGTCTGTTTGGAGGATGACTTACAGTTTTCTACAGCAGAAGATTTATTAGAATCACATCATGAATGCTGTGCAAATCTGCTTTCACCTCACAGCCTCAGGAGAGGTTTCCCAGCACCTCTCTAAGACAGCAGGAGATATTATTCTCTGTCAAATGGCCACACCAAAGCCTGGAGTTCCCTTTACAAACCACTCAGGAGAAAACTGGAGTGGATTGAGTTTGTGGCTGCCCATTCTCACTTCTTTCACTTCAGGTTTCATTGGAAGTACATGCCAAAAGCATGTTTCACAGATTTTGTAAAATCCCAGGTGCCATCAGCTGGGCACGGTTGCCGAGTGCTCCTCAAAGCAGAACAGAAATGGGCAAGACCCCACCATCCAAGTGGGGATTGCTGAGGTGGAGGCTGCAGAGCCTTAGGAAACATGAGAACCACACTGATTTGCAGCAGCTGGAGATCCAGCCTTGAATCCTAAATGAACTCTTTAGTGTTCACCCGAGGTCTGGCTCACATTCGGTTGCAGCAATGGGCAACATATGTGCACGACACGGGGATTTGTATTGCTGTGGAGCTACTGCTCCATCCTCAGCCACAGGTCACGAGTGAGAAGCTGTGCGGTCCCCATGTGTCTCCTCTCACTGTGTCCCTGCCTTTCAGTACTGGTGTCAGTGATTTGCAGTGTCGGACAGAGGTGCTATAGGCTGAATCAGATTCCTCAACGCAGTCGTGCTCACAAAACACAAACCCTTGTAGAACGCAAGCACAATTAGTGCGCGCGCTTCTGTTTCTCCGTGCTTTGAGGAAGGCTGGGAATGCTAATGGCTTCTGGTCTGAATCAGCTTCCTGGTTCAGGGCACGCTTATAAAAGGGATTTCAGCTACACATTCGGTGCCAAGTGTAGCAGATGGTGGTAGGGTAGTAAATTACGTTAAGGAATACTTGTACAGTTTCTTTACCACTTTTGTAGTTGAAAAACAAACAATTGAGGCGCTTAGGGTAATGGCAGATGCAGTTTCGTGTATGTCTACCACCCTAATAGTTTTATGGAATTATCTCAGAGAATAAAGAAGCAGGTTTAATAACCATGGAAATGATCTGAATAATCCTGGAGTGATCATCATTTCTAGTTTAGAAGTTTATATTTCTCTGTTGCTAAGATTTGTGTTTCCAATTCCAAGTATTTATATAATCACATTCTGCAATTTTTTTTTTGCAAGATTTTTCCTCTTATTTACAAAAACGTTTCTGCAAACAACTTTCTAGCTAACCCCAAGCAATAAGTGGCACCCCTGGGTATTATTGCCACCTGGCTGTCATGATGTATTGAATCACTTCCTATTTAATACAGTGTTTAAACAGTTTTCTACATAGTTTGTTTTCCAGCTCTGTCTCTTTTGTTTACCAGTTTCCCCACCTTCTTTGAAATACTTTTCAACTATCTGATATTATAGGATTGTATAATAATCCAGGTTGGAAGGGACTCTAGTCCCACCTCCTGCTTAAAGCAGAGTCAGCTCTGAGATCAAACCAGGTTGCTCAGGGCTTTGTCCAAATGGGTCTTGAAATCGTCCTCTGCTTAGCATACTGCAAATGAGAATGCCACAATACAGTCCATATAAAAATTTACAGGAGTTCAAGAAAAAAAAAATTGCTTGAGTAGCAGAAATTGTATTTTTTTTTCAGTAATTTATATTGTGCATGATAAAGTGGATGCGGGCAGATGTGCACATACATGAATATCTCTCAAGTGGTTCTTTGTGATAGAGGAAGAGACTCAGAAGAAAGTCTACAGATTTGGGATTTATCTTCTGTTAAGGGCAAGATCTAAATTAGAGCTTCCATTTTTGAGGGTCTGAATATCTCATTCCATTACTATACTAATGGTTCTGCAGGCAACTCAAGGAAAGTAACCTGCCAGAATATGAAAATGATAGATATCAACATCATGATAAAAAACAAGAATAGCATTATACAGCAAAGTGCATGAGATAGCCATGTAAATAAAAAGGTAGAAGTGTAAAAACACAAGTTATTCATATCATGTTCTGGTGAAACAAGGCTAATTTATCCTTTCTTTTGTTTTACTTTGATCTTACTATTAACAGAAAGGTAGGCAAACTGGCTGAACATTTCAATTCCACCTTCCTCAGTGATGCTATCAATCATGTGAAATTTGGGGTTATAAAAAGCCACATGGTATAAGACAGAAGCACCATTTCTTTCCTTGTATTCCCTAGGATTTTGAGTGTAAGGATTAGGCATCTAACTTCTGACCTATGAGTATATTATTCAGCTGCAGACAGAGGGGCTGGTCTTTCCCGCAACCATAAATCACAGATGTCTGGTGGAACGAACATGCATATGATCTAGGTGTGCACTGTCGGTGTCCTTGATAGAAATACATCAGCTCAGAGCTGGTAGTAATTTACACCAAGTGTTTTCAGTAAATGCTTGCATGAAAGCTCCATGTTCAGGATCACATCATCTCTACTGGAAGTCTTGCCCTGCTTCAGGACTTCATTTTCAGAAAAAGGAGGCAGCAGATTTTTAAAAGGTAGATTTTAACATATTAAGAAGGTTCCCATGGATTTCAGATAGGATGCCATAGATATAGAGAAAGAACACAGCCATCAGACAAGGCTTAGGAGGAAGGCCACAACACTGGTATGTAGGAAACTCTTACTACAGCCTTCCCCTGTGCTAGTGAATGACTTAGAATAGCAACAGTGATGGTCTTTAAAACATGGAGGGTGGGATGAGGGAGAGATTTCCTTCTTGGGCTCTGATGATGGCAACTGGAGTTGCTGCCCAACTGAAAAAGGACTACTGGGGAAATGAGGAAACACCAAGGTGGCTTAAGAACTGCAAAATACTGGGAACAGTTTTGTTACAGAGCAACACAACATGGTTTCAGCTCCTCAGCCCAACACAGCCTGAAAGCATAACTAGCTGCAGAGGAACAACATATGAAAAAAGAGGGCGTTGTCTACTTCATTTAAAAATTTCTTAAAAATGTGGCTAAGGGAAACTAAAAGATGTCTGAAGTTTCTGCTGACAACCACCTCCTGCCCCCAGAAAAAAAGAAAAAACCCCAAAGCACAGAAAAAGTCATGCTTGTTTTAAAGCAAGCTGGAGAAACACAGAAAGGATGATTCTCCAGGAGGCTTCCAGCTGTCTTCATACTCAGCCTGGAGTTTGAGTCCTGTCTGGAGATGAAATGGCTGGTCATGAGCAGGGATGGAGATGTCCAACTCCTGACACTTCTTTCCTTCCTCTGGCTCCTTCAGGCAAACGTAGGAACAAACAAGTCTTAAGGAAGATTTTTAATGTGTCCCTACCTCACCTAGAGCTACTCTGAACCAGCTCAAAATTTCACCATTTGTTTTCTAAGTGGATTGCTGAAATATTTGGCTTTGAAGGTGAATGCTGTGAGAGTGATCTGGTTTGGAAAGGTGGAAACAGCTGGCTGGAGGGTGTAAGTAGGGCTCAGCTCACACCTCAGCTGTGGAGATGCTCTGTTGCTGCTGCTGCACTGGTGCTTTGTGATCCCATCCCCGTGGTCCCCTGGGCCAAGCTTGTTGTGATGCTACTGTGAAACAAAATGCTTCTATCTGAGTAGAAAACCAAAAATTTTTCCTTTTATTTTCTCATACAGAAAGTGTTAAGTTGCCTTTTCCTAGGAGTGGTTTACTGGTATGACACTGAAAGGGGTGAAACAAAGGTGACAAGGTGTTGAGAGAGTTGGCCACAGGTATTACAGAAGCCTCAGGGGCACTGTAAGTGATGCCAGACTCAACTGGATTCCAGGGATTATGTTGCCAGCCCAAATCTGGTGCTTTGGCATCCCTTCTTCCCTATTCCCAGAGGGGGACAGGTGTGGGGAGAGTGGGTCTGTTTTCATCTTTTTGCCACCTGATGAGTTCCTGATGCAACACAAATTTCCAGGTGGCCCTTGCTTGGTTTGCCAAAGCAAAGGGCATAGGACGATGGCAGAGACTGGCTGACGGAGTCACGCTCTTTCCAAGAACAATCCTGTTCCGTATGCATCAGAGTTACTTTTAGAACTTGCTTTTGATTTTCATCTATGATAAGCTACTTCTTTCCTTTAAGCTCCTTTCCTTTAAATGCATGTTAACTATTTATCTTTGGCCAGGAAGATTCCCACTTACTGCCATAAATAATGAACATTCCTAATTATATTTAATTCTTTATATTCCTTCTTCTTCATATCCCCACCTATCCCAAAAGCAGAGCAGAGCTCCCCCTTTCCTAGAACCCTTTCTTTCAGAATTAGCACTCCCAGCAGTAAAAAACCCAAAGTACATAACCAATTTAATCTTTTTATGTAGCTGGTTTTTTTTAATATATTTTCAGATGTCCTGTACTGGCCAGTGCTTTTAATAAATAAAACTCACAGCCAATGCTCTGTCTACAAAGGGATATTGTCGATTCTGACCTTGCAGTAAATCCAGGAATATTAAGATGCTATTTCCTGGTAAACCAGTCATTTAGCTGCTCGGGAAAAGGAGGGGAAGTCTTGCTGAACAACTGTTCCTGCACTTAAGGCACCTAGTGGAAAATTGTGAAAATGCATCAAGACTTGACCGTACATGAATAACTGTTAAAGATTTCAGTTACTAAACGTAGAAAGAAACGCCTGGGAAGATCTCACAGGCTGTTAATGAGCTGCAGGAAAGACGTGGTTGAGTTCAGAACTGAATCAGTGCATAGTCTTGCTTGAGTTTCCTTTGAAAAAAACCCACCACAAAAAGACCCTGCGCAGCACAATTTCCTTCCTTCCTTCGGATGAAAAGGTAACTATGGTGACTGTGTAGAAAGCTCAGATGTTATCATTTACAGCAGAGTAGCATATATATCCTCCAAGACTATTTGTGGCAGAGGTGAGGGGGTCAAGAGACCTTTCATAGCAAGTCACAAAATACAGTGCAGACCATCAGTGGTCAAAGCCACTGTCCGAGGAAAGCCCCGGAGCAGTGCAGGGGCTGCAGCTCCTAGCAGAGGCCATCTGAGTCCCGCTCAGCTGCCGCTCCAGCTCACCCTTTGATTTGGCATCCCCTGTCCTACGACAGTGATATTGCCAGATTTGGGGTAATCTATAGGTTTCATTTTTGCTTGTATTCGCTCAAGGGTGAGGCTTGCTCCCTCTCCATGCCACAAGTTACCACTTTGTCTGGTTCTTCTAATACATATTTTATGATCTGGCTACTGTGTTTTAGCCAGCTGAGCAGCAAATCAAGCACTTGAGCAGGTGGTCTGGTGGCTTTATAAATACAATTATGATGACTAAAAGCCACATTGCACTTGGCACCTTTCTTCACAGTTTCCCCAGAGGTCTGGGATTGGCTTGCCCTGGCGACACAGCCAACCTTCGCAATCTCCCTGTCCACCTTCCACAAGTTTGGCAGCCAGAATTTACCTCTCAGTCTCTGCAGAGCTGGTATTCCTACGCGGGGGCATAACTGATATGAGATTTTATGTTAAAACCAACAAAACCTACCTAAACCAAGCCCAACTTGTGTTCCAACTTGGACGGACAAGAACCTCATAATAAGAACATGGAAATGAACTGGAAACAGTTTGAAAAGTAAGGCCAGGGTAGATAATTGTGTGCTAAATACCATTTTTGGTCGATTCAGTGTGCATTAAACTGTGAGTCACTCAAGCTATTGCTGTCACTGGAATGGAAAAAAGAAACATGCTGTGGCTGGGACTATTGCTTCAGTGACAACACACAGGTTTCAGTGGGTCACGGTGATGCCTTTACTCCTACTTTCAGTATGTTGTTGTTGTTGCTTTATTTACAGCTTGCAGAGATTCAGTGTTACTCAGTTTGCCAGTTCAGCAAAGCCCCTAGATAGCGTACTTAAAATTAAGCACATTTACATCCCACTGAGGTAACATAATTAGCTTCATGATTATTTCAATGTTTGTGTTCTCTATATAGATCTGTTTCTCTTTCATATCATGATACATAGAAGAGTTCTTCAGCATGCATTGAGCGAGAATTCTGTAAGGGGCCAGCTGTAATCATGTTATTTGCTTCATTTCCAAGTGCGTAAGCTTATCCTCTTTTAGAAAAAAAATTCTATAGACCAAGACATATTTTGTAAAATAAAATAGAAAACACTTTGAAATTGAAATTAATTTTAGTATGAAAAACCAAAATATTCTAAACTATGTCTAAAAGGAAAAGTTAATTTTCATCCAAATGTTTCTTTGTTTTTTTCCCAGAATGAAATCGTAAAGTATTTCTATAGGAACATTCCACTGTAGTGACATGACATGGTAAAATATCCATGACCAGCCCTAAACACTGTCATGTGGGAAGCTGGTTTTGATACCTAGTCTGTAAGCATAGAGGACCAGATTCAGATCTTGAAAAATTTGGTATTGTATTGATTTCAAGAAAACTATGAGAGTTTACACAGCCAAAGAGCTGCCTTCTTCCCTCAGTTCCTTTGGACACCCATAGTGCTAACTGAACAACCCCAAACCCATTGTTGTCACAACATTTTCTGTCATTGTAGACTGAAATATCCAGTACTCTGCCCAGCTGTGTTCAACCAGATCTCTGCAGGAAGTATTCTGCAAGGCAGAAGTCCTAAAAGCTGAAGATTTAAAACAAACGAATGTAGGAAGAAGCCAAAAGAAAAAAAAAAGCAAAAAAAAAGCCCCCAAAAGAAAAAAAGCCAAACCCCTGAGGAATCCCAGTGGATCATATCAGGGTGGAACAGGCACAAGACATCAATGTTTGCAAGATACGCGCATCACGCCGCAGACGGAGTCTGAGCACGCTGTTTGCATCAGAATGCAAACCACATTTTTTCCTCCTCCTGGCCTGGTGCATAGCATTGCACAGACACGATTGAGTTATTGGCCACATGCTGATGCTGCAGAGGCAATTCATCGCAAAGACCCTCTGGCCACCCACCTCATTTACATGCCCTCTTTTAGGAGGCTCAGGTTTGAGCGCAGCACCCTGCAAAGGCACGGCTGCTCGCAGTGTTACGGCAAGCCTGCAGCACAACAGAGATACGTCTGACTCCCAGGCAGCATGCATTCAAAGTGTGCCCAGCCATACAGTTTAATCAAGTCCAGCACAAGTGGGCCATGCTTGCAAGAGCTTTCAGGCTTGAAGTATTAAGAAAAAGCTTACATAGCCCAAGGCTCTTTCTTTAGCCAAAGATGCCTTTCTGTGTGAAAAGATGTTCCCCGCTGCCGTGATCAGTGGTTTAACTGGTGAGTCAAGCTCTGATGAAACAAGCAGCCTTCTTACACCAGCTCAATCCAAAGGAGCAACACTGACTGTAAGCAAAACTGTTCAACAACATCCGTGGTTTTGCCACCTGTAAGAAATGAGAGAAAAGTGCCCAGTACAGCAAAAGAAGTGATGATAATACATAGATTTGTTACCCAAAAACCTTCTCCAGCAGACTGTGTCACCTCTAGCTTTCATGTAGGGATTTGCTTAATCTTTTGTTGATAACACGGCAACAAACAAACATAATAACACCATGATTACACACCTAATCAGTCCTTAGACTTATCATCGTCTAACTAACCTTTCCTACAAGGCAAGTGAGAATTTGCAAACGTTAACTTATACTAAGCCTACTTGTTTTGCACTATTATTTCATTCCTAATTAGCAGCACAGCATTTTCCCCTGCAGAAACCTATTTAATAAAACATTGAATTTTTAATGTTTTTGACGGGGGGAGGTGCAAGCCATGTGCACTCCTAAAGATTAAGACTCCTCTTTATTTTGCCATTGCTGAAGCACATTATTGCTGTTATGATCACCCTTGTCCTCTTGGAGCACGCTGAACCCAATGAAAACATTTCTATTGCTCTCTGAGACCTTTTTTTTTACACAAAGCACTGCTATTTTAGAGCCAAGATGTATAAACTTAATAAAGATGTTACCCTTGATGATTCATTTATGATAGCAGAGGTTCCAGCTTCAGTAAATCTGTCTGAGAGAGCTTTAGGAACGATGACTGAATTGTAGAGGTTTCATATACAGGCATAAGTGAAGTTAGAAAGTTCCTTATTTGTACGCTGCAAAAATTTGAAGCCTTAATGAGTGTGATTTGTGGGCTGAGCTCATAGTTTGGAAGCTCTGTTTGTGGCTTGGCTGGTGACGTGGTGATACAAATTATACAACTCTGACAAGATAAGGCAGAAATAATTTTAATATAGCAGAGGGAATGCTTCACTACCGGTAACCTTCATTGCTCATTCCTGAGTTCAAGTCTTGGCCAGACTGGTAGCAACAGAAGATGAAAATAGGACAGTTGTACCCCAAAGGCTCCTGCATTCCTTCTGTCTGCAAATCCTTGCACTTGCATGTGCAGACAAAGGTGAATTCCCGTGCCAGTAAGCAGATACACATGCAATGACCTATTCTGTGCACTCTCTTGTGGGTTTTTATACATCAGCCAATTTTGCCTTCTTAGAAACACCAAGCTATGTGGTCATTGATCAGCAGCCTACACAAGTTGAAGGCTTCAAGTCACCTGAGGTGGGAACAAGCACAAGCACCTTGGCTGAACAGAAAATCTGTTTTTCCACACATGGAGATATCATGAAAAAAAGAAATATCAAACTGGGGCAAAGTTTAGGCAGGGAATAGGTGTGTTTTTAGGATGAGCACTCCTAAAACAAATGGCTCCTTCATGACACATGGATTAGTAACAACTTCCTAATAAGGAACATGGAAATGGAAGGGACTACTTGGGTCAACTAATTCAGTCCCTTGCTCTTAGAAGCGGCCAAGGAATAAACATTCAAAGTGGATGGGAGTGCAACCCATCCCTCCACACACAGATGTTATTACTGTTGACATCTGATAACACATTTAGGACAACTAAGACAGATGCCAAGAAACAAACCACACCAGAGAAGGTTGATTTGTTACTTCTGTATTTTGTATGTCCTAAAGATAGGAAACTATCTTTCTATAGCAGTGATCTCACAAGCTTTCAGAATACAGTTGCTGAGGCCATGTTGATATTTGGTAGTTACATTCATCTCCATTAAGTGGAATGGTACAAGAAAAAAATCACCACTGGAGCTAGTAAAAGAATAAGATGCTCAGTTACAAAATATTGTTGCAGTGATGATCCGGAGCAAATATGTCTAGCTGGCACATTTTTGGCAGGATTTATCCAATATTATGAACCCAGAAGGTCTCTGGCTCTCATATTATTTGAAGGACTCCTAATAACCTTACCAACAACCACTTAGTTTCTCAAAATGTGTCTCTCATATGATTCATCTGACTCATAGTCTGGGCACACTGGTCAAGACCTGGATTTGAAAGATGCCAAAGCTTAAGGGTGAAGAGGATCTGTGGTTCTGTTTTGAGCTATTCAAGACGTGAGAGATTAATTGTGAAATGTGGAGCTGAACTGGGTTCCAAGTCTCCCAAACATGCTGGATCCAGAACTTTGTGTCAGACTTCACTAATTAGTGCTGGGAAGTGTGAGAGACACGAGGTGCAAAGAGAAAGCATTTCATGTTAAGCTGGCTTGTTGCATAACATGATACAAAGTACTGACACACTGTGATGATTAAATACCCTCCTGAACTTAAAATATAAAGAGATATTGGTCTTGCTAGAGAGCAGGCAGTTCAAAAAATCACAGTGTATCTCTCTCAGCTGAAATATAAGTTTGCATAGAGAGAGCAACCACATGTAGCTATGGTTTTCCAGCCTGAGGACAAGGGTTTTGGTGCATAAATTTCTTCTGTTGATGACCTGGGGTGTGCACAGTAGTTTTGTAAAAGAAAATTCTCTCTTGTATGTATACATAGGAATGCAGGCAGCATATCCTGGTATTTCTTTGCCAGGTGCCATTAAGAATAATGGCTGGATCTTAACTGGCACAGCCCAGCATGTGTCAGAGTTCCTGATAAACTAAAGCAAAGTCCTGATGAATCTCACTAATCCATACTTGCAAGTGCTGCTTGATTTTCTCAACTGCCTTCAATAATGAAGAAACAGTGAAGAGGAATACGGCTGACTGGGTCTGGGAAGTTAATGTCAGGAAAGGGAGAAAAAGTAGGGGAATGGGGGACTTTCATGATTTGTTTTTCTCCATGTGGAACTGGGGAATTCCCGGACTTCAGACCTTCTCCACATCTCTCCCTGACACGCTTGGACTCCATAGAACCCAACTGATTGATTCAAGATGAGATTCCACACAGTAGGATACCCCCCTGCTTGCCCCCTTCCTCCTTCTTTCCCTGGTCCCCATCCCTCCCTGGTGTTCTGTGGCCCCTGTGACAACTCAGCAAGTGTGTTCAGCTCCCTCCACTGAGAAAAAAATCAACATAGCAGAAAGATGCAGGTTAGAGGCCAAAGAACAGCCTTGACTTTTTTCCCCAGGAAATAGTTTGAATCTTTTCTATATTAATGGGCATGGAGAGTCTTTCCTCTTCTTAAAATGACTTGGAGGTGAATCTGCATATAACGTTGCTGAGGGATGTTTGGGGACTCAGCCTGCTGACCTTCTGAAAGACTCTTTAAAAAATACCCTCAATAATTTTATAGAAGAGTGAATATCTTTTATTATATTGTCTAGCGTAGTAAAACCCCTCTGCAGTGTCTGAAGAGATAATTTTCTATTGTCTGCCAGAAAGCTTTTAATAAATGAGAAAAAGAGTGCTGCACAGTTGTTTTATTGGCCGAGGTTCATCCTGCAAACACAGAGAAGTACCACCTAGGGCTCTGACAAACCAGCATCTTTGAAGCACTGTGGTATTGAAGCAGCCCCTGTGATAGCTCAGTACTCACTTCTGATCGCTTTTACTTTACAACGCTCTTCAGAAGGAGGTACAACAAGTTTCTCCCCTTCTCTTTCTCCGTTTCTTGTTGGGAATAAGGATGGGATCAGATCACTTGGGTGTGCTGCTGTAATGAAACATTCAAAATGTTATCTGCATTCAGTCATGCCTGCCTCCTTCCTTTCTTTCTGGAAAGGAATTAAGTAATTACTGTACAGTGGATGCCTCCAAATATTACAGCTAACACTTGCAGATTTAAATCAGCAGGGTGTGTAAGTATAAAAGTCAGCAAGAAGGAAGGAAGGGAAGATAGCATTTTGCCAGTAGAGGCCAAGTTTTTAAGTGGTATAAACACTTGAAAATTCACTCTATTTGAAAATCTAGCATGCTTTTCAGAGCAAAGCTTGAGGGACATGTCCTTGCTGAAACTCCCACGAGCTTCAGGAGCACTGAGATTTTCTCCATAGCGTGTTGCTGTATCCGGCCCTTTCAGTGGTCTGTTAAAGCCACTGCAATCCTGTCCTTTACAGCCTCTGGAGACTGCCCATCTCTGCACTTTGGAAGCCTCTTTGTAACACTTATTTCTCTAATAGGGATGTTTAACCTTTGCATGCTCAATCCATGGACCCCTGTGCGAAGGGGAGACAGTATTAAGAATATGTGTAAGTCTGCTACCACTAAGCTTGCTGTTCTTAATTACCTTCCTTGGACCCTCAGAAATAGCCCACGGACCATGGGTTGAAACCACTAGAATACGATAATAGAGAAAAATAGTTTCTGTATCTGCATCCCAGTCCTTCCTGTGCCCTGTCTGCACTTCTCTTGGGATGCCAGATGGTTTCTGATTGATTGAAACTTCCTAGACAGAAAGAGTATTTGATGGTCTCTGGTGCTCCTCCCCGTATAAGACACTTTGTAGTATTAATGCTTGCACTGGGGTTTGGCCAGAGCTCTCAGTGCCCCAGGAGGCTTCACCACCATGAGTGCAGCAAGCTGGACAGGAGTGGGTTCCTGCTCTCATTTTTTTCTGGAGCTGCTCTTTGTGAAGGTGTAAAGGTGACAGAAAGCTTCACCTTGCACGGTCTCTGCTTGTAAGTCCTGCACTCTCTCAAAGGCTTGATTTCAGGTTCTCTCCCTTCTTTCTGGAGGAGAGATGCAAGACTGATTTAATGGCTAAGGTTTGCTCAGTGAAGCTCCTTTTTCTACATTTTTTCTTCCCTTTCTTTTCCCTTTTCATGACTCATGTTTGGGAAGCAAGTACAGATTTCCCTGGTGGATTTTTTCAACATTACTGTAATAATTGCTTACACTGTTAACTATACCAAAAGCAATATTAAGGAGGTCATTTATTAATTTTTTATGCATGTTAACTGTATAAATAATGATTTGTAAAATTAGGCAGAAGTTATATTAAATTGAGCAGTGGTTAAATCTTGACACTGTTTATATTTCTCTTCTAAAATAATTAAACCTCCCTTTCATTTAAAAGACCATGTCCAGACAGTTCTAATATGTTTAATATTTTTATAGCAAGTCATTTAACTCAGAATTTCACTAAATTAATTGCAAAGTGTAAACTTTATTTAAGATTCTCCAAGTGAGCATACAGTTATATGGTAGTAAGGAATTAATACTGTATATCTTTAGAAGGGCATTACCTTGAAATTGTCAGACAATTTCTCATAATATTCAACAGTGAATCATTATTTAAATGTTAGGTCATACTCCAACACACTTGTCCACTTGCCAGGAGCTGAGAGACTGTGAATCACCTTCATGTCAAATAATCTGTGATGGATGGCTGTCTTTGGATTCCAGAGCCAGCAAAGCTCAGGGATCAGAATGAAAGGGACAAAAGGAGGGAGAAAGGTGTGAAAGCAAATATCAGAAAGGAAGATTTTCTGACAAACAAAGAACTGGCCCTGAAATCCATCCTGAGGCAGGACATAATATAAAATAAGACATTGATGTGTTTCTAGTGAAATATTATAGATAGAATCAGAGAATGGTCTGGATTGGAAAGGACATTAAAGATCATCTAGTTCCAACCCCCCTGCCGTGGGCAGGGACACCTGCCACTAGACAAGGTTGCTCAAAGCCCCAACCAACCTGGCTTTGAACACTTCCAAGGATGGGCCATCCACAACTTCTTTGGGCAACCTGTGCCAGTGTCTCGCCACACTCATAGTGAAGAATTTCTTCCTGATATCTAATCTAAATCTACCGTCTTTCAGTTTAAAGCCACTAGCCCTTGGCTATCATTACATGCCCTTGTAAAAAGTCCCTTGCCAGCTTTCTTGTAGGCCCCCTTCAGGTACTGCAAGGCTGCAATAAGGTCTCCCTGAAGCCTTCTCTTCTCCAGGCTGAACAACCCCAGCTCTCTCAGCCTGTCTTCATAGGACAGATTCTCCATCACTCTGAGAATCTTCATGGCCCTCCTCTGGACTAGCTCCAGCAGATCCATGTCCTTCTCATGTTGGCGGACCCAGAGCTGAATGCGGTACTCCAGGTGGGGTCTCATGAGAGCTGAGTAGAGGGGAAGAATCACCTCCCTCTACCTGCTGGTCGCACTCCTTTTGATGCAGCCCAGGATATGGTTGGCTTTCTGGGCTGCAAGAACACATTGCCAAGTCATGTTGAGCTTCTCATCAACCAACAGTGGCAAGTCCTTCTCCTCAGGGCTGCTCCGAATCCATTCTCCACCCAGCCTGTATTTGTGCTTGGGATTGCCCCAACCCATGTGCAGGACCTTGCACTTGGCCTTGTTGAACTTCATGAGGTTCACACGGGCCCACCTCTTAAGCCTGTCAAGATCCCTCTGGAAGGCATCCCTCCCTCTAGCATATCAATCGCACCACATTCACCTCAGCCCTTGCCAGTGTGGCTTCTGGAACACAGAAAAATACCCATGTGAAAAGCTGCTCCTGATGATGAAACACACCCTTAGGTTTCCTCCAAAATAAATCTGGGGCTCTGAAATTGAAGGGGACAGAGAAAGGGGGAGAAGGGCAGGTAACAGGGTCAGTATCCAGAATTCACATGAGATCACTGTGGCATCTCATGGGCAATGCTGAGCCCACAGAATTTTGGCTGGGCAATTGAAGGTGCTAAGTGTGGCAGTGCCAGTGACAGCTGAGGTGACGTTCTTCCTCATGACCCGTACCCTCAGGCTGGCTCTTCCTGGTGTCACACTTCAGATGGCAAATCAAAAACCTGTGAACAAATACATGCAACTCAGCCTAAACTTTGATAACAACTCCAGTTTATATCATTCCTCCATGACTCAGATACACCATCCTTCCTGTTTTCCCTCTCATATTCTGTCACAGTGTTGTTCATCTCTGATAAATATGAGACATCATTTTCGCCACACATGTGGCTGTATTAGCCGGTGACTTGAAATCGTCTTTACTTATAAGTCTCAGTGCCTAAAAGTTCTCTGACAGAGAAGTGGTCTCTGAAAGCA
>NW_009259595.1:584820-588239 GCF_000687185.1 Egretta garzetta
TGACATAAAGCTGAGAGGCTCTGCTGCTTTTCCATGGAAGTCTGGACATGCTCAAAACAGGGAGGGCTTTTCTGCTCGTATGTCTTTAAAGGTCGAGAACAATAAAAATGCCAAGTTACTGAAGAAAGCCGAGTCCATTTATCAATATACGTTCTGCAGCAGAAGGGTGATGACTCTAAATGACCTGGAGCTGAGGCACAAGAACTCCGTGCGCAGGGATGTATCCACTGATAAAAAGCCTATATGAAAATTTAATGAGAATACAGCCAAATACTTTGAAGACCAATAATGTTTATGATCTCGTTTAAAATTCAAGCTGATATCAAACATTTTTAAACTCATTAGACACTTCCTGTCAAATCAGATGCTACTTGAAAGGCAAACAACTGTCTAGCAGACTCCTTTATTTGTGAGGAGACATGATTTCAACCTTAAAGTGATTTGATCACAGGGTTTGGCACTTTTTTATTCACCTTCAATTCTGTAATGAAATGCTTGTGGCTGTGTATGTAAAATACACTGAAATTCCCTCTTCACAAGGTTTAGCTGCTGCAATTGGCTAATGAGAAACTGCAAATGGGGAGTGAACATGTCTCCTTCCCCACGTTCTGGCACTGCACACAAGACTCTTTCTCTCCCCCGAGGTTAGCGCGAAGAGAACAACATCATAATTCAAAACAGGTGCAAGCAGCGGTTTAGCAAATTCCTTCCATTTTCAACTCTCAACAATTGGCCCAGTTTCCTATGTGCTTAAACTCTCAAATTGTAGGCTTATCAGATATTGATGCCAGTTATATTTATATACCTGAATACTCAAGAACATCTGCTGTACTGAAATTCATCATTCAAAAGACTTAATTAAAATAATGCTGAATTGGAGACTCAGCATGCATTACCAAAGTGCGTATTTGTTTTGCTACAATCAATTAAGGCTGTATTCATGAAAACAACTCCTGCAACAAAATCTGTATGTTTAATCCTTATGCTAATCTCCTCAGAATTTGTTGTACTGTTTCAGTGGCAGTCAATTGAAGACTTTATTTTCTTTAATAAAACTGCATAACATGTTTTCATTAACGCAACAAGAGGTAAATCAGGATTGATGTCTAGTATAAACACTGAGAAGGAAATCTAGATTGAGGCATCTTGGTAATAAATAATAACCTATACTTCAAGTTGGCTGAGTGTTTTTTCCAGTTAAGATATTACTGAGTATTAAAAAATGCTCATTAAAAACTAAGTATTAAAAGGTGCTTTGCCTTCCAAGCACACGTTCTTCCTGTTATCTACTATGCTTTCATTGATTTAAGAGATTAAGAAATCTAAGCACAATCAATAACCTACTCACACATAATCTGATTTGTCTCCATCACCGATGGGGTGTCATTTATAATGTTGTAGCCTACCACAGCCTCTTGTATTACACGCTGTGCTTGAATTAGAATAGCAACTGTGAGTGACATTTAGGAGTTGATTGTTACCTTTTTCTTTTTCTAATGAGAAAATGTGTATATACATTTGCTTTCTTGAAGCAATCCAACATTTGGAAACCAACATTTGGAGCTGCCATTTGGAAAATAAAATGTTCTGCTTTCTTGCAAGAGAAATGTTGAGAGGTAGGTTGTGATGCAACTGGGAGGCTTAGGGGAAGGTGGGAAGGATCAGCGGGGCGATGGAAAGTGATTGGGGTTTGTTATGGGGAAGGGACTACATAAAGGAGGGGGACTGATCTTCTCACTTATTCCCTTTGGACACAGGACCCTGATCACCTCCCACCCATCCTACCCCACACGTACAACCACCCTCATTCTTCATTTCCAAAGTGCTGCTGCAAATAACTGCTGAGCCACATGCAGCCAGTCCTCTGGGACAAACAGTCATAGCAAAAACTTCAGTAAAGAGCAGGATTACTTGTTTTGGGTAGTTTGGGCAACTCACTCCTCAGACAAAGTCTGTTGCTCAGAGCCTCAGCCTCCTTGGCTCTGCTGCGAGTGTTCTGCTGCTGGGTTGTATTAAAGCCTCCCTCAGGACAGGCAGCAAAGCTAATGCCTAATAATGATCAATGATGTAAGCAGGTCCTTCCCGCCTATAAGACATCACTCCATGAGAATCAAATGGAACAAGCTCTCTAGCACCGAACCTCATACAAGGTAAAATTTCTACTGTCCTTTATATGATCTGTATGGATTTGGGTTTTGGAAGGGCCCTTTCTGCCAAGAACATGTCCAGCAGTACTGTAAGTGTCTGGCAGCATATGCTAAAGCTGGGCTCACTGACACTCAATTCTCTGGGAAGGCACCTGGGGCCATGTGTGCACACATCCAGAAATTAAGATGAGCAGGAGGGAGAGGTGGAAGAGTTTTGGCTGAACTGAGAAATACATGGGACAACCCCTGGGAGCAGCAGGGGGAAGTGCAGCTTGCCAGTAAGGAAAGAATCTCTCATTTTAACAGTTGTTTTTCCTGGATCTGCCTTGGATGGGGGTCATGTCTGAGGTTTGCATTCACAGCAGCACAGATCTGCTTCACAGACCAGAGCAAAGAATTGCCCTCAGTGGGAAGTGGCTGAGAACAACCAGGAAGATAGAAATAGGAATGACAAAGTTTAATTGCTAACATTGCAGGAAAGGAGAAGTAATGGCTGTCTCTCAGCAGTGGAAATGAATTTAATGAACAATTCATAAAAGACTGCACTTGCCAGCAGTTGTCCAGGGAACCATTGCCTGCATGGCTACCACGGGATGCTTATGCCTGTCAACGAAGTCATCAGCTGAAGAACTTGAAGAGGGCCATTTACTGGCCTTCACCTTTGAGACTCTAGGGGCTGACAGGATTTGGTTCAAGGACTATATCACTTTGTGCTTGCCCTCCATAAATCATCAGTTCAGGGCCAGTGACTTGCAGGCAAAATTTTGCCCCTTGGCAAATAAAATTTGATTTATTTTCATTCCTTTCCACAATTTTGCACCCAAAATGAAGAACCGTTTGCCTGTTGTGACTGTTAGAAGACTCATATATTGCAGGCTGCTTTATAAGGATTTACTGTTTGCAGGAAGGTGAATACTTGCTTCCCTGTGTGCAGAGGATGGCAGTCTCCCAGCAAGAGGAGGATGAAAGCTCATGAGTGGGCAGACCAAGGAAGATGACAGCACTAAGTGAAAAGAGGTCTGAGCTGTGAGTTTCTGGCTGTACCTCATGTTTTGGAGAGTAAGTCAGGACATTAATCAGAAATCACAAATTACTTGTTTTGTTTAATTTAAGTTGACATGAATCCATCCAGTTCTGAGGCTCCCATGAAAATCCAAAAGCTTCATTTTCTAGGGGGAGGGTCTAAATTGCAGCTTCTAATTCTTAGCCGGGCACTGCTGCCCCGAACGATACAGAGCAGACTGCTTAATCACCCTCCAGTCATGAGAATTC
>NW_009259595.1:588255-608533 GCF_000687185.1 Egretta garzetta
GGAAAGAGCCAGCAGTCACCCCTGAGAAGGTGACTGTCCAGGCAAAATGCATTGAAGAGCATTTAGGCTTTCCCAGGAGGTCTGGCAGGCCTCTGGGCTTGGGTGTGGAAATGTACCTCTTTGGGGTAAAGCCATTCTTGACTGTCCTGATGTGACTTAAATGCTGACAGACAAGGTCGAGTGATAGGTCCTCGGTCCAAGCTAAACAGTGGGGAAGAAACACCCTTCAAGATACAGGGAAATTTATTAAATGAAGGATTCTAATTGGGAAGTTTTCTTCGGTGGTTTGAATAACATTTGCAGGCTCCACTTTAACACATGAGAAATCCGTAGGCATTGAAAAATACAAGAACATTAAGATTTTTTTTCACTTTTGACAATGTTATAAAAATGATCATACAACAAAAGCCTCTCTATAGCTTCTCAGTAGCTATGGTTGGACCTTGGTATTTTCTTAACAACACACAATTTATGTCCGTTCTAACAAATGAAGAATTTTCTTTCAGTTGTCCCAGATTCTTTTTGTGAGAGAATCTCAATTCATCATTTCTGATTACTATATTCTTGTAATTCCAGGTTCATGAATATAGTTAGAGGGTATTTGCCAACCTACATCAGACCAAGAATTTATTAACTATTTACAGTAGCTACCAACAACCACGAGGAGAGGAAGAACCTAAATGTTGAGGTGGAGAACAAGATAATTATTGCTTCATCTGCACCACAGACACCAGTCCTGTTCTGAAGGAACACATCCACTTACTGGTATTACCATGCATGTTAGTAGATATTTACAGTCCAGTTATTCAGTATTTCACCTGAAGCTCCTTCAGCATTGAATTCCACAGGCAAACTGTCCACCTGAAATGCTATTTGTATATGTTGCAGATTTATATACCTTTCACTTCCTTGCTCTTTTATTAACCAGAAGGTACAAAGACTTAAAAAAAAGATGCTGAGAATAAAATCAATGGAAACAGATCCCATTTCAAACTGGCCATTTTATAATTGCTGTGGCAAGAAAATGGTTAGATAAATGTGAACATGTTCCAAGCTGCTAAAGTGACAAGACGTATTATTCCTGGGGACAAGTGTTTACTCTACTTGATCTGTTACTTTCAACTGCAGTGCTTGATTGTAGCTCCTGATAACTCATGTTCTGCTAAAATAAGTAGCCTGAAGTTAATAATTTTTCTTTCTGCTAATCTTTCTATTTAAAACAATACCAGACACTTGGCATTTTCCATCACAATTTGCAGTATCAGATTGGAAAAGGATTAAGTCTGTACAGTGATACTATGAAAACACAGTAAAGACAACATGGAGCATAAATTAAATAAAAATGTCTTGGGAAATATAAAAATAGATTTCAGCAAGATAAACAATAATAGTATTTTGGAGGATGAGTGGTTTCCTGAGTAAAGCATTAACCTTTAACCTTCAGGATATCAATAAACGGTGGGATCCTATGACAAGGATTGATTTAAACAACTTTGCTCCCTCCCCTTCTAGCCCAAATGGTTGCTTCATTGCTGATCACTGAAACAAGAGAGCTCCTCCAATGTAGTGCCCTAGAGATGCAACATCTTCTGGCAAACAAACACTGGGCACTTCAGAGCAGGGTTGAAGGTGAATCATGTTATTATTGGCTTTAATTAGCACTTCCACCAGCTGCAGAGTTCTTTACCTGCAGCTGAATTGCACTTGGAAAGGTGTGAAAGCCCTATTGCCTTTGTAAACATCAAAGAGATTCATTTCTAATCTGATCTTTTTAACCAAGCCCTCCTGCTGATCAGAAAAAGTGAGGGCAAACACCTCTGAAGAAAAAAAATGAAGTGACTTTGGAATACAAGATTTATTATTTATTATTCTAGATTGATATGTATTTATTATTTATTTTGTTAGTTCTCTGGGACTTATGCCTATCCTCTTGCACCTAGCTCACAGTCGGTGCTTTATAAATAAGTCATTATTGTTAATATTTGATAAGGGTAGCTGAAAGATCACTGTGAGCAATGATCAATGAGTCGTCTTCATTCCTGATTCTACTTTGGCTTCCACCACTTTTACACCACTGGAATTCCACCTACTTCTTTGGGATTGCTCCTGCCTCGCAGCAGAGAAGCAAGATGAAGATCAAGACATTTCTGCCTAAATGATCGGGGAGCAATTAATCAACACAGGCTTTGTAAACTCCTATGCATGTGGTGTGGTATGATATGAAATATAACTGATTAAGGTTTCGATCCACAGCAAGTGAAAATGGAAGTAATTGCTTTGGTGTCAGCAGGGAAAATGCTGGTTTGTGCCAGCTGAAGATCTTTCTAGAGGTCGTTGATGGATTCAGCTTCATAAAAATTACCTCCCAGGACACTCCTTTTCTAAGATGCTTTGTGCAGTCTATTGTGCATCCAGAACAGAACAGTCTGGCTGGCAAGTGTAATGAGCACCAGAAGTCTTTATTGCCCGAGCCCTGGGTAGGATGAACAGTTTTAAGGCTTGAGCCAGCTAGGAGCTCCCCTGGCATTTTCAGAGCCCTGGAGAACAGCAACCCGAGGTCTGGCCAGCAGTCAGCCATGCAGTGCTGCCTGCTGGCTGATACACCCCTTCATTTGGGAAAGCAACGGGGAATTTTACAGGGGGTTTTCAGCTCAAACAAGCCTCTCTGGCTGACAGTGGCATCCCAGAGCCACTCGCAGATGAAGGTTAGCCAGATCCAACAGTGTTTTGCCAGTTCTCCCCGCCGTATGCTCCCATCTACCCTTAACCCTCCAGCATCCTATCTAGGCAGTGGATCCTTTTGCCAAGATAGAAGATGCATGTGGCCCAATTTATCCTTTCTCTTGTGACAGTCAGCCTGTACAAAGACATTCATTATCTGGGGCAAAAAGCCATGTATCTCCAAATATGAGACTCTGTCGGCATCCTTTTACTTATGAATTGGAAGGAGGCTCTGGGATTTCGTTTAAGATGAAGAGTAGGAGGCATCTACGGGGCTGTTTGTATCCCAGCTGAGCAGTCCATGACAAATGAAAGACTGTGCTGTGTCCTAATCCTTTTGTGCCTTAGTGCCTTTGAGACTCATCTGCTTTTTATTCTGAACAAAGCCCATATTTCTCATTTGTCTCCTCTATTTCAGGAGACATGCTCAGGGCCTTTCCGATTTGTAGCTTGGCCAGAGAGACTGGAGAGTTTCCCTGAAGAGAAGATCCCCTCTGCTTTCTTTCACTGCCCTCAGTATGGTGTGTATTTAATTAGAGATGGAGAAATTGTAAAAGCATCTAACACAATATGGGCAAAGGCCAAAACCACAGCTAGCAACAGAAGCTTTTCTGACGTGTTCCTCTAAGGTTATGTTCTGAAAAGCAAATATTCCTGGCCTCTGAGGTCCAGCAGCACCCTTCTTGGGCAATTTTTGGAGGTCTTTCACCACAACTGTTTTGAACACCAGCAAGGCAGAAGTAAAGAGAAGGAAAGAAGCTCTGGTTCCTGCTAGGTCTGCTCCCTTCAGTCATTAAGTCTCTCATTTTGAGGACTATTAGCTTCATCATCAAATAAACTTAAGAAACCTGAAAATGCAGAGGTCGTGCCTTCCTGATGCACTCCAGAACCATACGGTGTAGAAAAAACAACTAGTCCTCACATTGGTGCAGTTACTCAGGCTCCCTGTCATGTAAACTCCACCTTGTCATCCACTTTCACTGTTCCATTTAGGAAGTTGTCCATCTAACACTGACCCATATTGCTTACATTAACTCTTCTGGGCTGTTGAAAGCACTGTGCCGACAAGGGGAAGATGGAGTTGTCAGTTGTTCGGTAGTCCTTTGCACTCAGAGGAGAAAATATGCTTTTGGGAGCTTAATTCTCTGAGCTATTCACCCAGTTTGCCTGAAGCAATTCCCCAGAGCTAGCAAAAAATTGTTTTCCCTTTCCTACCCTACTTCGCCCCTTTTGTAGATACACTGAGCCTGGGAATCCTCTGGGGTTTGTTCTCCTATGCACACACAAAATGCCCCAGTCACAAAATACCACTCTCTACTAAGATAACAAGGATTTTAAATGGGAAGAGTCTTTATGTCTATAGGAAATAGAATTTTTAGGTTTTAATTGTTTCTTTCCTCTCTTCTCGCTTTTCTCTTTTCTTTTTTCCATTTTTCCTACTTGCCCACCCCCAGTTTTCAATGATCCTTGCACTTGATTGAATTCCTAGGACTGAAACCCTGACCTTACTGAATTCACCAGGAGGAACTTCCACCTTCTTCTTTGACATAAAAGATTTCATACATGTTACTTATTAGTCAAAGAAAGAATATAGAATATATGTTTTAGTGCCTACCTCTGCTCAGGGCGTACCCTATCGTTGTTTCCTTGAATGCAATTTCACTGAAGGCAATAGGAATTTTGCATGGATGCGAGTCCCTGTTGAATGGGTAAATACCAGCTATTTGTTCATAAGCTGTTGGACGTGAGAGAGGAAAGGCTCATTTTAGGGGAAAACAATGACATGACACATCCTGCTTTTGCTAGCCAGGGCATCGTATGCATTTTACATGATAAGGAGACACCCTGTAAACCAGCAGGTTCAAGGAAAGATGCCCTCTGTTTCCTCACTGTATAATAACACCATTCAAAATGAAAGATCAGTGATGGGTGTTTTTGCATTTAAAACTCACGTTCAGAGATATCCATTATGCTGTATGTGCCTTACATTACATTAAACAGCACAGGCAAGCACTGAGCAGGTGTTTGCAGAACGCCTCAGCAAGTAATGTGCACCACGAGCCTTCATCTCCTTTGTGGAAGCTGACAGCTATGGCTAAAGGAGTGCTGCATATTGCGCTGCCCAAAGCTGCGCTCCTTTGAGTTACAGAGTCAGACAGCATTAGAATGTGAACCCAAGTTGTGGAAGCAGTAGGATGCGATGACTGATAACTCCAAAGAGGGTCCATATGGCAGTATGGCTGTACTTATAAATATTTCAAATGTCAATTCACAAGGCTACAATCATCCCAAGCTGTTTGCGTTATTCTGAATAATTGCTAGCAAACTATAACAAAATATTTGTCATACTAGAATAACACATATAAATTCAACTGCTATATACACCAAGCTTTTCTCCAGATAATATATTTTATTAGGTTAATAAAAACAACATAGGCAGCATGGTTGCAGGGAATTTGTCAAAATTACCTATGAAAATGAAGAGATTGTAGAACTTCATATCTTTTCCCCAATGAGGACAGGCTAGTGTGACAGCGAGCCAAGATCAAGGTAATCAGGGCCTTATTTAGTTTTATTTTCCTCCATTAACATTTGCACACGTGCTTATTTGATTTTATTTGCTGTCATCAGTAATTACTAACACACAGCCATGCGGATGCAGTGACAGAATGCAGGGAATGTGGTGCTTTCCACATTGAGGCCTTTTTGAAACACATTGGATGTTTTGTGCAGCTCTAAGCCCTGGGATGAGATGAGCTGCACTGAGAGAGGAACAGTTCCCAAACAGCAATTTTCACAGTGTCACTGGAGGGGGTAAGCAGGATCAACTGGAGCTCCCCAAAAGGGTTTGCTGCTCTGTCGCTGATAATGGGCTTATTTCGTCCTCCCCAGTTATGGTGTGCTCATGGAAAGGTTAAGCAACTTGTGGTTGATTTACATAATTTAATACCCACTCCCCTCAGTTTGGCAATGAAAATAGAAGAGGATTTTTGAAGTCATATGACATCCATGGCATTTTGAAACAGACTTTAATCAATCCTTACCTTTCAGTTGCTTATTATGACCTCTAAACTGCTGACACTTTTATTAAAATTTCAGTACTATTCCAGGAAGAGAAGTGACAGAGTTGCACATACAGCCAGCAAAATTAAGACCCATTCATGTGATAATCCTTCTTGCACAACCCTGTATATAATCCTAGTAATTCTGGGCAAAGAGGAAGGTATTTATATCTTGTCAAACTTCCAAGGCTATTTCCCTGTGTTCTGACAATTAAAGGGTCAAACAGTCATTGATTTACAAATGTGGAATAATGTCTTATGGTAAGAAGAAATGATGTTTCTCACCATGCTGAGGATAAAGAGGCCAGCTAAAGGCTAAAGTGTCCACAACTCTGAATACAGTTTAATATTTGTGTAACAGCATGCCATGGCTTGCGAAGTTTTGCATACTGAGCATGGGACCTAATCTTGTCCCAGCCTCTCATTTCTCTCCAATTGTCCTCACATGCCCCAGCATGGTTTATCCCTAGATTCATGAGTGGGTCTGAACCCTAAGTCAAGGGAGAAGTAGAGGCAACGTGTAGCACCATAGCCTTTCTCCATCTAAAACCTTAAAGCACAGTCAGCAGACTTCTGTCATACAGCCCAACACCTCACATGGGAGCACTGCAGGACCATATGAGGTTGAAGACATACCCTTGGCACAAAAAGGTTGTGCCATGCAAGAAGTAAACAGCTGAGCAACTGCAGCCAGGTAAAACTGACACCCTAAGAAAAAGGGATCTGGCGCCAGATATAGGAGAGTGCAGAGGAACCTGGTGTGGCATGCTTAGCCAAGGGTGGTATGGGAGTAATCCCAGCCTGTTAGTTTTTGTAGTTATTCAGGGCTCCTTTTTGCAATGTTTGGAAGGGACCAGACGCTCTGCTTAACACAGTGTGCTGTTGCTCTTCCCATGATGTACGCAAGAGTTCACAGAATGAGCAACATATGTTTGGCTTCACCAAGGGACAGCAGAACGGCATTTAGAGTACCCAGAATATTTGGGAATGAACATTTAGGGGTGAACTTCTCAACCCTGGCCCACATCCTAAATTAAAGACTGGAAGAAACTGTCCCCTGTGAAATGCCTGGCAGATAATATCACGCTTTCAGGGGCAAGGACAGTGAAGCACAGCAACAGATTGTCTGGCGAGATTGTGTAGTCTCCAGCATTGGATGTCTTTAAGGACAGATGAGACAAGCAGCTATCAGGAATGACTGAGGTGCAATTCCCCCTGCCTTGAGGCAGGGGGGTGCACTGGGTGAGTTTTTCCAGTCCTTTTCTTCTCTGCATCTGTGATAAGAATTTGCAGAAATGGGGTCCAAGCCCAGAGCTGTTATTTCCACCAGATAGTGGGAGCATCACCCAGGATTTCAATGTTAGACAAAATATTGCCAGACTATTCTCACCACCCCAGTACCATGGCTAGCATGCAACTGCTCATCCCAACGCTGGTGTGGCACTGTGGCAACAGGAGAGAGTATTAACAGAAAATGTGTATGGGGTATAGCCACTATGCAAATGTCACAAATACATTGAAGGTGATGACAGCATGAAAAATTACACTGTAGCAGCCTACAAAAGATGTCTTCACAAGCATGCATTGGCTCTAGCAATGAAAGCCTAATGATTGCCCACACAAGCACTATCAAGAGCCATGAATCTTCTCACTCTACTTCCTTTCCTTTTTTCTGAGATTAGGTTTTGCACCTTTTGGGTTGTTAAAGTCTCACATAGCCATTTGGGATAAAATACCATTTAATTACCTCATAGTGTGATGGTGAACTTCTTTCCCTCTGAGTGTGAGATAGACTTGTCAGACATTCAGCAAACTGCACTGTTACACCTATCCTCTTCTTGTCCAGCGACAGTGCGGAAGAATAATCATGGTGCTGAATGATTCACTTCAAAGCAAACATCACTTTTTCCTGAGGAGTCTTTTCTAGTCAAAAGTCTTTAAAAAGAGGTATAAGACAAAATTCTTTACCAGCCTACCAGCCACTATAAATATCTATACTCTAAGGTTGGGACTGAGGAGCCAGGCAAGACCCAGCCAGAGTTGGAAGCACAAGAGCCAGTGAAACATAGAGATCCTAGCGGGGACAGGAGTGCAGATATGTACAGGTTCTCCTTATGAGATCTAGAAATGCCTCTGTACTCCAGGGCAAAGTTTGCCACAGGGGCATAGGCTCTGCTGTTTTATTTGGAGTCACAGGTTTGCTGAAGCAGAGCTGAGCTTGTATTGCTCAGATAGGTGTAGAGGAGAGCAGGGACTTCGCCACTGTCTGCTTCTTGCAGGACACACCACAACATCTACTGCTGCACTTGGAGGCACTGATGTTCCCACCCTACCAGGCAGTCCACCCTTCACATGAAGGTCTGTTAATGAAAACCATCAAAATCACCTTTTCATGGACTTCACTCGCTTCTTCGACTGGGCCACAGTTTAAACTTTTGATGTGAAAACTACTATTTCTGAAGGGATATTTACTTGAGTCTGAGATTGTGGGGACTGTAGAATATTTTGGCCATGTCAGAAGAAAACAATGGGTGTACTAAAGCAACTCAAGGGTAGCAACAAGCTTTTTTTACTGGTGGACTTCTTGATTGACACTATGTGTGCAGATGCCAGATAATAATAAGTCAAACATCAGTTTCTCTTTAAATGGGTCAAACAATTCAAAGCAGCTCCTCTAACATATAATTTAAAGGGTTTGGAAGGTTCCTCCCAATAACAGCAAAGAGTTTTATGCTTTACTGTAATACACCACATGTTGTTTCTACCAGTAAATGTTCATTCTCAGAGGCTAATGTATTATTAATACCATAGAAAATATATCTTAATATATTTATAGAGACATTCTGTACATTTTTGCTAGAACATAGGGGAAAGAATACAAATACTGTCCAGATCCTTAATCAATACCGATGATCATTATAGTCCTATACAACAGACCAGCCTTTACTACCAATGAATTGCAGCTTTTAATGTGTACTGCTGAAGTATTCATAAATCTGTTTCACCCCCTAAATGCAGTGAAAAAAGTGAAGTCACAACCTGCAAGACATCTCTGATTTATTCTGTTAGGCTTCCAACGATGAGATCAGAGTCATTACAAACTAAGGCAAGGTGGGTGGCTAATAAATCTGTTTACCGATTTACACATAGATCGTGGTGTTGCATTGCTAGTTTGCAAAGAAAACAACCTGCAAAATGCAAAATGGCATGCCGTGGTTGTAGATGGAATATGGTCCTTAGTAGGATTTGCTTTAGTATGTGTGTTGTTAAGGCTGAAAGCCTGTGCCACACTGCCAGAAGTAAACAAAGAAGAGCCAGTTAGGGTGTTCAGACCACTTGTAGGAAAGGAATATGGGGGGACCAGTAAACAAGAGAGGGAATTATCTGGAAAGTTGTAGGCCCCAGCTCGTCTAGGCAAACAAGGTATACCAATAGAGATAAGGAAGTTATTATCTGTGAGAAAGACAGGCAGGCAGCTCCTAGTTCAGAGAAAGGGAGGTGAAGAGGAAGAGAGACCCTATACCAGATAAAGAAGGAATGTGGCAGGTAACCTCATGAGGTCATAGCTATTTTAAGGAACTAAACAACAAGGAATGGCAGGTTTTCAGGACTGACAGATGTCACTGAGGATTTCCCCTGAGGAAATAGTAGGATAAGTAAAGTGAGTTCCTCTCTTATCACCCTGTATTTTTAGTTAACCAAGATGGGATCTTAAAACCCCTTAGGGCTGGACAAGTTGTAGATAGGTGACCCATGCTTGTAGCTGTAACGCTGTGCTAGCTTGAACAGGAAGGCTTACCACCGAGAGTGGTTTCATGGAACGTGCCTGAAATGACTGCTCCTTCCCTTGTAACGGCCAGGCAACCTCTTCCCACCTGCACCACAACAGCGTGAACCTGGGCTGAAAGAAAAACTGGCACCCAATGTCTTGGTGCCTTCTCAGAGAGGGACGCTTAAGACAGCAGTAATGCAATGAAGGCAGATTTTCAAGGGTTGAAAAGCCCAGAATCATGGAACCCCCCCAAAGACCTCTCAGGCCTGTCAGAGTCTGATCTTTAGGAAGGTGCAGGCAACTGAAAAAAAAAAAAAGATGTTTGCTGGCACCTCTCCTGGCAGAATAATCCAAAATTATGTGGGTTCCAGATTGTCAGACATGTTAGCAACGCTGTTGTTCATGTCTGCTTGCAGTGCATTGCCTCATGCACACCAGCTTTGTGCCAGCAGCCCATGTAGGAGAGGAAAGGCTGCCGGCATGTGCCAGTGTATGGGAACATAGCGTTATGGCATCTAGAGCCACTGGTGACTATCTTTGGGTTGTCCCAGCACTTTTATTCCAAGCTGGTTATAAAACAGCCTTTTAGAAGATAGGCACGCACAATGGAGCTATGTGTTAAAGATGTATTTCCTCGGCTGTGTGCTCTCATGCCAGATGTTGAATCAGTTTTTAGACCCACTCTGCACCCCAGCAGCTGCAGCAGTTTTAGCGGTGCATTTCTATGGGATTGCTGGTGTAAGGAAAGGCATTTATTTTCCAATAGCATAGGCCTTTCAGACCTTGAATATGCCTAAGGAGCATTCTTAGACTGAAGGGTTTCAGGCGGAGGCTGCAGAAAGAAGGGTGGTCTCAGTGCCTTCCCCTGGGACTCTGCCTCAGCCTTGTGTAATGCAATATTTTTGTTCTACTTGCCTTGAGTCACAATAACCACAGCATTAAAACATCACATTTGGGAAAGGCAAAAAGGTTATGGCTAAAATAAAAGTGCTTTAAAAGAATAATTGAACACAAACCTCCATTGAAACTCTCTGTGACATTGTTCAACTCAAAATGAAATGAGGACCTTCAGACATGCTCCCGGCTCGATGATCATCTGTATTACAGACATCACAGTGTTGGCTGGCACTGTTCAGTGATGCCTCTTCAGGAGAGCTTTGAGCCTGAAATTCAGTCAGATTTGGAGTGTGTGACATTCACAGTCTTCACAGGCACAAGCATCAGAAATGCACAAATGTTCAACCCATAATGTGCAAGTCTGTTGAGCAGAAAGGTCATCTGTTAGTGGAGATCTCATAGGGACAGCTCCCCAGCAGCATGCATGGAGCTGCTCAGGGAGGGCAGGAGCTTCCTCAGGCAACTGAGCTCCACACCTCTTGCCTTGTGGAGGTCCCTCTTCTCCTCAGGCAAGGTCAGGCAGTCCACAGAGCTCCTGCATGCTCAGAGCTGGTGGTGCTTGCAACCTGGTTATACCACTGTGGAAAAGCAATGTAGGGAGGATGACCTTGGAATTAATTTTTTAAACAAACAAAAAGCCTTTGTGTTGCCACCCTCAAGCATTTGCTCACCATTACTCACCATCCTGCCTTCCTTCGAACTACGAAACAGGCTTAAACATGACATTGAAATATATACACTGGTGGATTTTCTTTCATTTGCTCACTTCTACTTTTTATTTGGGTGGTTACTTATCTTTTACGGTATGTGCACTGAAGCCTTGCACTGTCCGAACCTCCCCCACTGGCCACACAAAAGTAAAACCACAGTGGCTTTGGGCTGCAACTTAAAAGAGGGAGGATTTCCAGTACTGCTTGAGAGGCAAGGATGTGGTTTGTCACTGAACTTTACCAGGTCACGTTCCCCCTCGTTCCCATCACTGCCCAACTCTCCAGCTCCTACCACCTTGCCCAGAAATGTCCTTCCTTTGACCTCCCTCTTTGCAGGGAAGGGCCCTTGCATTGCAGAAACTCCAAGTTATCCCTTACAAAACCATATGAGCCTGAGGGAGGATTGGTGGTTCATTGCCAGGCATATTGTAGAGGTCACAATTTTTAAGGATGACAGAAGATGGTTCAAAGTCATAGAAGAAATCCATGGCAGAACTCAGAACCAAGTGTTGTGGCTCTCCTCAGCTCTGTTTCCCACCCACCCAGTTATGCTGCCATCATGTTGCAGGGCCTGCAAATGCCCAGTTGCTCTAAGTAACTAGACACGAAGACTTATTTTGACTTCAGCAGAGCCTGAGTAAATCTCAGTGATACTGGAGTTCCTACAGCGTGCTTATCGCAGTCAAATGAATCCAGCAGACACAACATCATATTTTGCTCAGTATTTAAAGTTCATGAGGCAATTTTCTTGAACTGGTCCCTGTATTACATAGTGAGGAGAAAGCTGATCAGCTAAACATTCAATCAACAAGCAGTTTCTAATCATCTCTTCTGGAAGATAAAACAAATGCAGGCAAATTGACAAATCCTATCTCCAGCAAACAGCCAGAATATCTGATTTATATGCTGGGACATTTCTTAGAAGAATGGATATACTGAGAAGTATTCTCCTTCCTTTAGGGCACAGAACTACTAAGAAATATACAGGCATTGAAACAGCCAAAACATCTGAAATGTCCAAACTTTTCCCCAGCCCCAGACTCTTTCCTATTATTTTTCAGACTAGTCTATACTGTTCCAGGCTGTGTTGCATTTTGCAATATTCAGTCCAGACCACATGTTTAAGAGTTATTCTACTTCCCTGAAATGCAATTCCCTAAACATCGAACCCCACAGATGTGCACCTTTGGGGTGCACAAGGGGTTTTGCTCCCTGGGAAGAGCTGTACCAGAGCAGGCTGGCACATGGCAGTGGGTGAGAAGCACCGGTGCTGTACTCTGCTTTCTTCCTCTCAAAACTGGATGCGTGAGGTGCACTGAGGATGTCTGCCCTGTAAAACCATGCCAACATACCAAGAGCAATTCCAACAATTTCAAACTTAAAAAAAGAAAAAAAAAACAACAATCAGAGCAAGGATATATCCTGGTAGTGTCTCTACTGTTGATTTAAAAAAAAATAAACACTGAACAAGACAAACCCCAGAAATCACAACAAAAAGCACTTATGCAAATGCCTATGTAGATTAGGGGCAGCCCTCAGGCTCTTGGCAAATTGCCAAAGCAGCCTTCAGCACTCTGAAGTTTGGGGCTCCCAGTTCAAAAGCAATGCAAAACATTCATTTCCCCCCTCAGGCAGCCCTTCCAGGGAGCAGAGGCTTTCTCTCAGTCCTGACTCTCATCCCAGAGCGGCAGTTCAGAGCATCTCCTCCCTGTCCTCTGGGTCAAGCCCAGCTGGAGCCACAGTCCCCTCCCCCATGAGTGAATATCCCAGCTTTTTATAGTACTTCTGTATTTTTCATCATCAGCTTTGACTTTTCACTTAAGAAATTCACCCCCCTGTGCTTTGAGTAACAAGCGCTGACAGTGGAGGGAAGGGCAACTTTGTGAAGAAGGAGCTGGCTTGAGATGCAGTCCTGGATGTGGTTCCCAGCTGCAGTGCTGGCTCAGAGTCTCCTCCTGCCCTGTGCCAGACCCTTTCCAAAGACCTTGGCTCCAAGTCAGCAAAGCACTTAAAGGTAGGCTTAGCAAATGCTAATATCTGTGGGATTAATCACGTGTCTGAAGCATCACTCAGCTGGGCTGACATCTACATTCCTTGTCTGGACTGCACCCTCTGCAGCCACCCACCTACCCATCTGTCCAGCACCTAGCAGAAAGGGCTTCTGAGGTAGGAAATATTCCATCTCTTAGGAAGTACAGACGTTGGTCCTGCCTATAGGATTGATATAAAAAACTGCACATAATTAGAACTTGATCATATGTCTTTCAACAGCTACATGTCAGACAGCCAGCATTACTCTCATTCTGTTAGCAGCCTGCCTTGCCCTAAAAATAGAGGGGGGTTCTATCACTTCCTTTTATTTTTTTCTCTTTGCAGTAAACCTAAGTGTAAACAATTAATAATTCCAATTAGTGGGGGATTTTTGGTAACTCCGGCAGCTGCCTTTTCACAGGTTTTCCTAGGCTGCTGCAGGGGCCAATCAGATCATATAAATGTGCATATTAACAAAGGTTCATTAAGCGACTCTGTCTTTCTAAGCCTCTGGAAAAGAAGCAAAACAGAGATGAGCCTTAGAAGTAAGCACACTGTGTTCTTTGCTAAATTTGACATCATACGGAAATCAGCAGCTTTTTAATGATCTACATTTAAGATGCAAATGTATCTATTTGATAGGAAAGTCTAAGGTATGAATAAAGATTCCAAATTGTTTTATCACTTCTTGATCGCTGTTGGCAAGAGGGGAATTATCACGCTAGCAGCCTCATTGAAGGAAAGCCATATGCCTGAGATGGACACGATGCTGAAGTTACAAAGTTTAGCGAGATTAAGTTACACGGAGAAAGGTTCATTTAAAGTAGCGGCTAATTAATGACCTCAGAGGTAACCCCACCGGCTACCACACTGCTTAGAGAGGTGAGTCCGATTAACAACCTCCTAAGTGCAGTTTCCAATTACTAATCTTTTCAGCAGCTTTATGGTGTAAGAGAATTGACTTCAGGCCCCTGCTCCCATCACAGGGTCATCTCGTTTCACTTTCAGTCTGTGTTACAAAATGATTGTCCTAGGGACAGCCGCTGGCAGCTAAGAGGCTATTTTGATATAGCCAGAGCTCAGCAAGGCATTTACGTTTGAAATGCAAGAAAAGCAGAGTGGCAGTTCATCTCTCCCTTCTCTCCTATCAGTTGCTAAAATTGTAGAATAATTACTCTTACCCCATGGACTAATCAGGGAGTGAATGGCCTCAGACTGTCCTGGCTCTGGTATAAAGGAGGCAAGTCTGTGGGGCGAGGCCAAATCTTTTAGTAAAATAACAGACATAGTCAGGAAAAGGGACAAGATTTTAGGCACACAAGCCTTTGGGAAAGATCAAAGAGCTTGAAAGTTTGCTCAGTTTTTCCAGCAATATAAAGATATATAAATATACTACTTTTCTCCATGAAATGTGCCTCGTTGGACCACTGTGGCTGCTGTTGCGCTATTAGTTGACTCCCCTATAACGGAGTAAAGCTGCAAGGGGGCAGATAGGCAGAGAGAAATGGGCTATGGCCATGTGGCTGCTTGGTTGCTTGGTAATCTGAGCCTGTGCCTTGTCTCACTAATTAGTGTGTAATAGCTGTGGATGCTGGCTCACTTTGGGATGTCTTATCAAAGGGGGAGAAAGAACCGGGTTTAATTTAGCTATACAGAGGGACTGCATCTGTTTTCTCAGCCACTGAAGGATTATAATTGTTTCTAGATGACAGCAGGTCACATGCGTATAGGTTTTTTAATTATAACTGAAATTTCTTTTCAACCTAGGGAAATAATTTAATTTCAACATTATTATTACTATTTTTTGGCTTCATTCTAACTCCCCCAACTCTTTTTGCTCTCTTACTTGCAACATAAATCTTTCCCCTTTCCACATAACTGACAGATTTTCTTTGTTCATACCTGTCACTGCTTTTTCTTTTGATTCATGCAACAATTACATAGTTCAGGTTTAAAGGTTATGAAAACTGTGTTTTGGCATTCAGCCTGTCTCAAATCTGGAAACATTAGACAAATATTCTTGTTTAAAAGTCCCTCTATAGAAGGAAACATTGCCACCTAGGTCTCCGCCTGTATTTCCTTTTTTTCTATCTCAGTGCTTATCTGACCAGATCTTGCTTTATGCAACTCAAAATACTCAAATCTCACAGTAGTGCAGGGCTTACAGTGTTACGGCCATGGCTTGAGATTTTCTGCTCTGTTCTGGATGTCAGTCATAACTCATCTGCTCAGTATAAACTTGTTTGCATGTCTTTGCACAATGAAAGATGCCAAAATAAAAGTGACCCACTAGAAAGTGGGTGACATTAAGAAGGAGTACAAGATAGAGGGCCAGAAGGCGGCTCAGGAAAACTGATGTTCTCTATGCCTGGGCAACAGGATAGCCAGACATAAGGCTGATGGAAGTTCATACTGCTTTTGACATCTTCTCAGTCATCCCATGGAAAGTCTTCACCACCACCAAGAACAAGAAGTGGGCCAGCCAACACAAAGTGAAACCTGCAATCCCTGGGTGGAGAAATGGTCAGTAAGCAGAGTATTCTTACGAATCCATCAACTTTTTTAAACAAACAGGTGAAAGCCAATAATCCTGGAAAATATGGAAGAGAAGTACACCTAGGCAAAATCCCATATACCCTAGAGGTCTGTAAAGCCTAAACAGGCAGGTACAAACCTGCTATTATTCTTTTGCTGGCCAAGTTAGGCTTTAAAAGAAAGGCCAGTGGAGAGGACTGATTTAAGACTCTAACATTAGCCAAGAAGGTTGTTAAGGATGTACAAGAGGTGAAAAGCAAAGGGCCTGCTATCTTCTCAATGAATCCTCAGGGGTGATCAGAGCTGATTATCAATGGCTGGTCAAACGAAGGATTCCACAGAGCACTGAGGAAAGCTGTCCCACCCTGACTCCCAGCCCACAGGTCCTGAACAAGTGAGACATGTTGGTAAGCAGATGTCAGTCATGACTGGAAGAGGATTTTGTGACTATCCTTATGGTCATTCACTGTCAGATGGGCTAACACTTGCTAACATATCAGGGTAAAGCTGGTAAGCCAGTGTCTCCTGCTTTTACTCAGCTGGGCAGTTGATCTGCAAGCTGGGGCCTGAATGGGATGGTTCATGTGGCAGGAACAAAATCACAACACTGACGTTCAAAGATTCTCTCTAACCCTGCTAAGTAACTCCTGAGTGGCAATGAGCACCAGCCTCAGTACAGCAGGGTCTGCTTGCAAACACTGTGGTCTGGAAATGCAAGCCAAGAAGTTATATGGATTTCACATCAAGCACTTTTTAACACATTTAACAACTGTGAAGGCTGAAAGCTAGGCACAAAATGCTAAACGTGCCTCAGATGAGCCAGAGAATTAGTTAGGCATGTGGATGAATCAGTAGATGGGACTTTGAAACCAGACCTTACTTCTGAGCTAAGCTCTTGGCTGGAGGGGGTCGGGTGAGCACTTTAAACCTGGAAATACAGAATGCATTCCCTGTGCCAGAGGTCACATATGTGCTAGACCACCCTCATCTCCTTGGATGACAGCAATTGAAAGGCAGCCAAGAAACAGATCTATCATCCAGTGCATGCAACAGCTTTCAAGGAGAAAGATCACAGGCCTGGGATTGATAGTACTTGGCAACTCTTTTCCCTCTCTGGAGGTGATGCACCAGAGGCTTGTTCACCTCAGGGACAAGATGATCCATGAGGTTCCTTGTTCCCCTTTCCAGGGTAAAGCATGAGAAACTGTGGCTGGAACCAGAGGTAAGGAAAATGAGAGATGTTGCCATTACTGCTAGCCCATCTCATCTCCCACAGTGCTCCAGCCACAAGGAGATGACAAAAATGTTCTCAATAAGCAGAAATTTGTTGTCCTCAAAAGTGGGTAATCTGAGCAATTAGAGGAAAACCAAATTTCACCAGTGGGCAAAATATACAGAATCAGGGATGCCAGGGAGAGCACTTCAAAGGCTGCTCAGTCATCAGTGACCAGATCAAGGAACACCGAGGAATACTCGAGGTACAACTTTTTGTGGTCTTGAAGGTATAGGTAGCTACATATATCCTCTCCAGTGTGTTGTTGGGTTGGAGCCAAGAGAATAATAAGAAAAACTACAGGCATTAAACATTCAAGAGACTGGCTACCACCACCCTGGGATCCTCCCAAAAGCACAGTGTACACCATGGGGGAGGACAGAGGTGGCAGTAATGGATGGTGCACCTTGAAACCCGCTTCTGAAGTGAGAGCAATGAGCCATTTTCTGACGTGACATTCTGTTATAGGTAAAAATTACCTGTAATTTTGACAAAACCAAGACTTGACAGCACAAATTGAAGACATAACATCCATTTAACCATTACATATTTTAATTTCCTAATTAAGGCAAGTGTTACATGGCACACAGCACTGCTGACAATTGGTAGTCAGAAAGTATCAGTGAGAGGACCATCTACAATGCCAAATCTGCAAAGGCCAAGGTGGAAAGGTGACCATCAGGACTCTTAGCTTTATAGGAGAAAGTAATTAGCTTGTCAAGGGATTGATCCTTTGTTTTGTCTGCTCAGCATCATCAGTGTTTTCTGGCCTTCATGATGCATAGGAGCTGGCAGAAGCATGACAGGTGGTGGTACACACAAGCTAGTTTTTCAGACAACTTTCTTGAAGTTAGGATGGATGAGCATAGTGTTGTCTAGAAGCAGCTAAGAGGCAAGGAGGATGAGGTAGGGATTGGGATTTACAGTGAACACAAAGTGACAGCATTTTCTAAGTCTGTAGCTGTTTGGCTATGTAAGGCAAGCTAAGGGAAAGCTGGATAAGGGCTTTGAAATTTAAAGCAGTTCCCTTTGGATGTACATCTAGCCTGGAGCAGCTGGCTAAAACACTGCCATGTAATCTGGGAAACTGCCTACTTGGAATTTGCCAGACAATTTAGTGGAGATTTCAGACAGTTGCATGCATGGCCAAAACGGGTCTTTGGAAGTATAGGCATGAATCTTAAACACTAGTAAAAGCAAAAAGAGAAAAAAATCTTGCTATTCCACTAAGTGTTGTGCTCTATGGGAAGTGCTCACGTAGCTTTTGGATATGAGAGTGGGACATGCCCTCCTACTCTGACCACTGATGATACATAGCATAAGCTTCTGTTTTAAACACGTAGAAAATAAGAAGAAGTTCATAAAATGCTTCCTCTGGGGTCATTGACATTGATGCCATCAGTAAAGGAAAAAAATAAGTTTTGGAAACCTAGACAGGTAGCATGGATCAAGTAATGTAAACAGTGTGTGTGAGCACGCATCTCTCTGGCTGACATACCCATGTCATGTGGAGAAGCGTGTGCCCAAAATAACAAAAATCTGCCAACTCCTTTATCTTAGCAGCTCTGGGTGGGAGGGCCTGTTAATCAGATGGCAGTTAGTGTGCATTGGCACAGATACACTATTCCCTCAAAACAATAGGCTTGCACTTTTCCATTATCAGCCTGCTTTACCCTCTAACGTGAATGAGCTGCCTCTGATCATGTAAAATCACCTTTTACAATGTATTCTGTACTGGTTGTGTAATGAAATGTTTATTTGTGAATATGGAACTGGAAGGGAAAATGTCAACAGCCACAATGAATTTTACTACACCATCTGCAAAGCAGGTCAAAGAATAGGAAAAAAAATTGAAGTCATCCTTCTGCAAGACAAAAATGAATGCTTTCACTGAGCATTATTTTAAAGGGAGGATGTTATGATGGCTTGAGCAGGAGAAAATGCAGTAGTACATTATTTCTTTAGGAGAAGAGCAGACTGGAAGTACTGCCTTTAAACTGATTTTAAACAAAAGTGAAAGGGAAGGAAAATGGTCAGGTTCTGGGGACAGAAACATCCACAGGCACCAGTAACATTACCATGGCCTTGTAAAAAAACACCTGTTGAAGAGATTCAGGTAGCTCTGGATTTTTCTTTGTTGTTATTATCTCCAATAAATCAGCATTTGCCTTTGTATCCCTTGATTCTTCAGGCTTTAGGACCCTGGTGATCCTACATTACAGACATTGAGAATTTACAAATTATTGTTATTTAATTAAGACAGTTGGTTTAAATGAGTTGTTGCCAATTGGGTAACTGATAAACTATTACAATGAAAATACTGAGCCTCTCAGTATAGCCATCCATTTGACTGGTCCAGCAAGAACGATGCTCTTGCTAAGAAAAAAGTTAAATTACAGGATGCTACCATTTCTGTTTGGAATAACACACCAGATATTTCTGTGAATAGTTGCTCATGAGCAGCTATTCGTTTCTATTCAGTACTCAGAACTAAATGTGCAGGCAGCTCCACAGAGTAACTGAGCGTTGTGTTGAAGAATGCTAAAGCACTGGAGCTGGTCTGTAGACAAAGATGCAGACAAACATTCCTAGCAATCAGCTGAACAAGTGTTAACATTGCAATCAAGTATTTGGATGGAATATGCCTTTGGGATCCTACTCTGTCTTGTTTTTCATACATGAACATATCAGGAAAAGCCATATCAGTTTTACGTAGGAGTGAAATCCTGTCCTAGTCACATATCAGCTTTTCCTTTTTTTGACTTCTATCTCTCCCTGTTCTTTCCCATACGGTTCCGTGCAAGATTTCCTTACTTCCCCATTTGCCCTCGGATTTTCTTTCTTTTTCTGTACTGCATGGGCATCACCAGCAGTAAAGAATACAGTTCTCTTTTCTCTGAATTTCTAATGTTTCTCCCAGAGTACTCTCCAGCTGTGAGCTGAAACAAATTGTAAGGAAATTCTTCTCAGCCATTACAGCCATGATAACAACGCTCAGTTACTCTGTGGAGCTGCCTGCGCATTTATCTAGCAGATAAAAGAAGGGACCATGCTCAGGGCAGATGGGCTCTTCAAATACTGTAGCTTCCAAACTCTAACAAGTCTTTGATGAGCATATATTGATGGAATTAAAAAATCAATAATCGCCAGGTAAATAAAAGGTGTGCTCTTGACACTGGAGGATCCAACCTCATTTTCAAGTCTCTCTCCCCACCTGTAATGGTGTAGCAGTTTGCCAGTGGAACAGATGTAGATTTTTTTTTATTCACAGACAAAA
>NW_009259595.1:608570-611117 GCF_000687185.1 Egretta garzetta
TCCAAAGAAAACAGCCTAAGGGCACTTCTGGCAAGAGAAATTGCATCCTGAACTTGTTTGCTCTGAAAGTTAAAAAAAAAAGATCTTTTAACGGAATTTGTCAGGCAGCCTAAGCTATAGGCAGTAATAACCCAAGCGCACAGCAAGCACTTGAAGTTCATTTTCTTCAGTTATCATCTAATACACACTTAATATGCACTATTTTGGTGTCCTATACCTCAGCAAAGTAATTGTTTAAGTGTTCAAGCATAATTGATACGGGAATTAAGGTACAGAGTTAGATCTGGGTTCAATTCTACTTACAAAAGTAGATTCCCACCCCACCTTTAGTAATTTGGTAAAGTCACTTCATGTAAAGACCAGTGTTCCCTTAGGGATCTGTGGAAAATCACCATTCCTTTCCTCCTTGTTACCTGTTCAGAGTGTAAAGTCTCTGGGAAACGTATGCTGTTTCCTTATAATACAAAGAATTGTGGAGTCAGCGGCTGCTGAAGGAAGGTAGATAAACAAAACCACCCTCACTGGCTTCAAAAATCAAGAATTCGCTAACTTTATGAACAGTAACATTTATACAGGACAGCTCCTATCTTTGAATTGTAAACAGATTTTAACTGTTTCCTTCAAATGTCATTACCACCCTGTTACAGCAGAACACAAGAACGAGGTATATTCTATCACTATTTCTCTTTGATTGGAAAATAGTAATGTATTTGCTGACTGTAGTGGCACTGTTATCAGTGTGGATGAGATAAATGTGTTCAGCAGTGGCACCATGTAACTGTGCGGTATTGCAACTATGCAAGGTTGTAATGAGCCGCCAGTGACTGCAATGCTGTTCCCTGTTACCTAGATGAGCTGGGATGCAAGTGAAAGCAATGGCAATATTTCCACCATAGTCTCTAAGTCATCCCAGTGAAACAGCGGGGCCAGGAGAACAGAGAGCTTTCTATCTTACCTGCTCATTTTCCCCAAGGTACCTTTCAGGACAGAGCCAATATGTGGAGAACAGATAGAGGTTATAAGCTGATGGCCACTTAGAGAAGTGGGTAGAAAAAAAACCCCAACTGGTTGCTGTATGACTAGAGTCCATACATCTAGAAGAAATCCTACAGAAAGAGGAGGTTTAAAACTGCTTTTTGAGAAAGGTGGAAACTTGAAACTGTTCCCTGGGCAGGATTTTATTTAATATATAATCCTGCTTTAGGTTTGCTTAAGTTCAATTAGAAATAACATCCTCAGAGGCAAACTTAAATGATAAGAGAATCATCACACAAGGATAAATCCCTTCTTTCCTACTGGAGGCTGTTATAAATCAAGGTTCTGCTATCCAGTGGGAAATGCTTTTGCTCCAACATTTGTTCATGCCTTGGTCAAAACAAAACCTAAACCAAAACACAAAATCTGCAGAGCTGAAATGCAGGGTTCCTGCACTCACTTTCAACTATTTTATTATCACCCTGTTTTCTTTTTGCATGATGTCATCATCTACGCCACACAACACAATTTGAATTGAAACAAAGAAGAGCTTTGTGCTGATAAATTGAATGTTTCAGTCTATCAAAATGCCTTTACTACTTGATAGAGAAATGTTGTTTGATTCTTCCACGGGAATCTATATTTTCAAAAGCCACACATATTCTGCTGCTAAAGTAGACCCTCAGAGTATTTTTTTGGGGGGTCTACTTTTTATCTAAATATATACGTGGTTAATTAATTTGAATGAAAAATTTCTGAGTTAGACTGCTATGGCATGTCTGGACATTTAAAAAATATATTTTAGCAAAACAGAATGAAGCTAGTTAGGCTGCCCCTCGTTTGGGGATTGAATTCTCTTGATTACTTCTGAACGGCTTTTGCACATGTTTTTCCTATACTTTTTCTTTCTTCTTTCTAGTTATTTTCTTCATGATCAAGTTTTAGGTAGAGAAGGCAGTCCTTTCTAGAAAATCAGCGTTGATTTATTTGGATGAGAAAGTGATACGTAACTGAACCCTTAGGAGGAAATCTTTGTATATTAGAGGTCTGTTGTAGATGACTTGCCAAGCTGAAATGGAAAACTACTGGTATCACTGCCAGTTAGGGCTGAATTCCCCCCTGCCTGGAGAGGTAGCGTTGTGGAGTCCCCAGGAGAAGCCCACTCTGGAGGTTGAAGGTGGCATGTTGGGGTTCACCCCCTTAATCTGCCACAGCCTGCATACATGAATCAGAAAAGATTCTGCAGAGGTTTTATTTTTCCTCTAAATGAGCAATAGATGCTTATGTGCTGTAAAACCCCAGCTGTCCAGTGTTTCTTTCCTGTCTCACTTCTCCTGTAAAATGGGGAAAGTGCTTCCTCACCTCCCACTACTTGCTTACCTCCCAGGGATGTTGTAAGGGGGACTACGCTAAAGATTACAAGGTACAATATGAATGGAGCTATATTAGTACATTAAGAGATAGACAGAAGGATGAATATCATCCCTGAGGAGCGAAACCACCTGCCGTTCCTGTGACAGCCACAGAAACTACTGCAATATATTTAGGAGCTTACACAATAGCAAAAGAAAG
>NW_009259595.1:611140-633194 GCF_000687185.1 Egretta garzetta
GGAAAGCTGGCCAACAGATAAGCCCAAAGAATCTCTGTTCAAATGCAGTTTTTTATTTGGACTTGTTCCCAGTTTGCCATCTTCACATTATTGCTTTTTTAACTTTATGAAAGATGATCACCCTCTTTGTATAGGAATTCTAGACTTAGTGCTGTCTGGCTTTCAAACAAGGCATCCACTTAGAGAAAAGAGGACTTAGACCCAATGTGTTGCACAGCAGTAGCAGAAAGCCCAGCTCAGAGTCATCACTGGCACATTGGTCTTATGGCCACCACTTTGGTTTATACCTGTCAGATGAACTGGGACTGGTGGTAAAGCTGGTGGGGAAGCAGACAGGTCAGCTGCTGGATACCGCACAGCTGCTGGTTAAGCAGGGACCACCACAAAACCCATGGCAGCTACCAGGAACCTTCAGAGCTAAAGCCGAGGTAGTTCTACTCATTTGCAGGTAGAAGACTGACCTCTGTGGATAGGTTTTGCAGTGGATTCAATATGCCCTGGAAATCAACTGGAAGTGTCCTGGAACACAATATATGTACTGACTGGTGGTGACATTTGCAGGGGGGAAGCTTTCGGAGAGTCCAGGGTACACAAAGGCAGTATCTGACCCATGTGCTACACAAAACAGCTGAAACAGCCAGCACAGTGAACTCCTCCTGACTGAATGAGGATTATTCATGGGCATTATTTTGTGTCTAGTGGAACGAAAACATTTGAGAGAATCACAAAATGTTGGTGGTGAATGTAGTCATCCATTTCTAGAAAGGAAATTAGAGCAATTTTTTCTCTGGCTCAGTAGTTCCTTAGTGATAACCACAGTTTCCTGACATCTGTCCTCATCCTTTTTCTCTCCATCCCTGAGAAAAACAGAGCTGATGTCAGAGTCATTTACAAGTGTATACAGGTGCATCTTAGCATCCAGAAGAGAGACTGGAAGGAGTGCAGAGCTCAGTGATTCACCGATCCTGTCTCTAGAGTCTGTCACATCTATTCTGAACAGATATTCTATATAACAGGTACAGTATCTGATCATAAAAAGTATGCCCTCTATATCACAGCTCTGATGCATTGCTTTATGTTTTTATTACAGTGTTTCATGCAGAGGAAACTAGAACGATACTCAATAAATTCCAACAACAGGACTACGATTCAAGCTCCTAGCAATATTTAGCACTCGTCATTTTAATGAATAGTAGGTAATTTAGACAAATGACATTTTATGCTTGCGAACACCACCTTGTGAAGAGTAGTGATGTTTAGTATGTTCTGTGCCATGTCTATCAGTACAATCTATAGCCCCATGTATGAACATTAAAAACATATAAGCAAAACATCCCAATTCATCACATTCTCAGCACACAGTAACAAAAACCTACTCAGCTATTGACACCAATCACAAATAAAATTGGTAAGGCACATTTTACACTTGATCCCAAAGGCTGAGAGATTTGTATGATGTAAGGAATAGACTTAGACATCTTTTACATCATCTTGCTTACTGGGAGTTTAAATTGCACACTAAAAGCAGATCAGAAACATTCGATAAACCTCCAAAGCCCACTTTCTTCCTATTCATGATGAAAATATGAACCATGATGTCTGCTGCCAAATAACTATGTCTAGTCCTAACAGAACAGAAGATCCATCTGCTCCTCTTGTTTCATGTCCTTGGACTGGAGGTGAAATGGAGGCAGACTTTGGTGTTTCTACATTAACACTTCAGCTCAGATCAGGAGAGTGCTTTTGAAGTGAATAGTCACATCTTCCCCACTTTATGTGCACTCATTACAGAGCAGTGTTGGAGCATGCAAACCAAACTTCCTTCAGAGAAAATTAAAACAGAAGAACTCCAAGAGTCTACCTAATGTATCCCCAATGCGAATGGGTCTTCTGGTCTTGCTTTTCAGTCTTTCATTATTCAGCTACTTTGTCTACCTGTTGAAGATTGGCCTTTTAATTTTCCTTGAGAATGCCTATTCTCAAGGAGCTCTGTGGGCTGCTGAGGGCATGTTTGGAATCTCTGTGCTCTAGAGGAGAATGGGGACAAATGCTCACTGCAGCACTTAGCTCTTCTGGAGGCCGTCTCCTAGCTGAGTCCCAGGACCCTAGGACAACTGCATTAATGTAAATGCATTTTGCAAGCTGCATTTTAAATATGGCTTTTGTATGAAGGTGACCTAAGCTTTTGGAGTCAGCACTACTTGTATCTGTCTGTACTTATTACAGGGAAAAGAAAAGCATTAGAATGTGTCAAATTGGCTGTAGGTTTACAAAAACTAAAAGCAATCTAAATAGTCAGCAGTGAAAAAGGAAAGCAATAATCACTGTGAGCTGGTGCTTACCCCTTCCTTTCCTTCTGCTTCTGTAGAGTGGCTCCAGTTGCTAGAATCTGATTTGCATTCATAAGCCCACACAGTCCTAAGACCTATGGGTTTATGAAGGAAAAAAAAAAAAAAGAGCACAAATTCTTTTGCACCTCCTCAGCTACTATGGGGAGGAGTGAAAGTCTCTCATTTTGTACCTGCAGGCGTGAGTTCCAACTTCACTTTAGACTCTGGTCAAAACATACTTCGATGGAAAAAATTGAGAGTTAAAGCTTACCAGTGTGGTGCTAGCCAAACGCATCCCTACTAATTACAGACCTGGTATACTGTGCCCAGTTTGGGGCTCCCCAGTACAAGACAGACATTGACATGTTGGGTTTAGTCCAGAAGGCGGCCATTAAAATGAGAAGGCACGTGATACAGCACATGTTCTGTTAGGAGAGGTGGTATGAACTGAGTTTGTTCAACCTTAACAAGAGAAAGCTAAGAGGATTTCTTATTTCTGCCTTTAACTCCCTAATAGGAAGTAATAGAAAAGAGAGCTGACTCTTTTCAGAAGAGCGTAGCTAAGGGACAATGTGCAACAGTCACAATTTGTTACAAGGGAAATGATTATTAGATATTAGGATTATTTTTATATATTATTTTCATGATTAAGGTGGTTAACCACTGGAATAAGAGCTGAGAGGCATGTAAAATCTCCATAATTAAAGATGCTCAAAAATTGTCAGAGAAAAGCCCTAAGCAACCTGGTCTAGCATGGCAGTTGAATCTACCTTCAAACTTGGACCTACTTTGATCAGAAGATTGGATTGGAAGACCACCAAAACAAAGTTATTTTATGATTCTTTGATTCTACTTTTATTTTCAATGCTAAACTAAGTGAGCAACTGGGTATGAGCTAATTCCTGGCCTTAGAGGGATTTAGGAATCTGGTGGCTTCCAAAACCAGGGACATACCCTCTGAAGCCAAGATAAAACAAATATTAACACAAAAAAAATGTGTAAGAAAGGCAAATAGGTATGAATAATAAATGGAAGCACTACTGTACCAGTGTGCACCATGAAATACAGCTGCTGCAGTCATTTCAAAGTCTCCAAGATAACAGTAAAAGCAATTACTGGAAAATAACACATTGCCCGAAATCATTAATATGGTTGTTGTGTCTCCCTTGTGCACTAACCCAGCACAAGGAAAGAGTTTTCGGAGAACAGATTTGCTGATTCTGCTGTTTGTTTAATGACATTGTTTGGCGTCTATCCCTGGTTTGCTAAGTGGACTCAAGTTGTTATTTTGCAGCTCACAAGTCGATCCAGTGAGAGCAGCCAAAAACTTCTGGTTTGTTTTGTGACTCTCTGCATTACTGTCACTGCCGTGAATGCCTTGTCATGTTCATACAGGGCTTGTGTCCCCAAGGACGGCGGGGAAGTTGTCACTCACAAACCTCATATGAGGTCACCCCATCTGGAGCAAAAGGATTCAGTCACAGCAGAGACATCTGTGATGCTGATCACTGAGCAGAGAGGTGTTTGCTTCTGTCTTGTGCCTCCATTTGTACCAAAACCACAGCCTGTCCCCACATCTGTAAAAAAGAGGTCTGGCTGCCTTTCCCACAAAGGCACTTCATGATGAAGGGTAATTCCCCCTTCTGGACCTGTACTTTTCCACAGTCAGTGCTGAGGTGACTGAGAGTGTCCTTTTCAAGGGGAAAGACTGCAAGTTATTACACTGAGCATCTTTAACACAGGCTGTGTGAGACAGCAAAGGCAACTGAATACAATATTTTCTCAAGCATTGTAAATGCTAGGAGATAGCTATGAGATTCTCAGCACTCATTTTTTGAAATTACTCTTAATTAAAATATACTTGCAAATTTTGGTGATTTATGAGTTGATCTGTTGCAAGACAGAGTCAGGAAATTATTTCTGGTTTCTTCCCTTTCATTCTGACTTCAAATCATGGTTGCAGTGCTCTTTAACACACTCTTTAATTTAGCTTACACCAACTGATTTCAAATCCTTAATTAAGCTTATTCTTTTTTTTCTAATTTTAAATTATGTAGGATTTTTAAGTATAACAAATTATTAAGTAATTAATTCAAGTCATTAATGAGTTATTAATCCAGGCTAATAGAAAAAATGTAATAATTATTACATATATCAGTACATGTTTTGGGACCGTTGCAAAAGCACATCCTATCAGCTCATTGAAACAAAATATTCAAGAAATAAAGGCATCCCTGCATCATTTGTAGTCCCTAAACCATGTCCTAGTACTAGACTAAAGAGACATCATAATATAAATAAATCCTTAGTAACTTCCGTTTGTAATTCTAACACTACTGAACAGGTTGCTTGGCAAACAGTGAGCAGGGTAAGCTCTTTAATGCCCAGCTGATTTTCTCCTTGGCATAAGAATTGTTTGTAGTTAAGACAGAGTCTCACACGCTCTGCAGCCTGCGGAAGAGGAAAACTCTTGGTTTGTCTGGCCTGTACAGATGCTACCGTTGATTCACCCAAACCCAGCAAGTTTGGTCCTGGCATGAGGAGACAAGGACACTGCTTACTTCTCAAGCTCACAGTAGCTAGACAGAAAACACACCAGTGCAGTGTCAACTCTGTATTTATTTATTTATTTATTTATTTATTGTCTGCTTCAGAGTAAGAAACAATCTTTGGCACAGGGTCCAAGCACTTCACATTCACTAACGTATTTGTTTTCCTTGTCTCCTCATGATATACTAAAATATATCCATTTGGGGAAAACTGAGGTACACATGGGACTTTTGTGGAAAAGAAGGACTGATCAGTTCCTTCCACTCCACTGACACAGCTGACATGTCAGCTTAGCCTTCCACCTGGAAAGACATTTAAATTTTATTGCTAAACAGTGAAGAATATATGTGTATTTATTTCTTTTAAAACCTCTTTTCCCATCCACCATCTGGCTTATCTCCAAAATATTTCACTTTTGAGATGTTGGTTTCCATTCTACAGCTATAGATTAGAGGAAAAAACCCACCACTTGCATATTTTTAAGCAGAGATTGCAGAGAGTTTCAACATACTGATTGTTCAGGGTGATGAATCATATTAAGTTGGATGTTTTCTAGGCTGCCTTGCACTTATTTGATATGACATCCAGTACCTGGGATGTAGCAATCTGATGTAACACATCACTGCTCACTGACACACCACCAGAAACACAGAGACACCTGAGATAATGTGGCTATATTTGGATCCTTTTTTTAAAGGACCTTTGAAGCTTTAATTTCTTTTCTGTTAGTACTTTGTCACTGATTCCAGGAGGCTGAACCACTCACTGACTGTGTCCACCTGCCTCATTTCCGTTACAAAGCAGTCCTGAATTTAACCATTGACATGCTGGACTTCCTACGCAGCTTTATTTGTGTGCTTTAACACTTACTAGAGAAAAATCAGTGACCAATCCTGCCTGTTTAGGCACAAGAGAGGAAATGGAGCTCCATCCTGCCATTGGGCAACCCAAAGAAAATGGGTTGAAAAAAGCAGCTAAAGAAGATCTGGGAATTGAACATACCAGTAAAAGCAACTGAATCGCAGATGTGTGATGGGTTACCACCCATCATCTGAGCAGTGTCTCATACATTTCCTCTACATATCATTGAAAGAGATTCATGCTGTATTTTCCCTTGTGGTAGGGGCAGGTTATAAGGATGTACATCAAGACTTGCAGAAGACCTATGGTAATGTCTCAAATTTTGTAACTAGATCACATGGGGCTGGATATGTGCAGCCCCAGTACCCTGGGATTCTCATAAAACTGAGTCTTTGTATTGACTTCATTGGGAAGTGGATGTGTCCTGAACTGTTGATGATGAGTTCAAATGCTCCTCAAACAAGGACATCAGTGCTCCAGTTTTTTGGGTGCATCGTGTACACAGAAATACACATAAACTTGCTAGGGTCATTTCTTTCTTTTTTTTTGGGGGAGGGGGCTTTCACTTTACTGTAAAAATATTAACAATAGCATTTTTCTTTCACTAACATTCCTAAAACTGCAAAGTTAGCCTTGCTATGAAGGAACGTGCCAAGTTTAGAACTTCTGCAATTGGTTTCTTAGAAAACACCTCTGTGAACGGCAACAGATCACACGCAGGAGGAACCCTGGAAAAATAGTGGCAATTTAAGTGTTGTCATCAAACTTCTTCAGCCCATTAAGTTGTGCAATTTCGCATATAATCTCCAGTATACTTAACAGAGGAGGGAAGCACCTGGACAAGGAATGGTAAATATAAATCAACAGATAATGATATTCCTCTTTCAGTCACACTTATTACCAAGAGCATCAGAGTCTTTATGCTTATCCACTTAGAATAATATCTGCCTGAACAGATATGGCTGGCAGTAATTACAGGATACATACTGACGGATTTGGAGTTGAAGAATTTTCCCTATTTAAATATGCTAAAAGCAGATAGGTAGAAGGATGTTTTCCTCTTCATTTATTTCTCTTATTTGTTGCTTGCTTGCCTGTGTCCCTTCCTGTCCTCTCATTTTCACTAATTTGGAGAGGTGACAGTGCTATACCTCTGCTACTGTCTGGCCTAATGATGCTGTTTGAATTTTTGTTAAGGTTACATAGCACTTTTTTCCACCTTCTCTTCGATATGCAGAGATCTGTTCAATGCAATAGAAGGGAATCAGAACTGATATGCCAAGATACAGATCGAAACTCCTGCTTGCAGTCTTCAGTAATGGCCTTGTCTGTGGAGGGCAAAAGTCTCTAAAGGATCATGTGTGTTACTAAAGGAGTTAGTGTTCCTCATTACAAACACAGTAGGCTGTTTCTTTCTACAAATGTTCCTAGTCATTACTACTGTTTTCTTTTTTTGAAAAATATAAAATCTCATTTCTCCTGCCTACAGAATGAGACATGAGCTAATGATGCTTTGCAAAGGAGTTCAGTCTCGCTGACATTGGAATGATCCAAACTTAACAATATGTCAGATTCTAAGTTATCTTTACTGACATTTCCGAGAGTCGCTACTGGCAATGTAATTCTGGATGTGGATTCACTTAGAGTTCTTCAAAATGCTGTTTAAAATCAAGACACTGGGTTAAAAAGGCAATCCAAAGAGAAGATTCTTTCTACTTTTAAATACATCCTTAAATGACACTAATGGAGTTGCAACTCTCAAAAGCTGATCTGAATATGGCCCTAAGCATTTTTAACAGCTACATACCAAGTCAAGGCTTGATCCTCTGTGATCTGTGCATCCAAACCTCCCACACAGCTGCCTCTTTCATGAAAACATAATCATAAGAACAGAGGAACAGCCCAAGTGCTCAGTGTTACAGCAGTGGAAAGCAATAGAAAACCCTAAACAAGAATTTAGTTTGGATAGTTACCAAATCCACTATTTCTATAAATCACCCGAATTCTAGGCTCTCCTCATTGTGTGCTGTCATATATCTATGTTGCACGGATGACTTATGATATAGGCAAATTACCAAAGGACTTGGTATGAAACAGAATTTATTTGGATTTGAATCCAAGTCTACAACAGTTACAGACAGACATTAACCACAAAATGCCCTCTAGCCCAACTGAACGTACACTTTCAAAGATTACGTCAAGTTCATTCCTATTTACTGGAAACTGATTCATATGGTGCAAGAGACAATGCTGGATGTTATATATGTCACACAGCAGGTTGCTATCAATACTTAAAACTGGAATTGAGAGATAATACTAAAGGCTTCATTTAAATTCAGAATGAGATAAATGAGCAGAAATTACATTTTTCAGAGAACAACAAAGTCTTTAGGGCTCATTCTGAGCTCACTGTAGACATATACTGCTGCAATGCCATTGACATTGGAGAAGCTATACCGGAGATACACTGTCATAACTGATATCCAAATTGGTTCTTCAATATTAATTAAATTGTATGACAATGTGAAAGGACATGATTATGACAATTTGAGGCTTTATCACACCTGTTTCTTAAAGGAGGAGAAGACAAGAGAGCTAATGAAGGGAAGGAAATAGATTTTCTGATTCAGGTGCAATTCTGCTGCTTGAATTCCCTCCCCACCCCCCCAGCCAAAAAGGATCCAAGGTGGAGGATTTCTCCACAAAACCCCACAGAAAACATGAAACTTTGCAGGAAAACATCATAAATATATATTTTTTTTTAACATTTGACTTCTTTTTACTTCAACTTTTTTTCCCCCCAGTGGAAATACTCCAAACGTGCTGGTTTTGGTGTTTTCCCAGAGTAGGTGGTACTTTGTGCTTACCTTTATCCATGGCATTAAGCTGCATATGTTGAAACAGCTGCTGAAACTTGTTTTACCACAGCACGTTAAGCATTCTTTACAATGCCAGCAACTGGCATGAGCAGGGTCGGAAGGCACATGAAGAGCTGATCTGAGGCCCATGTGGGGATTACAGACATGACCTTGGATTTTTTTTGTGTGTGTGTGCGGAGGGGTTGGGGTGTGTAAAATATCAGTGCCCACCAAGGAGAAGAAGGATCCTGCCCAGCAGGGATAGCCACGCTCCCACGCTCCTTGCCTGTGGTGGCAAATCTTCTGATTCTTCAACTCTTTAGGAATTATTCAGCTTCTTTAGGAAGCATCTTTACCAAGAGGGTGGTCGAACACTGGAACAGGCTTCCTAGAAAGGTGGTCAATGCCCCAAGCCTTTTCAGTGTTTAAGAGGCATTTGGACAATGCTCTTAATACCATGCTTTAACATTTAGTCAGCCCTGAAGTGGTCGGGCAGTTGGACTAGAGGATTGTTGTAGGTCCCTTCCAACCGAAATATTCTATTCTGTTCTATTCTGTTCTGTTCTGTTCTATTCTATTTTGTTCTATTCTATTCTATTCTCTGCCCCTTCCCCACAGTATTTCTATTGCTTGAAAAAACCATACCTTCATCTTTGGGTGCAACAAGCTGAGAATCCTTGGACCGTCTCCAGTTCCCATCCATGGCAGGCTCAGCTGTGTAACTTCTGCAGGAAGGGGACAATTCTCTGCTTCCTCATTGCAGCTAGTCTGTCACCATCACCAATGTCAGGCATTTTGGATGCAATCCATCTTGCTGAAATCTAGGTCACTGCAATGAAGGTGTCTGACCCAAGCTCATCATCCTGAGCTCTTGTGGCAGCCAAATAGGTCTTGGTCAATATATTCAGGAGAGTTAAGGTGTGATTCATATGATGAAATGCAGGTACCTTCTTTGGGGTGAGCTGAATCACCATCTGTCCTCTTTGACTGAATTGACTAGTTGGGACCTCAGAAAACCAGCTGTATTATAGTCACCCACAAACAGATGAGCTGAATCTTGGCCTCTTCGCAACTGCAGTCAGTAGAAAGCATAGCAGAGCGAGCTCCCCATGAGAGTCCAAAGCACAGCAGTGCCCTCTATCTTGTTTTAATTTGGAAATCACAGCTTTTTGGCTCGGGAGTTTTCAGCTTAAAGCTGGTAAGAAAAAAGTGTCTTGTTCAAAACCAGTTACATTATCTTACAGTAAAAATCAACAATGAAAAACCTCATTAAATACAAACCTTCTTCCTTCAGGGCATAATTCAGTACAGCAATTTTCCCTTTTCTCATTGCTAAACCCCTCTATTCAACTACACACAGGGAGAAGAGACCATCTAGACGTCACTCTAAGAGTTCTTCTCTGTAGGACTCTCCTCCTCATCACTGTGTGGAATCACATATGTCCTCCTACAATAAGGAATATTTTGCCCTTATAGAGACACCAGGGGGTCTCTTACTTGCTCAGTGTTTCCCTTGCAACCAACATGAACAGTAGTGCATTTTATTTTGTCATTAGAGTGCCAGAAAATTATTTTCATCCAACTATAGTAATTTCCTCAACCTCTGCAAAATCCTGGCACTGATAGCAATATTTTCTGTTTGGTTTAGGAATAAATTAGTTGCCTCTGAATGAAGGATATCTCTGAGTGATCTCCACTAAAGCAAGATTTACCTGGACATTTATTGCAGCTTTGCCTTTTTGTTTCCCCATGGGAAAGTTCACAAATGATGCAGCAATCTTGTTCCAGTAATACTGTGCTTAAACACACTTCACGGATTATTTGGTATTCAGGATGTTCTTCCTGCATGAAGAGAAAAAATGGCCAGTTGGTGAAATCAGACTGAGATTTTCAAGTAGTATGACAGTGAATGTTTAACAAAACAAATCTTGTTTGCATCTCATTCAGACAATAACCACCCAGAAAGTACCTGCACTGAAACGAATGCCTTAATGTGAGGCAGAGCAATAGAAGAGGGTGAGTGGAATCTCATTGCATTCCCGTGAGTCTCAGCTCTTTGCATTTCATTGGTGAGTAATTTGAATCACTCTAGTTCAGCGAGTTACCCCAAGCCATGATGAAATCACAAATAAGTGCAAGAACCCTGATTTCTGGTTCTCTCCTTCAGCAGGTTGCTTTTCAGATCTCTGGCCCTCCTGGAAAGATGAAATTAAGGCTGTAACTACAGCACCTGGCAATCAGTAGGAGCATGGCAAATGGACTCAACCCACAATTTGTCCGCACACTGCTGTTGTCACTGCATCAGGAGCAGCCGAGCTGGGCCAGTGTGGTGCTGTGCAGCAGCAAGTGAACTCAGCCTCTCAGCAAGGCTCATGGGCTTGGTACCAGCCTGGGGACCACATTCCCAGCTTGACACTAATGCTGCCTTTGCCAATGCCCCAGCTACCTTGGAGATATCTGGTTTGCACTGTGGGCTTTACTTCAGAGGAGTTATCAACTTCCAGAAATGCTACCCAGGCTACATCAGTCTCCACATCAAGGTTAAAATGTGTGTGAAGATTTGCCATTCTTTGTGGCCCTGAGCAGATCACAGCAGTCAGTCCCCAAACAGGGCTCACCATTCCATCTTTGATGATTATATTTGTTATAATGTGATTAGGCAAGGGTGTGGTTTAAAAATTTGACTACAGCTGGAGCCAGTGGAGATACTTTTGAATGCTAAGCCTTCAACAGTTGGAATATTTGGCCTGAAAGACCAAAAAGAGACAAGTTGCTAGTGCAATAGCTCTTGGAGGGATGAGCAACAACCTCAGTGCCCTCTTCCTCTCTGCCCTAACTTCAGAGTCAGTGAGCCCAAACATATCAAATCTGCTGGCCTTAGTTTCCTGAAGCCTTCCAGCTAAAACTGATAGTTTGTGCGTGGCTTTAATACTGGTACTTTCCAGCTCCCAGTTTCAATTTCATTTATTAGTCACCTTTCTGTATTAAAAGTAGCTTTAAGCTGCAATATTGCTTGTGGAGAATGAAAATAAAAGGCGTAGTCCACAGAGAATAGTCCTCATGTACGGCTTTTGTTGAGACTACATGGGGGCATTAGGCCTTTTATCACTACAATGCTGATGCCTTTGGAAAAAGTGGAAACATTGCTTTCTGTGAAATAAGAAGGGTCTGATCCCAATCTTATTTATAATAAAGTAAATTAATAGTGACTGACAGGAACTCAAGAATTGCTGCACCATTTCAAGGCAGGAATCCAGCTCTTGCAGTTCTGTCTGTGACCCTGGGCAGCAGCATCAGAGGACGTGACAAGAAAGGCTTTAGAAACTATTACAGCATGACCTTCCTGTAGAGAAGATTCCTTCCTAACATCCAGTTCAAAGGTTGATTTGTGCCTTGAAAATCAAGCATCTGTGTCCATCTCTAAAGGCTCAGATAGGTTACTTTTAGTCGTTGTCATTTTAATTTCATTTTCTTACACACAGATTCTTCAACTTCAGCAAAATCAAGGTATTACATCATCACAGCAGCCATAAAGTCCTGTATTAATCTCATGAGCCTGACAGAAACTGGGTATGACCCGACACATGAGATCTGAACAGAAAAGCAAACAAAAGACTTCCAGGAAAGCAAGCGTGCCCTTATTCACTCCCTAGGTTAGGCAGGCTTTGTTTTACACGTGCATGGGGACACACTTGTTGTGTACATAGCGAGATTGATCATATAGTGAACATCTGGAATTCATGCAAATCCCTCCTCAATCAAACACTAAAAGCCCTGTTTTATAGCATTCCGCCAGCTGTGTTAAAACACATCTGACATCATATCTGCACTCCAGCTGCCCTTGTGCCCACAGGTCTCTCCTTCCCCGGAGAGAAACACTGTCTCTCTTTACTGAGACAATCTGGAGGAAGAAAAAAGGAGAGGAACCTCCTCCTGCACAAAAGAAAACCAAGCTGATCATAAAACTTGTTCCCTTACAAGCAGCTGGGAAAAGTCACATACAAATCATGGTGGCTTGCTTTAGCAGAGATTTGTGTGAACATTTCCTTAAGCTTCAAGTAATTCAATGATTTAAACTGTGGTTACCTCTGCGACTGGCTTTGAACAATTCCCAATATTGAGAGAGTACCTTGGGAGAACCTTCTCCCTTTCATATGGTTTTGTAAATAGCATGCCAAATCAAAATTGACTGTGTTTGAGGACATCTGGAGGACATTTACTACAGGGAGCAGAGCAGGGATATGACCAGAAGGAACTGACTGGACAGGACGATGTAATGGAGAAACTACTACAGGTTTATGGCTTAGAAGTATTAGCAGGACAGCTCATCACAGCCCTGATCTCCCACTTCTGTTGTCCTATGCCCCAGTCCAAGTCCTGCCTCCACATCTCCTTCAGCCTCCCCCCACTCTGTTCCCAGTGATCCCCTGCCTCTGCTCTCTGGTTGTGTTGCACAAGGTGCATGCCCTAGTGGGAGAACTGCTCACCCAGTACTGGAGGATGGGTGGAAAACAGTGGGGAACTGAACTCAACATATCCTGGGCAGGGGACCTGAAAAAAGGCCTGAGAACCCCACTGTATTAAAATGGCAACTGTTTTCCAGTATGTTTGTGCAATTCACGGCACAGTGTAGGCCCTCTACTAAAAAAAAATAGTCAGTCTATTAGTTGGGAAACAAATATCTATCTTAATAAACCTATTTCTACATCAGATGGAAATGTTGAGGATTTACTAGAAAATAATAGAAATTAGAAACTGGGGATTGTAGAAAACCGGTAAGAGGAGGAAATGAACAAATACATAGTCTGCAGAATTAAGGTTAATAAGAACAAAAGAACAAAGGAAATACTAATGGTGGTACTGCTACTTTACTAGACAGAAATGAGAGAAAGGATAATCTTATCCAATGAGGAGGAAAGTATTTTCTGTCAATTAGTAAAAAAGGCATAAAATTAAATTAAATTAAAGTTGAATACTGCAGCTGGATTACTTGCAAGCAAAAACCTTAAAAGAGCTGCCTGAGGAGCTCGTTATATTGTTGATTAAGAAGATCCAGGAGGATGAAGGGAAACTAATGCTGGTATAATATTTGGGATAGAGTAGGCGATATGACCCTGACACTCTTCCCAAGCAAAATAACGGCTGGCTAGTATTGGTTTCAGTTAGCTTAGAAAGAAAGGAGGCTAAAATAACAAGGTTGGGTTAGTGGGAAAGGACTCTTGTCAAACTGACTAGAAGCTTATGGCTCTATAAACTTGGTTGATAAAGGTCACAATGTTGATACAATGTACCATGCCTAGATGTTCAAAAGGGCCCTAATTTGGCTTTAGAACCTCCAGGAACACAGCCAAATGGTAGTTACAACATGACTCCAGTTGCCCCTTCCCTTATGTGGCTGCGTCGGGGCTTGGTCATGTATCAGGTACTCAGGCTTCATAAAGCATTTGGCCTGAGATGTGTGTTATTTGATAAGTGAAAAGAATGATTAAAATCCACCTGACACACCTAAATTGGATATAAATGTCTGTCTCACAGTATGATTATGGATGAGAAATCTTTAGAAAGTACATGAATTTCTGGTGGGAGGCTGCTGAGAGCTGTTCATCTTCCTAAACTCTTGAACATTGTTGATGATCTGAAAGAAAACTTAAAATCATTGCTGATAGAATTTGCAGAGGACACGTAGAATGGGGACATGACGAATAACAAAGAAGACAAATTACTGATAGGGAGTGATCTGGATAGCATGATAAGTGGATTACCATGAAAAATGACGTGTTTTGATACAGACAACAAGCAACCAGACATTCAGCAGTGAAGAATGAAGGTTCTGCTTCAATGCTGGGAAGTAGTCTTTAAAAATGGCTCCACGATTTTGACAAATGACCATCTGACAACAGGTGGGGTTATGGGAAAAGGGACAGAGTAGTTCCTTTCTAGGAACTTCCAACCAGAGATTGCTGAAATATTGGGTATACTCTTGTAAACCAGGTGGAAGCCAGATAAATTCACATTTGAAGTAAGGGATATGATGAGATAGTAAATTATTCACTGTAACAACTTGCAAGGTTTGTTCTTGACTCCTTGTCACTGAAAAAAAATATAATCACATCTTTCTAAAGGACTGGGTCAAACAAGAAGTCCCATGGCCAGTATTCTGCTCAAGGCCAGACTGCAAGAAACCTTTTGATTCATAATCTATGAAGCCTGCTTGGGGGTGTTAGATGTTTTTTTCTTCAAATATTAAATAAGACCAACTCCTGCATGTCCATCTTGTTACAGAAGTGAGCACAATTTCTGAAATTCAATACAATTGCTTCAACGATCATATAATATTAAAGACACTGTTCAAAGCCCATGGGAATTAGAGTTTTTTCCATCTTCTTCACCGGTGTATGGGCTAGCTTTTTAAAGGCGGATCCCAGGGACAGTGGCTTCACCAGTCATTCTGTAAAAGACCAACATGGCAGCGTGGGCCCCTCCAAATGCTACCCCATGTCACTGAGACACAGCAACTGTATCTTAAGTTTATGATGACTTACAATGTAAACAAAACCTTCAGCCGGTACTTGTCTGAACTACAGGCCGCTATTTGCTTCAATATTTTCTGTGATCTTGCATTTATGATTTTGTACCATTTTCTTACACTACTGAAGTGTAAATTTCATGAATAAATTCTATTATCTCTGGAACTTTGCTGATTAAAAAAGGAACACGTATATAGTTTCAAAATAGTTAAATTCATTCTTCTCACACATCACAAGAACAGTTGCATGAACAATCCATACTGAATAATTTACTCAGTAAATTTATAGTTTTAAGGTGACTTCTTAAAATAGCCACCTAAGTTATTTGCCATTGCCAGATGAATCCTTTGCGGGGGCATATTTGCACACAGAGCTGACACCAACCCCATTCCCTCTGAGTCTTTATGCAAGCATTCAATATTGGCACTATGGGTATGATTGCTTAAATAATTGCTGATTGTCTTTGTTCTCTCTTTAGATTCCTACCCACAACCCCTGCCCCATCCCCTGCAAACATGAGCATCCTTAATACGTTTTGCTGCCTGTGTGGTGGACAAAAAATTGGGAACATAACTATATAAAATATTTGGATCACTGACTCCATCCTCTGATCTTTCAGATACTGTATCATTGAGTGTCATTCAGAAGTGGATCAAGTAGAACACTGGGGGTTCAGGGTTGCCCCCCCCATCGCACAACACAGCTGTTGAGGGATCTGCTTTCTTGGATAGGTGAGAAATTCTCTGTTTGGAGTACGTTTCATTTAGGCTACTTCTTTCAATTTCATCATTGCACTTCTTGTGCAAACACTGTCTTTCAACTTAAGTCATTCCCTTTCTTTCCTAGAATTTACTTCTCCAATATTTTTACAGTGAACAATCCTACCTACTTGTCAGCTGTTGTTTTGGTACACTAAACATGATTTTCTCTATGATGGACTTCTCCATATGATTTTAGCAATTCTTCTAATCACCTAGTTCAGAGTAAATTTCTCTCTCGACCACCAGTCATAAATTTTATTCCAGATGAAATCTTAACATTTGTCTGTAAAATAACAATACTCTCCAGTCTTTAAGTACCCTTCCTGAGACACCGTAAATACATTGCTTTTAGTTCTCCACAGCTGCACTACATTGAAGGCCTGTATGGTTATGAGTGACTGATGTGTCTAAGAGAGATAATAGATGGGTGCGGTTCCATGTTTTAATTGTTCTGATGACAGAACTGGTTTAAGACATTCTTATCATCTCAGGCATTTGTTTTTCTGCTTTTTTTTAGTAATGCTGACACAAACTTATTTTTTCATGCTTACTGCTTCTGTTTCAGACCAGGAGAAGTATTTTGTGCCCAGCAGTTTTCATTTTTAACAACTGTCCAGTATTGCTTCTTCCTATGAATCCTTCCTTCTATTGCATCCTTGGTTCATCCAAGTCTTTTCCCCACTTCTGTACTTTCTAGATAAGGAGGTCCCAGATTGCTGTAGAAATTCTTCTGATTTGTCCTTCAGTACAGGCATTTGCATTTTGTATTTTTGCATTTTGTCATATTCCCTGATGGATTTGAGTATGTCCTGAAGACCACAGAAATCTCACATCTCGCATTAAGAGTTGCTCCATCACCAGCAAATATCAGAATCAGCTGTAATTCCACGCTAACCATTTCAAAGAAAACATTAAATAGGATCTGTCCCAAAAGTCTTCCTTTCAGGAACGTCACTGGTGACCTCTCTTCAGTACAGTAGTTCCTGTCTCAGCAAAAATGGTGCTTGCTCTTTCTTTTGGGCTCTTCCTTATCCATGTTATAATTCCTTTATTAATCCCTCATCTTTCCCATTTCAGTCTCATGTGGCACTATAGAAAGTCAACCCACATACAAAAATTTTCTCAGAAACTGAGCAACTGAAGAGAAAAATGATCAGAAATACCACTGAACAATATTTACTAGAATAACACTATCTTTAGGTGGTCCAGGAAAATGCTTACATTTAATTGAAACTCTTAGGTCTTTCTTGCTTGGCATGACCAACTAAGTAGGTTTGATAGAATAACCTCTTCCCACACAATTTATCATGTTTTCTGTTTTCAAGTGTTTCTTGGTATCTGCGCCTGGAACTAGACCAAATGAATCCTCTGTGCACTTAATGACTCCCTAAAATTACAAGATACCTAACATGAGCAGAGAAGTCACTGCAGTGAAAATTAGCGTCTTCCCTCACTAGCAAATTGCTAAATTATACTCATGAAATTTGGGGAAAATAACAACCTTCACAGAGTAGTTTTAAGTGCAAACAGCAGCAATGCCCTCTCCCTAGGTCTTTGAATGCACTCTTAAGCTTTCTTGGTCTTGACTTCATTTCCCTTTAGGCTTACACTTAGCCATGGGGCCAAGGGTTTCCTTCTAAGCTCTTGAATTGACTCTTAGGGTTTACATAGTTCACAGCTATTCATTAACCTATGGGTTAAATCTTACTTCTTTAATATATTTTGCAGATGATACACAGCAGTGTATCCTACCTAACACACATGTCTGGAGACAGAGCGAGCATAGAGATACTTAAGCAAACTGATACGTGGGCAAGTGGGTAAACATTTGACTACATGATTGTCAAAGCTCATTGCGCGTTTTGTCAGGAAAGGATCTGTCTCAGCAGCTGACAGGAACTGTCAAAAACATGCTGTATTTTGCATATGGTAGCTTAATAATGATCACAGCCTGGCTGAAGCTCTATCAAAGTTGAGGCCAATCAGACACATAGGTCGTAAATGAAGCATCTCAGGAATGATGGCTCATTGAAAGCAGCAAAGTGATGCCACCTTTTTTTTTAAAGCTGATAAGTGAATAGTATTATTCACTGTGATTTTTCTTTACAAATAATCAGAATCAAAAAGGCTTTTTCCAAGTGTATTAAAAGGCTGATCATATTCCAGGGGAAGTGCATAGAAGAAGATTGCCCCTAAAGGCTAACAGTGGAGAATAGTAACTCTCTGGTTGTGACTATGCAGCTCAAAGTTTTGTCTCTGGAGGGGCAGGAGGCACTGCATGATCTGCCTCCTTTCCAGATACAGCCTCACGGACGACCTGTCACCAGACCTATCCAGCCCGGGTAGGCTTGTGCTGTGAGAAACCACCCACCCATGCACATTCAGACTTGTGGAGCCTCATGTGCCCCGACAATGGTGACTGACCAGGCCTGAGCCCATATTTGCATGTTTGGCATGTGAATGGCAGCAAAGGTTGACCATGCAAGCTGATCTCGCAGCCAGGTCAGTGTGCAGTGTGGGTTCAGCCCCTGTACTTGCTGTGCTGGCTTTCCCAGTGATGCAGGCGAGCCTTGCAATGTCCACCTCAATGGGATGATGAGAATTTATTCTTTCTCTAGCAAACTGAATGCAGGACAGGGATCAAATCACATCAATTACATAGCATTAAACTCAAAATAATGCAACATATGAGTCAGCTGTTACAGAATCCTGTTGTTGTTATCAACCAAACATTAAGATGGCTGAAGAAGAGAAGAAGGCTTTGCACAAGGGTCTCTACCATCTCCCAGGACAATCTCTGCTTTCAGCTGTTTCTGTTATTGTTTATGTGCAGTGAATGCCTGTTGGTGTTCCTTATTCTCCCTTGAACCAGCTAAGGCTGCAGGACACCTTACCTGACATCAGTCCCAAGCTGTGTTGCTGTGGACTGCTGCTCTGTGGGCTCAGTGAACCATTCGTCCACCTTGGGCTGAGCAACATCAAGCCAGAGCAGAGGTAGGAACATGACTTTGATGTACTCGGCTGTCCCCATTCCAGTAGGGGAAGCATCCCTGGAGACCCCCTCACATTGGTGACGGTGATATTCCTCAGCAGCCCCAGGTATGCAGCAGCCAGACCTCAGGCCCGTGCTTTCAGGGAGTGCAATGAACACCCTGATGCCATTTTCCCACTGTAACATGCTGGATAATACCACCCCAATATATAAAATTCACATTTGAGGGAGGAAATTAATGTGTTAAGGTGTAAAAGGACCCCTTGGAGATCTGAGTGCTTGAAAATTCAGTTTTTGTGTCCACCTTGAAACAGAAACTCAATGCTGGTCTAAGGCAGAAATCGGGTGTGTTTCCCTTTTATTGTGATCCTTCTTTTTCAAAGATTGAGGTTTTGAAATAGATGAATGTATCTAGATGTAGATGAATGGTCTTTTATAAACATTCACTCTCCTTTTTTTCCCCAAGCAACATTTCACAGGTGATTTGAAGCACAACCATAATACTTTGCCTTCACAGTAATCAGGTTTCCATATTTTGTGTGTTTATTTGTTCATTTGTTTTTAGGGTAGGTATTTTCTGCGCAATAATATCCATTGATCAAACTGAATTGCAAAAATATGTCTCAGTACTGTTGTTTGATTGCTTGACTTTTGACTGGCTTCTGGTCCTGCTTAGCTGAATTATGGACAGGAGAGGCCTCCAGCCTGACCCTTCTCCAAGGGTATTTGGCTACCTCTTCAATAACCCTTTCTTCTCACGACTTTTCAAATCAAAACAAATGATGAACTCAGTTCAAGCGCTAATCCAGATTTTATTTTTCCTGAGAAGGGCATAAGCATAAAGAACACTTAATCAGGCATAACAGACAAAAAAGTTATTTATTTTTCTGAATGATTTATGGTCCAGTTTCTTATTTTGTTGTTGCAGAAAAGAAGGAGGAATTAAAGTAGAAGTTCATTACTCAAGATGGCAACAGTCCCATTAGGGAGGGACAGCAGAAGGAAAACATAGCCATAATTTTACTTTTTTTATGAGAGATGAGCTCTTCCATACTTCCCTGAGCAGATGATGGTAAGTTCAATATAAAGAAATACAACACCAGTACAATAAATAAAAAAGAGAAGGATTACTGGTATTGTCTCAGGAGCATCATACAGAAATAAATTCACTTTCTGTTACATTCTGATGTGCTACTCACATATGCTGAAGTAGCACACCTGGGAGGGCATAAGGTGAAGAAACTAGTTAGAAAGGATGTTTCAGCAGCTCTCACTTTTGTAACAGGAATTTTTTAGGGTCTATCCACGCTGCAAGGCAAAGGGCAAGCTCAGGCACACTAAGCTCAAACTTTCCAGCCATGCTGTTGGCTTCAGCTTGACATTAATACTCACGGCAATATATAGTATCCATCCTGTATGTCAGAGAACTGTGCTGTCAGTGCAAAGGGTTTCTTTCCCTTAGCTGCTCTCTGGCTTTCTGTGGCATTTTCACCCTAGTGCCAGCCCTATGGGAATGAGTACTCCCACACATCTACCTCTTTGCAAAATGTCTTTTCTGCCCATGTTGTTCAAAATGGCTCAAGTCACACTAAAACGGGTTTCATATTCAGAAGAGTTTATTCAAAGGACACCAAAACTTTTTCAAAGTCTGCTCGTATAGTGCATAAATGGACCTATTAAGTACTTACAGACACCTGGTTCTTCCTGTAGATACAGAACACTTGCAACATGCACCCTCAGCACCTTTTGAAAATTGGTCCCGGGGCAGAGGTGCTAACACAGAGCTGCAGCTGGGCATGGGCTTCCTTTGTCTGTGGCTACTCACCACTTGCCGTGTGAGCTACAGTAGCCAGAGACTGCCAGATCTTTAACAAATTTCCATAATTTCATTAAGCGCAACGATAATTATGTGAAGTGCTAAAAAATGCTTTGTTTGGCTTTGTCTGAAAGCTGCTGTAATGGGGGAAAGAAAGGCATAAATAAGATGCTTTGTTCCCATTTTTGGTCTGTTTGCTAATTGTAAAGAAGCAAAAGGGTCTAAACCCCCCTTATGTGATCCTGCTATTGTCTGACAGCAAGGGAAATGTCCTTGGGAGGAACAAACAGTCAATCTGTGCATAAAGACAAAGCAGAAAAAATTTCAACCTCTATAAATTACTGAAAATCATTATGAAAACTGAAAAATAAGAAAAAAACATTATTATGGTCCAACCAGAAAAAAATGGGTTTAGGTTTTATCAGCAATGGCGGGAGTATAGCAGTATGCAATCGGCTCTTTAGCTGACAACTCTGCATGATGCCTTGATGTAATTTGGATGAAGCCGGATAACCTGTGATTTACTAAACTCTCTCCAGTTAGCAAATCTGTTCAGGGTTTCCGAGAGCATCAACATGGTCATCCCAGTGTGTGTCAGCTGCAGATTATCCTCCTGCTCTGCTCCAAGCTGTGAGGAGATGCGTGTGCACGGCTGTGGGTATAAATCAATTTCTGGCCTGTCAGGTAATGCACCCATGAAAGCAGCCCAAAAGTGCCTGAACTTGTAACGACTGATGAAAAGATCATTCTGTTTATTAGTATTTCTTGACTAGAAATAGGCAGCGTTAGCAGTAATCAGCAGGGAAGGCAACAGTTTTAGTGCTGGATATTGCAATACTCTTAGAGCTGATTAACATAATTTGAGAGCTGTTTTGTTTCTTTTAACTAGTTTTGTTGTTTTATTGGGGGGGGGGGGGAAGAAAATATGTGTAGTAGATAAGCTACAAAGTTGGAATCAGGGAGGAAGAGCCAGGAAGCAAATCTTTCTCTCTCATGGTGTAGCCTCTTCAATACCAGGTCATCTTTGCCTGGAAATAGTGGATTAATAAATTATAGTGTATGAAAATAAAATAACTGTTTATAGCATTTGTGTGGTTCTTAATCGCTGCTCTTGACACAGCTGGTAGCTCTTTAGGAAAGCTGGGGTTAAGGAAATGTCAGTTGCTTTTCAGCCTGCCATGAAGAATTTGTGAGGTCGTATATTAATTTCCACAGTGAAAAACTGTTGCTATTGAGAATTATAAATGTATTATATGATCAAGCAACTAAGTGGGCTCCTAAAACAGGAATGAATGGATTAGATGATCTTTGAAGGTCCCTTCTGACCCAAATCATTCTATGATTCTATAATCTGGGTTT
>NW_009259595.1:633252-637521 GCF_000687185.1 Egretta garzetta
TATATATAATATATATTCATATATATATATAGTCTGGGGCTACGTACTTTGCTTTGGTGTTTGTAAATTCTTCTATAAATCAAAAAAATCTGCTTAAGTAGAAATATGTGCCTCTAAATTAACAACAGTCTGGTTGCTTTTGATAGATGGATGCCCTGGATCTTGTGAAACAGGTAACTGATATCTGGTAAGGATCTATGCATGAATTACTTTGCTAAGCAAATTCATTACAAATCCATCATGTTAGCTGAAGGAGGCTTAATTGTTTGGTGATATGTTATAAGCAATAGTAAACAATCACCCCCCTCATATAATACAGTAATAGGATGCTAGGGAGGGAAGGAAATGTTCCCTTGAGTTTGTTGTTAACAGATAAACTGTCGTGTCTGGCCCAAAGGATAATAAAATACATCTACCCTTCATGTGTTTGTGCCTGTTGTCCCAAATTGATTGCTATAGGATAGTTATGTTAAACAATGGGATCTCTTCTGCTCCTCCATTGCTGTCTCCTGTTCATTTAAATTAAAAGGTCTTAATACTTCCCAGCCAGATAAAGTCTCTTCAGTGCAAACAAAGAGGGGGAAGATGCAGGATACGAAACAGCAAGAGGGGGACGGAGAGAGCTCTTTGCACACTTGCAGCCTCCTCCTGCTCTTGCTTGTGGAGCTTGGTCATCAGCTTCTGGAGAAGCCTGAAGGCCCCTTGGCCACACACAAATCTTCACACCGCTCTTGAACAGGCTCCCTATGAATCCCTGCAGGATACACTAAGTTTCATTTCGACGGTTTGTGTTCAGTGCACTCTTAAAAACCTGGCAACTAAGTTTATCTTTAAAAACAGTATCTGTGCGTGTGTCATTTATTTCCCAGCGACTGGTTATTTTCAGTGAAAGTGTCATCTTCAATATTTATCTGAGCTTAAAGCTCCTTCCCTGCAAATACTATAAAAATGAGCTTAGATGACATGGTGAATTTGTGATGATTTATCTTCCACAATAGCCGTACTTAATCTGTTCAGACGCTGGCCAAATAGTACCCAATAAAAAGCATAGGAATAGGACGGAGTCATCTTCATTATGGCATAGGAGCATTTTATTACCCAAGTGCCAAGTGGCCTTTTGACTTCAGTGGAACTTCTTGGTGGATAAAATGCTGTTACCTAATATGAGCAAGTGTAATCAAATCATTCCCATCATTATTAAGCACATTATTATATCCTATAACCATATAGATTCTTATCTGGCCAAGCCAATTTTAATGGGGTGAAAGGTTCAGTTTTAAGGAGAATAAAAGAAAACAAATGCTGAAAGGATCAAATACGTATCTGAACCCAGTCCATGAACACCAGTGGGACTATAGGATACTGGAAAGATTTGAGCTGGGACCATTATACGTTTTTACACTTGAATTGGGAAGCAAGGTAGATTTTGATAGTTATTTGGCATTTATGTTCTGTTGGATCTGCCTTGTCAAGTGACTGGTAACATTAAATAATTTTTTTTTTTTCATAGAAATATGCTGTTAAGATTTAAACATTTCACAAGAACACAGCAAATTCCCAAAAATCTTCATGGATATTATTACCAGATTTTCTTCTGGTGGTTTTTTTTTTTTTTTCATGATGCTGTTAGATGGTATCATATGCAATAGACAAATTGGAGACATTTTTGAATTTTGACCTCAGTTTGGGATGGTGTTTAATTTCAAAACCTCAGTATATCATATAAGATGTACATTCTCTCTTTTTGGCCACATCTAACACAGAAAACCCATATTTGTACTGAAGTGGTTAACATACTCCTTTAGTCAGTTCTTAGCTTGATATTTACTGGGGTATTTCCTTAAGGAAGGATCCCTTTTGGATGTGGCCATTAGGTCATACATTAACTATCTTAAGTAAGCAAGCACAGCATACAGGTAAAAACTATAAACCAGCAAGTGATCTCTCACCAACCAAAGCACCAAGTCTCCTCAAACAGGCAACGCAATTTCCAGTGCGGGGTGACACATAATTCCAAATGCTCCTGGCTAATGACTAATGGTAGTTTATAATACCATTTATGGAAAAATTACTGCCATTCATTTTATACCAAGAGGATTATCAGCTTTTGGATTTAGAATAACAAAAACTAATTTCGTGGAAACTGGGGAGGTGTAGAAATGTTATCTCCTCGTCTGTGTTTATTCAGTGATAGCATTGTTTAAAGCCCATGATCCTGTCTGCATCTGCCACTGCAGCTGGCCTAGCCAGCTCACCAGTCTTTATTTAGCTGGATATTACAGCAGTAACATTTCATTACAGTTGTGCTTGGAAGAAGTCATAGTCCATTGGTTTTATTGAAGCTCACTTCTAGTTTACTTCCATTTCAGGGAAGAGGACAGCTGTTTTAATATGTACTTGGTGGAACACCTAAAGGGTTTTAGTGTTAATTAAGTTGGGAGGAACTGTTTTTAACAAGCACCTTTTTGTAAATGTCAAGCAGCTCAATCATATTTCATTGTTATTATTCAAGTCAGAAATTAGCCAGTGCAAGCATCGGCCGGCTCACAGCACCGCACAATACTTCGGTGTGCGACTTCTTTGGACACAGAAGAGTTGGTTAAAACTGTGGGGCTCCATGGATGGGAGAGCACATTTGGCTGAGAGCACGTTCCCATCTCCCTGCTCTCTCTGGTATGGGGATTGATCTTATGAAAAAGGGTTTGATGTGAAAAAATTATTTCCCATTTCTAACACTAATGTTAATAGATAGAGTCCATTCAGCTTAAAGTTCAGCATGAAACAAAATACAATGGGCTAACCCCATCCTCTGTTATTCATGCACTACCTATACCAGAGTCAGTGGGCAAACATGCAACACCACAGAGTGTGCATCCTTGGTTTTTTGCATGATCATCTACAGGTTCAAGCTTTAGCACTTCAGCTCATGCACCATGCAGCTGCACTATGCAGAGCAACACAAGTGGATCAGAAATTTAAATAGGTCCAAAACTTCATTGAATGCCTTCAAGCCAGAGCAGCATGGTTTGTCCCAGCAGATATCATCCTGCAAGACTCCAGCTCATGGATCAGGCTGTCCTAATGCCCTCTCAGCTGCTATGCTGAATACTCGTGGGTTTGGGGGTGCAAAAGGGGGCAGCTACAATTTATAGACATTCAAATGGCTACGTGAATCATTGCCTTTTTTTCTCCCTCGCTTAGCCACCTGATGGTGCTATTTAAGAACATGTGAGGACAGACTAAGTGCATAAAAGAAGGCTTGCTACCCACATTCAATAAAAACTACAGATGTCAATGGGAGTTTTGCCTGAGTAGTAACTGCATTTTTGACCCTAGGATTTGGTGCATGACCACGCGTTTTTATTGCTTCTGCATAAATGCAGAAAAATGGCCACCTTGTCTACTTAATCACATGAAGCACTTAAATCTGTCATCGACTCCTGCATGTTCGGGGGAAAAAAAAATCACATTCACCCATGACTGCATGAAATTACTCTGCAAAGCAGCTGTATAGGCTTGCTTTGGTGCTGCTCGCATTGGAATATTTTTATCACTTAAATTCCTGTTTTACACCTCAGACCTTCAAATTTGTTCTCATCTTACTGCAAGAGATGAAATATAGCATCAAATCTCCTGAACACACCTTTATCTGTCTCTAATTGCTGATTCACACTGTATTTCCGCAGCATTGTCAAGCCTTGCTGTTGCAAGGTGGTATAATCACAGAGCTTCACCTTTTCTGGCTGCTTGGAGTCTGGCCCTAGTGATGGTGACAAAAGGGACAGTACATGTATTTTTTTGCTGTGTTTGTGCTACTGTATCATCTATTTGATAATTTAGTTATTTAGTTATTTTATTTCAAATGGTTATTTTTAGCATAATTTCAATTTAGCATTAACGAAATGAGATAACTCGAGACCTTAAAAATTATAAAGGACAGGATGCCTTTTGGCAGAATTGGAGATAATTAATTTCCTACTGTAATTTCATCATTTCATCCTCTATGTATTTATAAGCTACATCTCCAAACCCAGCTCGCTTCTTTTAGTGAATCACACACATGTGCAAACATCTGTTTATGTTTATGGTCCAATGGCTTCTACTTACTGGGCCAGGAAACCTCCGTTCAGGTCTCAGCTGTGTAATACTCATTTGCCAGGATTGCAGGGTAGAATTAAGTAGATGGGAAACTATGTGAAAGTGTAAGTGACTCTTTGTGCTTGAGTGCTCCACGGGCAAGCAGGAACAGGGGCACTGTTAAACAATTCT
>NW_009259595.1:637876-644484 GCF_000687185.1 Egretta garzetta
TTCCCATTGACGGAGGGTTTCTGAACATAACAAACCATGCTGTTCTCTTTTGCCTGCAGAATCTACTTTATTTCTGGAGCTTTAAAGGGATTTCTAAGCATTGAGCAAGACAGATAAATAAGAATAAAAATGATAATATATACAAACAACCGCATAATCACTTTAGTTGAACATAGATCTAGGACAGGCCCTGTACTTCTGAAAAACCCAAATTCAATATAGGCATGTAAGCAGGCTTTTCTTGAGTTAACTGGAACTAAATGTAACTGTCTATTCCTAAATTATTGTCTATTTTCAGGTAGGTAGCTGAACTGTAAATGTATTAGGAGTGCATATGAAGTAAAGAAAGGTGACAGTACAAGCTATAAAGCCGAACAAGCATCCTTTGTCTGTGCATCATGAGCACATGGCACTATTGCTCATGTGTTATGATATGACCTTGGTCTTACACCGTAATTTTTTATTATCATATAGAGTGATATAAAGCTTACCCAGCTTTTTGAACACAGTCCATCAAATAGCCGCCTCTGTCTTCTCTTCGCATTAAAATCTACACTGATTAATTTCACTTGTAATGAAGTTTTATAAGGGACTTAAAGGCAGAACTGGTTTATCACCTGGGTTATCAAATCTTTGTTAGTGCCGCTGGAGGAGTTTCAGAATATAAATCTCTGAGAAACAGATAAAACAAACAAATCATAATAATCTAAGATCAAGAAGGGATCTACAGCCTAGGACAAATAAAGTCATCTTGCAGATGAATACAGAAGGCTATCATAAATATCACTTTGTTTGAAAAGCTAATACCAGGGATTGACAATGTCATTTTAGTTTGAAACAAGCAGTGATCTAAAACTTCAAGCAAAGCAGTACTAGTCTGTGTTGATGGCCTAATGAACAAACCAAAAACAAGTTAGCAGGTGTCCTGTCCTGCCAGCTTCTGAGAAAAAGATGTAAGATAAGACTCCAATGAAAGAATTAACCATTGAGTGAGGAAGTCTTGAGGATCTCAGTGGGAAACAGCTTTTCTGTCCTCTAGAATCTGTTAATTTCACTTCTTAATCTAAAAAAGCTATCAGAACAGTTTATATCTGGATCATCTTATTGCCCTGAATCAAAAGTACTGCATGATTTTGATGGAGACCCAGACCTCAGAATAGCTCAGGGTTAAATCTGGAATATTCACTCTGAATTCTTGCAGAATGATTTTGTGCTGGACTTCATGGAAATGCGAGCATCCTCGCACCCTGCTGTCCCCTGTGTTGCCTCACATCCTCCCTCTCTGCTGGGCTGGCATCATGCATACAATGTAAACTTCAGACTAATGAGCAAAGGAGAGAAGTCTTATGCTTACTTTCTTATTATCTCTTCCTAAAGCTTCAGCATCGTCACCAACAGAGACAAATAGACTGGTCTAGATGAGAATTTGATAGAACCCATCGATATCCATTTTGAAATGCTGGCCTACATTCAGTTTTCTCCCTTTGCACTTAGACAGAAGTCAGCACGTTGACAGAAACTGCAAGCTGTCTCCTGCCAGCTCTTAGACAGCTGGGTCTTGCTTCTGGCCTCAACAGTGTGGAATGAGGTGATAATTCACAGAATTACAGGATGGTTGAGGTTGGAAGGGATCTCTGTATGTCATCTGGCCAACCACCCTGCTCAGGCAGGGTCACGTAGAGCAGCCTGACCAGGACTGTGGTCACATGGCTTTTGAATGTCTCTAAGGATGGAGACTCCACAACTTCCCCGCGCAACCTGTGCCAGCGCTTGGTCAGTCTCATGTAAAAAAATGTTTCCTGATGTTCAAAGGGAACCTCCAGTGTTTCACATTGTGTCCATTCCCTTTGCTCTGTTACTGGGCAGCACTGTAAAGAGCCTGGCTCCCTCCTCTTTGCACCTCCCCTTCAAGTATCTATACACACTAGTAAAATCTCCTGCTCAGCCTTCTCTTCTCTGGGCTAAACAGTCCCAGCTCTCTCAGCCTTTAAGGAACCTCTTAAAATTAAGGAACGTCTGCAGCAGGCAAAGGAACCAGGAAGTTTATAAATCCATTATCAAAGGAATATGTCTTCTGTAATCCAGTAATTTCATTGACTACTCCAAATCAGGTGAGAAAAAAGGATGTATTGCTGGAATTTTACACTGTGACTCCCTGGATTCGGATGCTGAGGCTTTAGGGAAGCATCTACACATATCTCATACAGCTGTGGGGGAATAACCACATCATGGATGGGGCATGGTAGCATCCAAAAGGACCCTGGAGTACCCATCCAGAGTCTTCAAGTCATCTTTTCATCCCTGGTAGAAATAGAGATTTATAATGGAGTAGAAGCAGACTGGGAAAAGCTACACTGAAGCATGCACTTGGCAAAATTTTGATTCAGTGTTTCTCACTTTGAGATAAACATGTTCTCTGTCACAAGTCTTTAGCAACAGCTTTGGGGCCCAGACTGAATATCCTAAACAATTGTTATTCATACCAATACTAAAAAGGCATTTAAATTGCAGGTATTTGAGTCTCAACATTTATTTTTAAAAAATGGGTTTAATAAGCACATTTAGTTTTCGGCCAGCGGTACACGAGACATTTGAATAAGAAGAAAAATGTCTTGTCTAGGACTATGGAGAATGTGAATATAGACACAGAAACTAATAAAGTGAGACCTAAATTTTAAGACTTAATTATGGTTTTGTTACAGACTCCTCTCTCAGATTTACGGCTAGTGATTTATAAGAGCAGCTGTGTACTGAAAAATGAAGAAAAATGGGGAAAACTTGCTAATTTATTGCCAGAGACTAGTCAGTGGGAAGTAAATAAACTCTTTTCTTTCCATATTAGCAGTGGATAAGCTCCCTGTATTTGTTCTCGTCTTTGGCTACACCTTTAGCTGACACATTTTTCAAAAGGGGAGCTTTCCCCCATCCCCTTGCAGTTCTGCTCCCAGCCTGGCTCATTCTGCGTGCACAGTGCAGTGAAGAACAGAGAGCATCCGAATACCTCAGCCACCTCCAGCTGACAGGGGAATTTGAGGTAAGTCGACTGTGATTTGCACGCTGGAAGTTAGCCAGCACACCAAGACTATTATATCCAGTTTTGCAAAAAGGACTACGGGAATGTTAATTAACACAAGTGCCCAAGACCTTGGTTTTATGTGTCTTCTGGAGGAAGGACACAGGGCTGGAGAGAGGTGCAGAATGTCTAATGAATGTAGAGGGTAGTTAAGTTGTTGGCTTTCAGCTGGGGTGGTCATGCTGCACTCAGAAGTAAGTTTCAATGATGGGAAGAAAAAGGAGAAATGACCTGGAGTCATGACCACCTCATTTTGTAGCTGATTAGCTGACGATGACTTACCTGCAAGTCTGAAAACAAGTAGCTTGAGTGGGAGTGATTTGGACACGTATCTGAGCATAAGCCACCACTCCAAAATATGGCATCTGTATACGTGGTGTATGCAACAGAGGCGCAGTTTTGGCTGGACCTCTGTGACGGTTCCCAGCACGTCTGTTGCCCAAAACCCTTAAAACCATTTTGTTCTCTGAGCTGCTTCCAGTCTTGTAGAGAAAAATACAAATATATAAATATATATTACAAAGCTGTCTGACAGACTTGAATTTTGTCCTCTGTTAGCTTACCACCAAACTAATTTTAGACTGGAAATCAATATTTTCCTCCTTATGTATATAATGATTTTCTGTATGCAAAAGCCAGAGTTTAGTTGTGCTTCAGCAGAGAATTCAGGAAGACTTTAAGCATTGTCAGGAACTAAAAAAACCAGAAGATACCTCAAAAGAAAGATATGCTCATAAATGAGCTCTCTTCTGTGTGAGTGAGCTGCATTCCTGTCCATGACAAGAAAGTAGAATTAGTACCAATGCATAGACTTATCATTGGAGGATGGACACAGAGATTAAGCCACTAGAGGGAGATACAATATGCATTTGGCTGGAGTTGGAAGCAGGGAGTGCTTTATACCATAAATTCCCTTACAGCAGTTATAGATAGCATAGTATCTACGGTCTTTAAGTCAAATGAGCAGTACTTTTAATTTTTGTTTCCTAACATGTAAAATATATACACATATAACAAATAGACATGTATAATATGTAACTTATTGAGGCAATTGACTTTAACAATGTGTTCGAGTCCATGTTTATGCCAGAATATGTTCACGTATATGCATGGCAGTTGCTACATGGTTGTTGTGCTACAAATGACTTCATGAGCAACAGCTCATAGCTCTCACTCTGAGTCTTTGTGGGGAGACTAGCAGCGGGGCTGTGATGATATGGTGGTTCTGGGTGACACAAATTACTGAATTCTGGATGAAATATTGACATCCATAGCCCATGACAGGCTTGGGCCATGCTGCCACTCCTCTCTATGCCCAAAGCCATCTTGATAATGAGATACTGGGCTTCTTGAGAACCTGTGCAAGCCATGATTGTAGCTGACCTTCCTCTCAGCTTTTCCAGGGCACATGACAGGTGTTTATAGCTCTTGGACATATATTTTGCTAAATGGCTTATGGGTTAGGTAGATTACCCCTTAATTTGAGGCATGGTGGCAGGTCTTTAATAGGCAAATATCAAGCACAGAGGAACTGCAATCATTTTGAGGGACAGGATTAGAATTTAAAATCTGCTTGACAAATGGGTGAAATGAGCTGAGAAAAACTGGATGTAGTTCAATGAAAACAGAGAAAAGTGAACGCTTCTAAGTGGAGATAATGAACTGTACAAACACCGGATGTAAAACGTCTGCTGGGCATCAGCCCCATGAAACAGGATCTGAAGGTTACCAAGGTTCACAGACTGAACTTGAGTCAACATTGTCACACGACTGCAAAAAATAAATATTATAGTGGGCTGTGTAAACAAGAGAGTTGCACATAAAAGTCACATGAAGTAATCCTTCCATAGGGCTACGCAAAGACACTGCTTCTCACCTGACATCCCTGGCACTTTAAAAAAGAGGTGGGCCAATGAAAGGGTATCCAATGGAGAGCAATAAAAATGTTCAACAGTCTAGAAATTGGGTCCCTTTTGGAAGAACTGGGTAGCTTCAACTAGGAAAGAAAAGATAACAGATACCAAGGATGTGAAAAGTTGCTGCAAAGAGGAAAGGAATTGTTCTCTTTGTCCTTTATGGCTTGGACAGAGATTAATGAGTTATTGCCTAACTTGCAGGAAAGGAGATGTAGGGTAAACAGCAGGAAAAAGCTGTAGGTGATAAATAGCTGGGCAACAGAAGATATTTCCATGAAAGGTGGTGAAATCTTCATGATCTGAGATTTTCAAAAACAAGGTAAACAAAAGAAGTGAGCTGATCTTGTTTTGGGGGTACAAAAACAGAGTACAAAATCTCAAACAGGATCTTCCAGCGCTACTTCTAGACAGTGTGACATATCTTCTTGAAAAAAAAAAATGGGCTTCAGCAAGTATTTGTTTGAATTAGAGCTACTCATAAAAGCAGTAGCATAAAACTAGAATTATTTTTGCTATATATAATGAAATCTTCCTGGTTATCAGATACTTAATGATAACAAATAATATTCCAGAAAAAAATAGTGGAATTGGGAGTTATTCAGATTAGTCCAGAGACTGGAGTACTGGAGGAGTAGAGGGATCAACCTTGTTCTGGCAGGCAGATGAACCACACAAATTAATAAATCCTTTCTTATCTAAATTCTACAACAAGGTGATCCCAGCACATTTCTTTCTCAAGTAAAAGTAATGGCTTTTTGTTTGTTTTTTGTGTGTCTGATTTGAATTTAAAGCACAAACATCCTGGCACTGCTGCACCCTGAATCTGCCATACATGCTCTGAGAATAAAAGCTCCACGCCTCCCTTGTTTACACCCCTTCCTGGCAAACTCCCAAATGCCTTGAGTCCGATCCAAAAGCACTTCAAACAGAAACCATACGGCTGTGGGGGGAATATTTTTTTCTTTAACCAAACATTTCTACAGTACAATTAAATAAACATTTTTTAAGGTTTGCTATTAAATTTTATTAGCATCCTACAGAGCAATGCAGCCAGTTGGACTGCTCTACGTGGCAAACAAACAAACAGTATATTGAAACAAACAGAAAACCCAACAGGACATATTCCGGGAAAGATTGTTCCGAGTGGGGCAGGCATCATTGCTAGAGCTGCAATGCTCCCAGCTGCTGCATCCCACCACGTATGCTCCATGTTCTGAGGCCTTTTGTGCTTCCTCTTTAAAAATAATTATTCATTGTGTTTGTGATTAATGAATCTCTTCATTTGGGGATGTCAGTTTTTGTGGTTCCTTTATATCCTGCACAGAGAGATTTGTTTAATGAATGACAATTACATGTTGCTTCATTGTCTCAAGGAATGAAAGGCAGAAAAAACATTGTTTGGATTTTTATTTTTTTTCCTCTTAAAGCTTAGTAATGGAATCCAGAAATGTACACTCAGACAACTTAACTCTGGTGGAAACCAGTTTAACGTTGTTATTAGTTCCATTCAGCCCCCTGGAAGGATTAAAAGGTCATTTGTTTTATGTTACAAACCTCTTCCCAATTTATGTACGGCTGACACGTCGGCCGCCTTGTAAGGAGGCAGCTGGGGGGAAGGA
>NW_009259595.1:644557-658596 GCF_000687185.1 Egretta garzetta
AGTGAGTCTTACCCTAATCCCCACCACCTCAGGGGATGGAGAAGTCCCCCCAAGCTTCAGCTCAGCATCATGGAGGGGATGCTCCTGGGGAGGTTGCACTCTCCTCTCCTGGAAGCCACAGCTGCAAATTTGACTCCAAAAATGGGCTGCTCCTGAACGGGAGCATGACCTTGTGCAAGCACATATGTGGGCACCAGGACTGCTCTTGCTTTCGCAGCGTTTCTTCTGTTTGGGCCTCACTTCAGCAAGACTGGAAGTTTGCCCACATCTGTGGGGTTTTGGCTGCTTCAGACAGATACCATCCACTCTGAAAGAAAGGGCAGTTAAAGAAGAAGAAAACAAACATGCTTTTTTCCTAAAAGCATCTTCATTTCCTTCAGTGAGAGTATTGATTGACTGGCAATAGAAATTAAAACAAAACAAGAAAAACCTCCAGAACTCAGATTTTAATAAAATCATTCTTTCCTTTTAGAGAGAGAAGTTTCCTCCCCTGCCCCCCCCATTTTTTTTGTCAGAAACACTGCCAGACAGCTGCCAGCCATAGAACTACACTAAGACAAGCCAACCACTTTTCAGATCTTTGGAAATGAATGTTGGAGGTACTTTGTTATGCTTAGATGATTTATCTGGGCACAAAAGGAGTGCAGGCACTCTGATGCAGATTGAACAGACATTTTGGTGGTTGAGATAATTTCAATAGTGCAGTCATGGGATTCATTACTTAGAGTTATCCATCAATTCGACTAGCCCAGAACTATGAAAAACAAACAATCCACAGTCTGAATGAATTTCTAAAAAGAAATAGAATTAAAATAAAATAAAACAAAACCAAGCGAGAAAGAAAAGGAAAGTGAAGTACACAAGCACCTGCATCACATCGTGCTTTAAATTCAGCCTAAGGACTCTACTTAAGGTAATGGTTTGAAGCCCAGCGTTTCACAAAGTAATTTTCTCAGACACTGTACTGACTGCATCATGGCAGAACAATCTCATCGGGGTATGAGAACGGCGAAAATATTCAGCAGTAGGCTTTCCTGAATTACAATGAGGTGCAGAGCCAGAGCCCTGCTGGAAATCACTCTGCCGTCTCGGAGGAGAGAGCAGGTCACTCTCTCGACCAGGGGACGACTGAGGTATCCCACGCAGAACCAAGCTTTTGTATCTCTAACAGTTATCTAGTTCCCAGGGGCCGCCTAATTGCCGTTGTCATCAATCCCCTTGTCACCTACAATTTCAATCAGTCTCCTAAAGGTTTTCCTACCTGGGTTTTCCCTTCGGTGCTTACTTTCCCCTCACCAAAAGAGGCTTGGATATCTGTCATTCCAAATGCTTAAGCAATCGTTCCAGGACGGCCGGGGAGCAGCAAACTCTTTGATTATAGATGGCCTGTTGTATGTTAGATTAGGTATCTGCTCCACTGTGAAGCTAAATGATACAATGCAGGGGCTGAATAACTCCTTTCAGTCATGGTCTGGGGTTGCTGTAATCCTTTTTATTTTTCTTAAACCGTGACTAGCCATGTGTTTTCAGTTACAAGTAAATGCAAATCAATCTGTGTGATGTGGACGTTAGGGAATCATGCAATTTTCTGTAATTCATATTATATTAGCTTTCACCCACAGGATAACGTGCACATGAAGTTTGGGCCCAGGAGAAAGGCAGGGGCAAAAGAAGGCAGCAATTATGCACGCTGTAACTGCTCCCACCCAATATTGTGGCATGCAATGCATTTGATATGACTGTAGCTCCACAGTAGCATGACATTTTAAGCAACGTCAGCATGTGCATTGCAACTGGCATCCCCCATGCCCCTCCCCTTTCTGCCTTTCCCCTCACAGGGATCATCCACTTTACAGATGGCAATGCTTACCAGCGGCTGCAACAGCTACGTAATGAACACACCATCCCAGGGATGGGGCGATGAGCTCTCAGTCTAAATTTCAGTCAACAGCTCCAACAGGAGTTGATTCATGATTAGCTACCAAACCCCCATCCAGCAAGGGCTGCTCTGACTCTAGGAACTCTCCCCAGGAAGCCCGATGGGCAGGGGAACTGCAGTCCTCAGCAGTGCTGAGAGAGACAACACCTGAACATGTCCTTCTTAAAGGAATAGATTTTTAGTAATTTCACAGGACAGCTGGTATTTTGACATCTGCATCACCAGTTCAATCATTTTGAACTTTGTAATGAATGAATAAAAATATAGGCTAGACATGCATGGGGGTAAGGTGCTGTAGCTCCAGTGGTCTGGATGGAGCTGGGCAGATTTGTTCTGAGGACATGGTCCTAGAAATCTTGCATTTTCTGCTCCTCTTTGGCAAAGCCTGGCACTAGGACCAACATGCAGTGCAGCATTTTAAGGCAGTAGCAGCTTCTAATTCCTTTTAGGATTCTGGTGTTTGTTTGAGAGTCTAAATCAAATAGTTGAAAAATGGGGGAAAAAAATCGTTCTGGACTAATAAAGAAGCCTGGGGTAACATCTGCGTCTGGGCTCAATTTGCTTTGCAAGGGGAAGCACTCACACAGGTTGCTGCAATTAGGTCGGTATCGTGCTGAGGTGTGATAACCTGCAGTCATGTGAACGGCACTTGGAGACCCAGGAGGTCTCCTCCCAACCAGCATTCCTCTGCTTATCCTGTTAACTTCAAAGCAAATAAACATTTTGTCCCACTAGTATCCTCTATTAGGTGGATAGTGAATTCTGTGCATAAAATTCTCAACCCACCACCAAAAAGTATATTGTTTTCTGCTGTCTTGTAAGAGTCTGTGATTCAGAGATTCCCTCCCTAATGCTGTCCTGACTTGGAACAATGTCCTGGCACACTGGAATGCGGATGATTAGTGCAACTTACGGAGACTTAGTAGGACTTCATTCAGCTTTCAGTCACCACTGAATTTGGTCCAAGGATACTGCAGTTTTGCATTGTAAGCAAAAGAAACCACCAAATAAAAGTAATCAAAATACTGAGCTTATATTTATTTAATATAGTGATAGATCTCAAGAGAGGATTTTATTTCCAAGAGCTGAGTTACAGGAAGATACTAACAGTTTTACTGTAGCGATCGCACGGATCAGGGATGTCTTTGGGCTGACAGGGGTATAAAAAGAAGGTTGAGACATAAAGATTTAAAGATAAGGGGAGAAGAACTAGAGCATAACATGATGGAAAGATGATCTATTAAACAGAGCAGTGGACTTGTATAAAACTGTCACTTCTATCGGAGAAGAATAGTGCACATGGCTGAACAAAACCTGCAACCCTCTGAACAGTGCCTATACCCAATAAGGTCAACATTAATGAACAAATGGTGTTCCGGTGATGCAGGAAATAAATATCTCATGCTTCCATCCAAGGTGGAAGGCCTCAGCTCCTCACTATTAACCATCTCTGGCAGCCTGGGCTCCTCTGTTTACTTAGCTCTCTCCTGCAAATCCCAAGCACCGAGTGGTTCAATATTGCCCTATCCAGTGAGTAATCCAGTGTAAAGTACATACAAGCAGGCTGATTTTTCAGATGGAGCCACACAATAGTTCCTTTTTAATTGCATTTGACGTTACTGGTAATGTTCTGTGCAGCTCCATGCATAACACACATTTAATTGTACCTGTGTGGTAGTGATAACACTACAGCATGGTAATTTTCTGTATTTGTAGCATGTGGAAGCCAATTCGTTCTGGGTATTTCAATGCAGTTTATTAACTGGGAAGATTGGGTAACTGGAACCTCCTTTATTAAAGTTATTGGCTGCCCTGTAGCAACGGAAATAAATTGTGATAATAGCCAGAACAAATTAGCTTGCTTATGAATTAGCCCTTAAACGAAAAGAGGAGGGGGAACTAACCTTCTCTTGGTACATAAAATGCCTTTATTCAGGAAGTATGAGTATATTGACAAATAAAAGTAAGCTTCTCTAAGAAAATAAATTCTCTTCTTCCAGGCACCCTACAACACGTATATGAACTTCAGGGCTGCGTGGGGACTTATGCCTTGTGTACAGGCACTGTGAGGGACTGGGGGGACCCCCACTTCAGACAAACTGTACCCCCAACTGCAGTGCAGGTCAGGGCTGTGTCCTGGGGAGAGCTGACCTTCAGACTGGAAGAGCTGAGGGAAGTCACGCAAAGACAGTTCTGGAAACGGTACAACCACATCAGTTAGTTACCACGGCTGAGCAAAATCACCTGCACTGCTCTCAGCCCTAAGCTGGTCATGCCCCTGAATGCTGTCAATAGAGGTACCTTTCACTGGTAGGCAGAGGATTTCTATGTTTTATTATGTACCGTGAAAAATCTCCTCAATGCATGGGAAGTCCGTTGTGGTATAGGTCAGCCAGAACTGACATCAGTTTAATACCACCACTGGTTTTCACTCAGAGGTGCTGCTGTACCTCTTCATGGATTTGGGGCCGTCTCTCAACTCCCTTGAGGCTAACGGAAAGATATTGGGGAATGATTCATGGACCTCAACACAGGCATCTAGTGCCACCCTAGGCTGTCCTGCCCAGCCCTTGTTGCAACTCCAAGGGGCATGGGTAACCTGCATTTTGTACCTGCTGAATTTTAGGGACATCTCAGACACCATGCAGCCTATAAAATGACATTAGGTTATATCCTTGGACTGCTCCCCTCCTGAATACATGCATATACAAGGTCCTCTGAACTCCATTTCTGGTTGCACAGGAAAATGTCAAAGGATTGATGTAAAAAAAATCATAGTCTAGGCAGAATGGGCTACTTTTTGATTTTATATGTACCAGAGATCCAGAATCACTCCTGAGATCGCTGAGTTAGTCTGTATTTTCGCTAATGCATGAGTGCAATGAGTACCAGGCTGATATTAAGCAAGTGACTGAAAGCTCAGGTAAGTGGTATGTGAGCACGGTGCTTGGCATGCATAATACATCTCCCAGCAGTTCTTGGGAGCTCGTGAAAATCCCCTGGCCTGTCGCTGGCAAGCCCGATAGTCCTGGGGAGAGCTGACCTTCAGACTGGAAGAGCTGAGGGAAGTCACGCAAAGACAGTTCTGGAAACGGTACAACCACATCAGTTAGTTACCACGGCTGAGCAAAATCACCTGCACTGCTCTCAGCCCTAAGCTGGTCATGCCCCTGAATGCTGTCAATAGAGGTACCTTTCACTGGTAGGCAGAGGATTTCTATGTTTTATTATGTACCGTGAAAAATCTCCTCAATGCATGGGAAGTCCGTTGTGGTATAGGTCAGCCAGAACTGACATCAGTTTAATACCACCACTGGTTTTCACTCAGAGGTGCTGCTGTACCTCTTCATGGATTTGGGGCCGTCTCTCAACTCCCTTGAGGCTAACGGAAAGATATTGGGGAATGATTCATGGACCTCAACACAGGCATCTAGTGCCACCCTAGGCTGTCCTGCCCAGCCCTTGTTGCAACTCCAAGGGGCATGGGTAACCTGCATTTTGTACCTGCTGAATTTTAGGGACATCTCAGACACCATGCAGCCTATAAAATGACATTAGGTTATATCCTTGGACTGCTCCCCTCCTGAATACATGCATATACAAGGTCCTCTGAACTCCATTTCTGGTTGCACAGGAAAATGTCAAAGGATTGATGTAAAAAAAATCATAGTCTAGGCAGAATGGGCTACTTTTTGATTTTATATGTACCAGAGATCCAGAATCACTCCTGAGATCGCTGAGTTAGTCTGTATTTTCGCTAATGCATGAGTGCAATGAGTACCAGGCTGATATTAAGCAAGTGACTGAAAGCTCAGGTAAGTGGTATGTGAGCACGGTGCTTGGCATGCATAATACATCTCCCAGCAGTTCTTGGGAGCTCGTGAAAATAAAACAGAAAAGGACTGATAGGGTCCTTGAGGCCAGGTCTCAGCAAGCACAGAGCAGATTGCTTAGTTCATTGAAAACGCTGCCTACACAAACCACAACATAGTCCTCGGTGCCCTCTGACAAACAGAAGACCAAAACCCGCAGAAATAACACACCGTAGGAAGAGAGCAGGGTGAGCACAACTCTCACTATTGCCTTTGCTCACACCAGCAAAACCTACTCAGTGACACATGAGCTCAAAAAATGGGCATACCTGAGAGAGGGAGAACAGGGACAATTGAACCTGCCAATCTCACTTAAAGGTGGAGTCCTTCCTCCCCCTGAATTTTAACCCTGAATGCACTGCTACCACACACCCACCAGCCTTTGGGGTGATTTTTTCCAGATGTCCAGGTGGGCTTACACCTCCTGTGCAGCACTGATTCTCTCTTTGGGAGAAGACAAAACCACTAAGCAATAGACATCAGGGGGACCGGCAACAACCCTACACTTAGAGTTGCTTAGATAATTAAGTGCAAAAAAGAAGATTGAAGAAGAAAGTATTTTAAAATGCATAGAGGCTAGGAAAGGTGAACTTTCTGAAGAGGCAAAGACCCTCTTGCAGGTCATTTGCCAGCAAGGGGAAGAATGGGGTTTATTGTGGAAAAGACAAGTAGATGTAGAGAGGGTCAACTGGGAGGTACCTTTAGGCTCTGGCAGGACTTTAAAGGCTCTGTCTTGTTGGTGCAGTGGAACATATTCAGAGTGCCAGATTGTAGGCTATGAACTGAGGTCTCTGGATTAAAAGCTGGTCTCCTTGAGCTCCCTGGGTAATTTGCAGACCCACAGATGATACAAGAGCTTGGTGCGGCTCAGAGGAGGAGGGCTGCCTCCCTCCATCCAGTGCCCCTTCCTTTCCCCTTCTGGAAGCCAAATTAACTCAGAAAACAGCTCACCCTTGCTATTTGTGGCTTAGTTTTCTCTCAGCTGAAGTAGCTCAGAGGGTGAGATGCTGAGCGCCGGTGCTGACACAAGGCAGCGCCTGGCTGGGAGTGGGGAGCAAGGGTGTGCATTGCTGCTGCGGCATCAACCATATGTTAGCTCCACACCATGCAGCCATACCCTGGGGTGCTCTGAACTTGCCTTTGGAGAAGTCCCTCTTTCAACTGACTATATAAGGGAATTCAGGGTATCTAGCCTTCGATTCCAGACCCATGGTGACAGTGTGAATCCCTTCCCTCCCTCTTCCCCTGCACGGTAATTCTGACAAGATCAGACTAAGGAGCAACGCTAAGAAATAGCACGGGTGTTCGTCCGTTCTTGCTTTTTGCAGACAAATTGGCTAGGATTAGTTCCAGCACAGTCTACCATCACTGTCACAAAACTGGTTTGTTTTTTTTTTTTTTTTTAATTGCATCATGAAACAAATGTCATTGACAAGCCTGAAACTAATTTGCTATGAACAATGAAATGCATTTGTAAGAAGCAAATGCACAAGGAACGAGATGTCAAATCAAACCTAAACTGGTGCTGCCTGTTTTCTCTTCCATGACGGTTTGGTGATCTGCATGAGTGCTGGTTTTCTTACATCACTTTCTAGCTTGTCCAGCAGGGCTCCCTGTTACCTGTAAAGCCCCTCAGCAGTGCTCACTTGCCTAAGATTCAACACTGTAACAAACAACATTATATGGCTTTTGGATCAGCAAGGACTCTTGTTCCATTGCCTCAAGTGGGGGAGACCCTTACCTTCCCACAAAATGTATTTTAGACTTGCCATCGGGCATTTTTTTTTTAGCCTGGTTTTTATAGCAGACACCTGCATGGCCACCGTGTCTTGCCTGTCCTTCCCCAGTAGCATCTGGCCACATTCAAGTAAATTTGTCAGATGGGCAGAGCATCTTAAAAGGGTTGTGAAAGTTGGCAGACAGAGATCAGAAACTCAGATTAGTGCTTTATGGAAGGAAAGGCAGCAACCACTCCGCACTTTATTTGTTCGTGCCAAGAGGTGGCAGCCAATTTGCAAGTCAGGGGTGTGTCAGGTGGCCACGTAGCAAACATGCAGTCATTTGCTTGCTCAACAAATAAGTGGATGTGGAAATGGGATGGGGATTTGGAGAGAGGGAAGGAAAAATAGCATCAGTCCTCAGTCCTTTGAGGAAGCAGTGTGATTTGTATGCAGCTGACTTGAAATTATTCTTAAAAGCAAATAAAAGTAGAAAGGATCTATAAGCAAAACATATTTATTCAAGCATCCCAAGCACTCTAAAAGTAGTTTCTGTATTGAAGAGTATGTTGCTGTTGTATGCTGGTCTGGAATACTGAAGTTTTATGTTTAAGTGAAATTTGCTAACTTTATATTATTCCTACTGTATTGCCAGAAAAAAAACCCCAAACAAACACAACACTGTTTAAATCAAGTTTCTTTTCATCCAGAATGTGAGTGATTATGGGAAAAGGGAAAGTAGTAGGGTGTTGTTGAAGGGCTGCGGATTCTGTCCCTGGCTCTGGCAGTGACCTGCTTTATGTATGGTCTCAGAAAAGTTGCTTCTCCTCCACATTTTACCTGTTTGGTCTGTCTCAACTTATTAATCTGTAAATTATTCAGCTTAGGGACTGAATCTTGCTATGACTGAACAGTGCCAAGGCACAAAGGGGCCTTTGGTTTCAGCTAGAACCACTAGCACAGGTAAACTGCAAATTAGAGTAGTGATTTTTCAGTATTTTAGGTATAAATCTTTTCAGAGGAAATTATGAATTTGAAAAGGGAAAGAATGAAGTGTTAACAACATTGATTACATATTTGGGAACACAACAGTAGAAGGGACCATTAGTGTTGTTGGTCTCAGTTGATTTCTTCCATTCTTTCTTGTAATAAATTATTTTTGGTCCAAAAGAAAAATCTGTACAATTCAGAAAGTGCCTATCAGGTTGTGATTTTTTTTAGTCCTCAAGGTAACACGGGACCATATTAAAAGTCCATAGCTGGATTTTGCAATCAGGCTGCTGCCCAGCTTGTTGAGAGCCCTTTTTTCCTGATTTTCTGAAAATGTTCTTTGCAGGAAATTGCAAGATCTGTGATTTTTCTTATCCTTTTTTGAGAAATTCTGCCAATGACAACACAAAACAAGCTCCAGAGAATGACCCCTACAAGGATTTAGCTGGGTTGGCTAGGTAGGGATCTCCAGAGCAGCCTCTAATTCAGCAGGGCAACATCATTATGCAACAGATAATAATCTGGCCAGAAGATATTAATATTTAGGATATAGGTGGAGGCTGATGTAAGTCTTTTATTGGTATTTTCAACATTGTAAATGTCAAGAGACCCTCATCTGAAGTCTGTTTAATAACTCCTAGCATCAGGCAGGGTATCATCACACAATGTGAGATATTCCCTAGAGGAAAGAGCTTCCTCCAAAAACCCAAAAGGCTGACATAGCACAGCAGTGACCTGGTGAGATGATAACCAGAGCAGGGATTGATTGAACCCCAGCCTCAAGAACCCCTAGTTTGCACAGTCAACCAAATGAGACTTTGCTGCCTGGCAGTAATCTGATTGTGAATAAAAAGATCGTGAATCCAGTCTCAGGCAGGGAAAGCTCCATGCAGAAAAAAACAATATTGCCAGGGCACCCTTATTAGCAGTCTCAGGAGACCAAAGGGTCAGTCTTACTGGTCTGCTTGCTAGTCCCCTCAGAAGACAAAGGAGTGCTTCATCTTTACTCATCACCTCATGCAGCAAAGCTAGTTTCAATTTCATGCATCACCCATTTTTCTTAAAGCAAAGATAAAATCTATTTTTTTCCCCTTCGAGAAGATTTGGGAATAATGCTTCACTGGGGCTTCTTTAATTTCAGAAATTGGTTACTTGGAGTGAATATCAGTTTGCTCAGTCTAGGGGAAAATCCATGAGCAGGAGAAATTAGTTTTCTGAATGGCAAGAACAAAAATGAACTCCTTTATAACATCATGCAAATTATGTGGTCAGATTTTAACCAGAAGAATAAAACAGAGAAGGCAACTGGTATCAGTGTCTTTGTGTCCCTCAGGTGGGTCAGAGGGACCCTGAGGATGTTCTGAGTTGTCTACACTTCCATTTCAAGGCACAAATTCTCCTCTGATATAACACAGTGCTACTTTCTTTCACCTGCCCACATTTTCTTCCCTTTGCAATGGAGTTACTGGGGTATTTTATGGCAGGAGGGGGACTTGTGCCACTTGTCTGACAAAACAGTGGTGGAGGAAAGGCTTTTATTGGGGAGAAATTTATAAACTGGGTTAAAACACAACCCTGAGATCAAGAACTTTTCTTTGCCTCTGAATTCTTTTTGAGGAAGCTGAGCTGCTGGGCCTCAGCCTTGCCACAAAAATCAACACCTTTTGAGATTCATTTCAGAAAATAGGTGCAAAAGAAGATAAAAAGAGGAGAGACCAGAATATCAAATATAAGTTGTTAACTTGCAGAACAAAAATGAGAAACTGTAGGAATTGCTGAACTTCCAGTATTCCTATTCAGCGGAAATTATACAGTGACTTAAGTGATTAGCTGTAAAAATAAACCTGTTCATTACAGAGCAAGGGGAGGTAAAGGAAGTCACCCCAAAACAAGAGTAATCCCAAGGAAGAGCAAGCCAAACAATATTGTTACCATAAGAATATATAGAGCTCTCAGGCTTAGGCCTAAAATAGGCATTAAACATAACAATGTCACCATTGTATGTATTTCTGCTATAAATCATTTCAACATCAATAAGTGAGAATGCAGCTGACAAAAGAAACGTTGTTTTTAAAATAGAAATTTCTGCCCAGTAGTGGAAGCTGGAGAATGTCAAAAGTTACTTTTTGTATCAGTATATGCTGTACACCTTAATCGGTAATTTTCTCTGCATGAGCAATTGGGGGATTTTATTAAAAATACATTAATTTTTAAAATGGGATATTAAAAAAGTTAATAGCATGGCACAGACAACAGCATTTACTGGTAATAAAAGGAAAAGAAGGCCAGACATGCAGAGAAAATGGCTGTGGGAGACACAGAAATCCAGAGAGGAATGAATCTGCGGTTTTAGCTGGCTTTAGGATCGTCTCTCATTAGAAGAGTTTCTTTCTCATTGCCTTCTTAGTTGTCATCCTTTTTTCCTACCATATCTGCCTGGACTATGATGGCAGATACAAGGTGGACTTTGAAAAGAAACCTGCAAACTTCAGGAACAGATCCAAGGTGAGAGAATGGAGATCGCCTACTTCGCTGAGCTCTGTCGTGCTCAGCAGCAGGGGAAATATTCCTCTCATAGGTTTAAAATTTCCAACAAGTTACTTACATAACAGCATAAACCAAATGGATATTGAGAAATCAAAAAGATTTCCCTTAAGATTTTTCTCCATCCACTCTGATAGACTCACGTCTGTTGGAGGGTAGGGGATCCATTTCAGTTTGTTCCTTTATGAAGTCTCAGTATATTCTGAGTAGGAGGAACTGGTCTGAAGGAGAAATCACTCTCCTCAACTGGAGGAGAACCCAGGTTGTCTTGTGACACAGAGCCAGCCAGGATGGGGTCAAAGCCCAAACCTGTCTTCACTGATGTTAGCCCCTGGGCTTTCCAGGTCTGAGCCCCTTGAAGTGGCTCTGCTTTCCCTCCTACTGCCCCTTCTCCTTCCCCCCACACCAGCCCCTCAGCTCTTTCATTTCTGCCAGAGCAGCTTCCCCACTCGCTCCCCACAGGGCCCCCTCCTCTTTATTACCTTCCCAAAACTCCATCTGTTCAGAGATCAGCTCCAAAAGCAACAGTGATTGCTTCGGGGAAAGAAGTCGTCGTAAAAGCACCACTGCTTGATTTAAGTGAAAACACCAGGGTGTGTAAGGAGGCGGTCTGGGGCCCATCCAGCTGCACGTGGTGGAGGCATGTCTGGCACCTCACAGCAGCTTTCCATACCTCTGTGTCAGGTCTCCCTGCAGCCTTCTCTTCTCCAGGCTGAACAAGCCCAACTCCCTCAGCCTGTCATAGAATCATAGAATCATAGAATGTTTAGGGTTGGAAGGGACCACTAGTGGTCATCTAGTCCAACCCCCCTGCAGTGAGCAGGGACACTGCTAACTAGATCAGATTAGCAATGGCTTCGTGTTTCCACACGCTCTGTTCACTGAGAGAAATTTAATAAGCTAGTTAATTAGTAAAAAGAAGACTCCCTTTTTGCAAAATTAGAGGGAGGAGGCATTTTGGTGCTTTCTTCTTCCCAGAAGGAATTGTCTGCATGGGGTGGGGTTTCTATTGCCCGCCACCAAACTGCTGCAAAAAGACTCTGCTTTCCTCCTGGAGAGATGAGATTTACCGAGAGGCCGGCACACACTGGAAGTCACTGCTGCTTTAGTGGTCAGGCAAACCCTCAGAACGTTTTCATCACAACTTAGGAACTCCACATTCTTTTTATTTATTGGTACTAGTATCTACCATCCCCAAGTGCTGAGAGTACCCCACCGCACTGGTGCTGTGCATGCCCCCACAATCAGGGCTCTTCTCTCCGGGGGACCTGGACTCTGCTCACACTGGTTTTCACTGGCGAAACTTGTGCCTGTGCTACAGTTAGTGCATGGGGGCTCAGTTCTTTGACTGCTGCTTTTATTTAATGCCATACAGCTCCTGCCACTACTGGTCTGGCTGTAGGGAACTAGAGAGGATTAGGAGCCACAGTGGAGGAAGAGTCATTTCCACGGGATATGGATCTGTCATCTCATTCTTCTCATCTCCCATGGTAGGGCAAAGGGAGGATTAAAAACCAAATCTGCCAGAGATTTTTAAAACAAGGAGGGAATAATCTCAATGGTGGGTGCAATTTACTCCTTCAGAAGTCCCAGGTTTGGTAGGCTGGAAGTGTCAGGGGAGACTGATGAAATCTAGGTCATCTGCCAGAGCCCAGCTTCAGTCAGTAAATCACGATTATCTAACGACTATCAGGCAGCCTATATGAAGTGAGTTGGTCTCTTTCGGGCTCCCAGTGGGTAAATGTTCACCCTACAAAACTGCCGGTGTAATTGGTGTTAATCGGCAGTGTCAGCAGAGGCTGCGAAGTGCTCGCTGCGTGTCAGGCCTGAGGCATGTGGGCAACGAACAGCAAATGCACTGCACCCTGCATCAGATACTGAGTGGACAAACCTCAGTCCATAGCCTGTCAACTCTACAATAAATAAGTAAGTAAAAATAAAAAAGTGAAAAGCCCCAGGCTGCATGTGAGCTGTAGACAGGCCTGTAATGGCTGAAGTGTTTCACCAAAGCCAATGCCTCATGAATGCGCTGGAGATGCTGTTGAGTAAGAATACCATGGAAAATCCAAGTCCTTCTGACCAAGATGGAAGCTCCTTCTGGGATTTTGGAAAAGAAGAGTATTTTAAAAACAAGCTCAGAATGGCCTCCTGTGAGCAGAAGTATTTTTCCCCATTACTTCTTCCCATCAGGTTTGAAATATAGGGAAAGGCTACAAGAAGCTCTGACCCACTAAGGCTGGAAGGATGCTTATTATGAGTGACACGAAATAAATGGAAGACAAATAGAAAGCTCACTTGAGGCGTGACATTAAGCAAGGACCACTGAACGCAGGGCAAGCCAGCCTGCCAGACACAAAACTCCCTCTTTCTCTCCTGCTGGACTGAGAAAGGGGACAATATTTGTGGCAGTCCCATATGGTTATGGTGTGGGGTGTTCACCTCGCTTTTACCCCTGATCAGACTTCAGCCGCTGTGCCAGAATGGCTGCAAACCTGACACATACAGCACCCCAGGGAAGTCAGTGATTCCCTTCGCTAACAGAGCCAAGCCCACCTTGCTGAGGGGATACCAAGTGTGGTTTGCCAGGCTCCCGTCCCATTCAGTCTCTGTATGAACACCGTGGTCTGTCAGGGGTGTCAGTATGTCAAAAAAGGGTTTCTTTCATAAAGGTGTTAAATTATCACCATTTTAGAAAGATATTAAAGTAATTATCAGATTGCAGGTGACTATTATCAGCATACAATAGAGGTGCATAATGACATCCTAGGGCAAGATAGAACTTAGCTCTCTCCAATAAATAATGTATTTAATTTTATAGGTTCCCCTCACCCACCTTTGGTCATGTGTCTTGCTGTCCAGGGCATTTTGGAGATGCCTTATACAACTGTGTGGAAACGGTTCTCAGATGGCAGAGGTAGAAACGTGGCTTTTCCACAGTGGGCACTACCTGGCCACGTTGTACTGCTGGGTTAGGGA
>NW_009259595.1:658652-674022 GCF_000687185.1 Egretta garzetta
GGAAAGAGCATCTCAGATTTGCCTGTCTGTGCTCTAACCTAGGCTCCCCATTTGCCGCAACATTTCAAATCTGTGAGAGCAATAGGCAAGTTAGTTCTAAAAGGTTATGGGATGCCAGCTGGCGTCGTAAAACTGCTCCTTGCCAGCCTGACAGCAAAATCATCTGGCTCTCATTCACATTGAATGGGGCTCTTTTTTGCTAATAAGAACAAGAGTACATATCAAGCATGATCCTAATAGTGCACAAATTCTTTATGTTCGCCACTTCCACAGCTAACGTGCTCTGTGTTCTGGTCAGAAAGCAAAGCAAGGGCAGGCACAGGTTTATCCCTCCTCCCCCTGCTCTCAGCTCCATGCCCTTCACACATAAGGGTTTGTCTTTGTAGACTAAGCCATAAGAAGCAGAACTGATAAAATATTCAGGAGGATTTTCAGTGACCTCTGCTGTAAGACTCCCCTCCGTCAAGGTACCACAGGCTCAGAAGGGAAGAGTGAAAGAAAAATCAGTCCTAAAGACCAGCTTTTCTGATCAGCCACAGAAATGTAATTAGTTAATGGCAATTCAGATGGAGAAATGTTCCCATCTGTACAAATACAGCCTTTAGATATCCTGGCCTCCCCATTCACAGTCCTAGAGGAATCAGAAAGTGCACAGGGTTTTACCACCCCTTCTTTTGCAACTGCTGAGGAGCACTTGGAAAAACAGTTAAGAACCCAACCCAGTGCACAGGGCTTTAAGAAGAATCGGGACCTGAGGGAAAAAAAAAAAGCTTCAGAAGACAGCAGGGCTTCCAGTCTGCTGGAATAAACCATTAAAGCAATAGAAAGGATGCTGATTTTGTTTTCTTGTTTATTTTGCTGGGCTTTAAACATATTTCTACCTGTTCCTTCAGAGAGAGAAGCTTTGTCTCACAACGTTTGGGTGGAGAATGTGCAAAACTTTAGTTATAGATCACTACAGTTTGTTACCTTCTGGGGAGGCTTTGCTTGCAAAGTAGCTTTTGGGCTTTTTTTCTGCCAATGGCTCCTACAAGACACACAACAGCTTGTACCTGTCAGCAAAACCAGTCCTTTTTCTTAACTGCCCTGCTGCTCAACACTCTTATTTCACAGTGTCAGGCACTGTGAGCACTTTAATCTGTTAAAAGCACTCTTTTTTCCTTTTAACACTGAACCTATGTTTTATTTATCAGTCTTTGATTTAGAAACGCTTAGAAGGCATAACACGTTTTCTAAGATGGATGACTTCTCCATGGCTTTTGTGCGTGCGTGTGTGTGTGTGCATAGGTGTTGTCATCGTTGCTGGAAGTCCAAAGGAAAGCATCTTTATAAAGAAATGCTCTCTGGCATGTGGTCCAGGAGAACTGCTACTTTCTAACAGCAGCTTTCCGAGCACGGAGACCTTTAAAGCTGTTCTGTAAAGTGCCAGATCCAGCTCTTATTGAAGTCAATGGGCGTCTTTGCCTTGGCTTTAGTGGGCTTTTTTCCAGGTCCCACTGAAAGAGAACCAGTGCTGAATAAAGGGAGATGGGGAAACTGCATTTTGTTTCCAGGATACTTTAAAGCCATATGAAAATAGATAGATTTATCATCTCCAGCTGATACTATAAAACTCAGTCAGATGTTACAGAAACTTAATTTCATAGCTCAGTGGTTTTTTTGGGCAACCATATTCCAGCCCCACAAGCTGCCCTTGTCCTCCAGCCTGCTCGGAAAAGGTGTGAGCTTCCCCCAGCCCTCCCACCACCCTGCGTGAGCGGTGTGGCTGTGTCAAGAGAAACCCGGGAAACCCCATCTCAGCAAAGGACCCCCCCAGCCACGCAACTTACTCGGCAGATGCGCTGAGGGCAGTCAAAAGCAGCTGTTTTACCCAGCAAGAGACTGAACGTGCAGCTTGCAACTTGTGCAAGTTGCCGTTACAGAGAAAAAGGGCGTTCAACACCACTCAGTCATACCCATGTGCCCCAAGCGGACCCAGGCCCCCTCCATCACTTGCTGCGCCTCTGACCAATGCATGGACCACAGCTGTGCTACATTTCACAAGGGACATGCATCCATACATGCATTCATGTATATGCTCTCTATACTGCAAGTACCCGTAACTGAAATGGAACCTTCCCTAGCTTTGAACATGGATGTGGTGTATAATTAGGGATGTGTTAAATACAGTCTGGTAAAGGGAAAATATATGCTTGTTCAGAAACTGGGGGGAGAGGACATCTGCCCCACTGGAGGCTGGCTCTGTCACAAGGAAATCCAGTGTCAACGCTGCCCCTGGGGCCACAGAGGACACCGGCTTCTCCAGGGAGCAGCTGGGAGTAGGAGGTGAATTTTGCTGCTGTCTGATGGCAGCTGAGAAGTTCCCTGGGGTAGCAGCAACTGGGTGGCATGACCACTCTCTCACTCCTTCTCTTCTTGGTGTAGCCAGCCAGGGTCCAACATCTGCAGATGGAAGGACTGTTAGTGCGTCGCTCTGAGCCTTTCCAGGGAAGAGTGAGCTCCAGGATGTCCTACTCTTAAGCATTAGAGCTGGGAAGCCTGGCACTGCTTTCTGGACACCTGGTGTGGCCTGATTTGCACAGCCTGATTACACAGGACAGAAGTCAGTTCAAGATCAGATCTCCCTGGAAGGAAAGGGGGTTAGGGAGAATCCCTCCAGGACAGGGAGGTTAGGGAGAATCTCCTGCAGGACAGAGGGGGATTAGGAACGCTCCATCCACATTGTCTGTGGGCTCAGTTCCTGAAGCAGCTCATCTTCTTTCTTCCAATCTAACAAAAGTCCCTCAATGCGTAGGTGAATCCCACTGGCGTGTGTCTGATCAGGGACAACAGAAATCAAGGGATATTGTGTAAGTGCTAGGTACGGAACATCACTGGTAGGTGTGAGATCCTTGTTGCTGATGTAGTAAATGTCCTGTGGGGAGATTGGCAAACCACTTGCCCTTCACAAGCAAAGAAGGGTGAGTCATGCCCAACGTTGTGCCCCAGTTAATAAAACCAGACTACTTTCATTTTCCAAGAGCAAAATTGCTGTGAAATCCACTGGTTCCTTGTATTGTGTTTTATTACCACTATCTTTATTCATAATGTTTTCTTCTGAGACATTTCTGAAAGCAACATTTTTGGGCCTGTGTTTAAATGGGAGATCCCTGAGGCTGGGATGCCACCTCACTAGTTCAATAGGCGCTCTGTGCGGCCAGCTGGGCAGCTGCCGCAGGGTCTGTCAGATAATCGTGAGGATGATGAGATGTCTAGACAGCCTTGGAGTCCTGATGGCTATTTATCTTTCATTCGCCTTTCGCTGGGAAGGAGTTGTTAATATTTGGTTGCTTAAACAGAAGACTCTCTTCAAAACCCTCCCTTGATCCAAGCATACTGCACGTTGGTCCCATCTCCAGTAACAAAGTGATGTTTTCCCGCTGAAAATATGGCTTTTTCTCTACAGAGACAGCTCCATTACGTAATCCTGTCAATCAGCTGCCAATCACTATGGTAACTGGTGCCAAATATAATATTAAGATAAGCATTAAATAGCTGCCAAATGGGGCCCTCTCTGTTCTCACCATCTTAAAATCTTCATTTTATTCTCTCTTCTCATCTTCTCTGTCTTCTACTGATGTGCAGTTTTCTCTTTCCTAAAAAGGTCTCTGTAAAGAGTCCTTGCTCAGTGTCCTGCAGCTCTTGAGATGCCACTGAGGCTGGAAAACAGGGTTGGCTGAAATGCATATACTTTTCAGAAGTATACAATACAGTACTTTTCAAAGAAATACAAACCAAAGAAATGATATTTTTTTTCATTTTGCCTTGTTTCAGTTGGAGTCTCTTGTTACACTCTCCATTTGCATTAGCATGCTGTGGTTGCTGTCCCATGTTCTCTGACCAGCAAAACGACACAAGGACAAGGTCAGACCAAGGATCCTCTAACTTGTTATCCTTCCTCCAACAGCAGCAGACAATTAAGGAAAAACTTTAGGAAGCAGAGGAAATATAGGAATTCTTCTGTAGCTCAGGGACTTCCTGAGCTGGAGGGAACATCTGGAATATCATAATTGCCCCTGATAGGCCTCCTCCATCAAATTTGTTGATCCCAGTTTGACCCCCCCATGGCCTCCACAACATCCTGTGTCAAAAAGTTCCCATTTGACCCCCCATTTGTACTTTTGGCCTCCACAACATCCTGTGTCAAAAAGTTCCCCAATGTAATTAGTGTAGGGTGTGAAAAGTTTTTCACATTTGTGCTAACCCTGCTCTTTGGGCAATTCCACTGACTGCCTCCTTGAGGGTTACATGATGAAAAGCAGTTTAATTTCCCATCCCCCTTTCATTTCATGGGTCTAGCACTTGTTGTTTCAGTTATCAAAACCCATGGAAACATTTTGTTTCTCTGTTTGTTTCCACACACTGCAGGTTGAAAATATTGAAATGTTTCCATGTTCCAAAAGTTATAAATAACCTTACTGGAAAATTCTCCCTATGGCATTTTGAACCCAGCCAAAGCAGAAGAGGAATGAGACTTACCACTTCATGAGAAATTCTGCCATTTTGACTCCTATTCCAGTTTGAAACAGAATAGGTATCATTTTTGCAAAAATTAAACACAAGTCACTTTGGAGAGCTCAGTGTATTGCGTTCCAAGTAAGCAAATGTGTCCAATTGCCTAAAAGTTGAAAAACAAACCCTGCCTTTCAAACAGCCGTCTCACAGTGAAAAACAGAAGAGAAAAAAAAAAAAAAAAAGCCTTTATGCCAAATACTGTACTGTGAAATTTGGTGTTTTGACAACATCAAACAGTTTGGGATTTTTGCTGCTGAACTGAAATTTCATCCGCTCCAAATAAAAATCAAGCAAATTTCTCAAAATATATCTATTTTGAAGGAAACCTTGCTGGTAAAAGCTTTCTCACAAGGTGCTCCACGTTGCATAGCTTGATCTCAGGAAGGAGAAAAGTGACCGGGATTTTATCTGTGATGCTGCCCTGTTGAAAAATGTTGGTTTTACAGGCTGGGTCTCAGCTTTGCCACAAGCCCCTGCTGCAAAGGAGCCAGCTCTCGCGGCGGCTGGCATTTGCAGAGACCCTGCAGCCCGGGAGGCTGCCACGCCAGGGCATCTCCCTCGCTCAGTGCCAACTCAGATCCGTCACTGTGTCCCCTCAGACATCCCAACCAGCTGTCCAGGACTGGGGTCACCTGGAAATCAGGTGGCTGTTTGCTCCCCAAAGCGGGGAGCCATGTGCACCACGCGGCTGGGAGAAGAGGGAGGTGTTCTGCAATGAAATGGCATTTACAGGGCCACAGAGACTGGTTTCCTCCGTGCCCTGGCAGTTGGACCACATTCATGTGCAGGCACAATGCCATCCTGACAGGTGGGCTTAAGTGTAGGTAGCCAAAAGGTCACATATGTGTGTAAAAGACATTTGTTGAAAGCAGATGCTCTGAGCCAGGAATAAGAAATAGTCTGGAGCTCCCACACATCATTAATACGGCATCATCCCCGCCACTGGATTAGCAGCAAAAATAAACATGGGAGCTTTGGGCTGCGGTAAGTGCGATACTGCTTTCTTGATTATCTGCCAGTGTTTTATTTTATTTTTTTAATCCCCTTTTGTCTTTATTCTATGGAATGGGCAAAAAGGAGCTTCCCGCACTTGGTAACATAGTTTGAGAGTTGCATGTGTCATTAGGGTAAGGGAAAAAAAAAAACCAAAAACCACCACAGCCCAAATGTGCTTCACAGCTTTGTATGTGGATACGAATACAGATTAATATGATATTAATGTAATGCAATTAAGAAAAAGCTGATGTTATTGTTTGAGACAGACATTATTTCCCCATAGAAGAGTAAATCAATTGCAATTATTGCACTTTCTGTAAGATTTTTCACATTTTGCTCTAGGTCGGGTCTATTACTGAAACGAGGAACTGCTATATTTTAGCTAGACTGAACAAAGGGCAGAGGCGGTGACAGGTACAACATGTAACTAAGCCTGCTGCATGCGTAACCATTCAAGAGTTAATGAGGGACAAACTAAACCTAAACACTCTCCTGAGTCTTACATTTGTTAAAAATAAAATAAAATAAAAAGAGGCCAGAAAGAAAAAAAAAAAAAAAAAAAGAAGAAAAGAGAGCAGCATCTGTCTGCTTTTCCAGCAAAGCAGCAGTAACACAAATCCTCTTCTGGAGCTATTTATTGCCACCAATCTTTGACACGTTCACACCATGACCCCCACACCTGTAATGTGATACACATGCGAAACAAAGGCATGAAGGGAAAGGGCTCAGCTTCCTCTCCTTAATTACTTCATGCAAAACAAAAGCCACCCAAGGGGTTGCTTGGAAGGGAAAACAATACCCAGCACCCTTGCAGTTGCTGTGGACAAATGTATGTAAGTAAAATCCCCCACCTGGAGCTAAGCCAGGGGACATGGGTGTCACCACCACCCTCCTCCCATCCCGCATGCAGAAACTGAGAGATGCTGTCAGCCCATTTGGGCACCACAAGGATTCATTTTACGGATGGCTGTTTCGGTGTGAGGGGAGAGCTGGAAGCAGCTTTGGGCAGCTGAGGCCACAGTGGAGACTGGGAGGAGAGGCAGAGGGGGTGATGGAAAACGTCCGCAAGACCCACGTCCCTGAGCTAGCCAGGGCCAAACTGTAGTTGGAACTGCTTGGAAGCCAGGCTGGCCAAGAGAGGGAATGTCTCAGCTGTGCTCTCTAAACAACTTTCAGAAAAAGAAGTTTTAAGGAATTGTGGCACATTTGCTTCCCTGCAAATTACTTGTACTCAAAACCTCGTTACTACCAATTTTTGATTGCACTGGCCTTGAGCGCCCATGATTTATTTCAGGATAAACATGAAGAAAAATATCGTTTAAGCTTAAAATAGCAGGATTCCCTGGGCTGTGTTCTTGCTGCGTGTTTGCACACCTGAAGCTCGGATGGTGGCCCAGGGAGCCCGTGGCATCCCACCAGGCATGTGGGGCATGCTGCAGGCAGGCATCACAGATCTCAGCTGGGAGGCAGCAGGTTTCAAACACCTGGGGACAGCCCAGTGCAGCTGCTGCTTCCCAGCTCAGACCAGCGCCAGGATGGTCCCTTTCTGATCCAGTGTGAGCCATGGGAGGACTGAAACTGGACTCGTTGGCTTGATGCAGGACAAGGGTGGTGAAGAGCTGCTTGCAGAGCACCAGTCTCTACTAAGAAGCAATTTCATTGCTGCCTCCCAGCTGTGCACCGCAGCATTTCTGTGGCAGCCCATGAGAAAACCTCCTTTTCCTGCACGGCTGCCAAACGCAATCCAGAGATGACACTGAAAGCTTCGTAGCTAGAGCTCACGCTCTGGACTGAAAGGAGCTCTAATACCATTTATCTACATTATAAAAAGGAATATGTGCATGTGTGTGGGTAAGCTTAATGTAAATACCTGGTATTAGGAAGTTAATTTCCAAAGAACTCTAGAAGACACTATTTCTTCGTATCTTATGTTGGAAGACTTGCTGGTGTACCACTATACTGTTACATTACCTGCAGCACTAGTATGTGTTTTCTTTTTTTTAAACAAGCATCAAGCAGTTCAAAGATCATGTTTTAAAGCTCTTTCATTCAGTCAGAGAAGGGAAACCCCTAAATCATCCCTGTTGTGTTTTCCTGCATTAAAGAGCAATAACTAAGAACAACAGGAGCTAATCTATTCCACGTTTTCATGTCCCTCTAGTGACATGTTACAGGAATGGCTTTAATTGACATTTTGTCCTACAAAAAAGTAGGCTTTCAAAAGGCACAAACCCATGCAGACACCCAACTCCACAGAATTATTTTCTGTGAGTTCATTTGTGAGTACTGTGTCCAGTTCTGGGCTCCCCAGTTCAAGAAAGACGAGGAACTCCTAGAAAGAGTCCAGAGGAGAGCTACCAGAATGATAAAGGGACTGGACCATCTCCCCTACGAGGAAAGGCTGAGAGAGTTGGGCTTGTTCAGCCTGAAGAAGAGAAGACTGAGAGGGGATCTCATCAACGCATACAAATATCTTAAGGGCGGAAGTCAAGAGGACGGAAGCAGTCTGTTTGCAGTGGTGTCCAGCGACAGGACTAGGGGCAATGGATGCAAACTGAAACACGAGAGGTTTCAGTTGAATATGAGGAAGAACTTCTTCACTCTGAGGGTGGCAGAGCACTGGAACAGGCTGCCCAGGGAGGTTGTGGAGTCTCCTTCTCTGGAGATATTCAAAGCCCGCCTGGATGAAGTCCTGTGTAGCATGCTCTAGGTGAGCCTGCTTTAGCAGGGGGGTTGGACTAGATGATCTCCTGAGGTCCCTTCCAACCCTTACGATTCTGTGATTCTGTGATTCTGTGATTTTTTTGTAAGGAATTCCCAGAAATCTCCCCAAATATATTAGTGACAACAAACTTGGTTGAACAGGGAAAGTCTCCCAAGATTATATCCTTTTAACTCAAATATGTAAAAGCAAGCAGATCATAGGAAATCCCACTACAACCCTCACCATTTCCCATTGCCTTCAGAGCACAGATAAGCATACCTTTACACCCCACCAGGATTTCACTCCTGCCTCCAGCCAATAAAAAAATACACACCTACTATGTTTTCCCCTTTTCTACACAAGGTTACTATGAAGCATCAGGCAGATGCAGTGAGGCCAATCACTGCCCGGTCCCAGCTCGGCACCATGTGCAGGGCTCAGTCCCACCACCACCAGCTCCTGAATGCAGAAAGTGCCTCAAGAGCCCTACAGACTGCCCAAATCATTCCCCTCCTCTCAGGGCTACCCAGGAGGATCTGCCTGTGACCCAGACACCCCCAGAAGTACATGGCTAATTGGTTGGGTTTTTAAAGGATACGGGCTGATGGAGGAGCTGGACTCAAGACATCTGTTTTCTGACATTGTGCAAACAAGCTAATTCCCCTGGCTCCTTGCTGAAGAGGGAGATGCCTTTGCCTCAGTGAAGAGCTGAGATTTATGCTGTCCCGGAGAGCCCTGGAGGGAGCAAGATGTGCTGTACAAGCTCTCCTGGCCAAGGCAGGATACGCTATGACCCAGTCATCCTGCATCCAGGTCCTTGCCCAGCTCTCAGTACATTTCCAAACCTACACACACACACACACACCTTGTTAACTTTTCTTAAGAGGCTTATTTGTGGCTGTCACTTGCCATATGCCTTTATCCATATCCATGTTCTCTGCCATATCCATGGCCAGACCCAAATGACAGTACCCCATAATATGCACCCCCACAACCAGGTGTCCAGGTGTGCAGATGTGCAAGGACGCATAGAAAAAAATGCTTGCTTTGAATTGCGTTGGCCCTATGCTTTTTGTACACCTCTTCCAAATGATATTTTAGCATCCAAGGTCAGTATGCAGGAGCTCCAGAAGGGACGTGCTTCTCCTGACCTTTGCAGACAAAAAATAGATAAAAAGAAAAGGGAGAAATTTTCCCTCCTTTTGCCTGTTCTGCCCCCATCAGAAAAAGAAAGTGTGATGTACACAGAGCTATTTCAGACTGTCCCATCTGAGAATCCAGGCTTGAATGCCTTGTAAAACAAGCTTTTAGCTTAACAAGCTCTATCTATTGACTGTATCACATCGCCTTTATGAATATTTCATGCATTCTCCCTTCTCCCGACTCCTTCTTGCATTTATTTGTTAAACAGAACTTACTAAAACTGAAAAAAAAAAAGCATTTGAGGAGCATTTATTTTAAAGACTTACAGGATGATGTAGTCAAAAACATATTTTAAATATTTAGCAGAATCAAACATCAGAGATTAAAGTAAAGAGAGAGCCAATTAACTATGTTACGTAGTAGCAGGACAGTCAATAAGTCATAAACCCATCAAGTTGTCTCAGTGGTGAAATGCTTTTAATCAGAACTAGATAAAAGGTATTCAGAAAACACGCACTGTGTATTGAAAGTATCCTTAATGCACACATTTTTTAACTCTACTCTTTAATGTACAGAGCTTAAGGTCAGTTTGCAATAGGGGAAAGCCATCTTTGTAAGAAATTAATGTATATAAATATTTCAAATATCTCTCGATAAAATGGAGAAAGGACTCAGAAGTGCAGACACTGTAAATACAAGGCAGACAGAACTCACTATAAACAGTTTTTTCTTCTTATTTGAGCTGCCCAAGCTGGTTCTAGACTAAAATTTATGCTGTAGGCCTCTTTACTAAGTATGGATTTGAGCACAGCACTTTCATTTCTAGGATGTGATCTTACAATGAACACAATCTGTAACAATAGCAGTGTTGTCAATAAGATTCGAATAAAAGTTTTTGCATTTCTGCATGCCCACAGCTGGTGGGTGACAGAACTAGTTTTTGCTCTTATAGCAATCTGTCCTACAGTCCTTTTATTTGCAACATTTTCATATTCTTCCCTCAGCACTGGTGAAATTAGTCCTGAATGAAACCTCTATGTGGAAGTGGGGAAGAAAGTCTGGATGCAGCACAGATTAAGAAAGGAGCCCCTAACTCGAGTTCTTCTTGCAGAAGACATTCCGGTGATGGGGAGGAAGGGATGTAAAATGATGGATTCCACTCATCTCATTGCCGGAGGAGCTTTTGAACAACGAACTTCATTTTTCCTTCCACTGCACTAAAACAAAACCTAGCTTTTCCAGAAAACATCTATGGAATTATACCAGCACAGTGTTGATGGTATGGACTAGAGAATTAGATTTGCTGTACTGAAAGGAAACGATTGAGGGGTATTACAAAAGGAAGGGCAAACTCTAAGTCTTCAGCTATCTTTAAAACGATTCATTTCCTTAGCAAGGCAGAAAATTGGATAGCTCTCCTTCTGTTCATAATTTAATGGCTTGTGTTCAGTCACAGCCCTACCTACCTGCTTAAAAGCAAATCATATGTAGCAGTGATACACATTCATTACCATCCTCTCTCAAGATAATTTGACAGTTCCATGGCATGGTGCCACAGTTGGTCGTTATCTCTATCCCCAAGTATCGCACTCTCCTGCAAGATGCTGCAGTGACAAAGAAATGGCTGGTAGCTCCATTTGGCTTTCTTCATCTTCAGCACCCACTCTAAGATGAAGTGCTCCAGGGATTTTACAGGGGGATGCAGGCATGAAACAGTCTCGTTGCTTTTATGTTGTTCTTGTTGGTTGGTTGGTGTTTTTTAAAAGATTTAAATATTCACAGAAGGAGCAGTTAACTGGAAATAATGAAGTGGAAAAAATAACCTCTCACCTTTAAATACTGGAAAATGCCCCCAATGCCTCCTACAAACTGGCTGCTTCTTATCCATTTGTGACTTTCTCAGAGGACTCAGGGAAGTAAGTAAAGATGATCGAGAGGGGCTGTTATTCAGTCCTCCCCTTTCCCAATACAAGCTTGCTGTTATCCCAGTATGCTCCATCACCATGGCCTTTTGCCCCCCCAAGAGGTTAATAACTTATCAGTCCAACAATAAGTTTATTACAAAATTGATGTAAAAAAAAAAAAAGAAACTATCTCCAACTCCATCATTTTCTGCCTCATTGTCAAATGCCCCACCATTTAGACTTGATTTGCATGATTTACTGTGCATATGTTTTTTTTCTGTCTCCAAGCCCAGAATTATCTTCTATTGAGGCTGTATCAGCTGCTGGTGCTTGCAGATTGTCTTTGTCCTTTCCAACCTGCAAAATATCATCTGCAGAATCCAAATCACTGTCTGCCTATTCTCTTATCTTCTGCTTCTTTTACCCATCAATAGCCAAGCTGTGCTGTTCGGTAACTACGACATATTGTAGGAAGGAACTGATAAGTACATCAAACAGCATTCGCAGACTACACACAAACATGCGCCACCAGCATTTTTTATTGCCTGTGACAAGTCACCCATTCCCACTCAGTCTTTCCAGATGCATAATGCAGATTTCAAGTCTGTGTCACTCTAGGTACTCTTTATTATAAAGAACTTATGCATATATAATCAAGGCTAGAATTTGAAAACCATATGCAGACAAAAAGTACACTTCTTTCTAGTATTACAGAAAGAGAGATAACTATAAAACCCTAAGAATGGGAGAGCTAAATTAAATATTTAAATAAGGCATGGTCAGATAATCTCCAGTGATTTAATGGAAGCAATTTAAGATTTACGCTTAGCTAAGGTGTAGTGACTGGTCTTGTGTGGCTTCCAAGTCTGTTGCTCTGCAAAGTAATATATACTTTGTGTAAAATTCACACCACTGATCTGGCTTGTACTCCAGACGACAAGGAGTTCGTATGCAGTTGGTTACTGAAGATTAGTTGAAGAGGGGCAACTCTTTAAGTTACTTGCTTTTTTGTGACCTGGTCATTGTCAGCTGAAACAATCTCTGTGTTTTCTAAACACCTAAAAATTTCCCAGTGACCACAATTCACTTATTCAGAAGTTCACAGAGCTTAAAGCAGACTTTCATCTGTTGTGTGAAAGTTACTGCAGAAAAAGTGATCATAGGAACTCTTCTTTAGATGGAGGCTGGATTTGTAACACAAACATTAAGCGTTATTCACTGCAAGCAAAGAAAATAATTCTTGGGCTAACCTGTCCTGTTCAGGAGAAAAAAAAGAGGTCAATATCTTAATTCTCATATACACTCCCCATAAGAGCTGAGTAAATGCCCTAACCTCTGGTTATGATTTTCCCTCTGTCAAAAGGCATTCGTTCTTACCCAGGTGCTGTTCTTGAGGGGTTTGTAAATGGCTACAGAAACCAAACCAAGACTAATCCAAAGGTCACTACTCTCATGAGTCATGTACCTAAGTCTGACCCAGTCAAATTCAGCCTTTCCTGCAATACATCACCTAGATTATCAGTTGTATAGCAATGTATATTACATGTGTGCATTCAGTATTCCCGCAGTGGTGAGACTGGAAAAACGTGATACAGGCTTTAATATTAAGTCAAGACTGTTGCAGATTAGGTTTCACGTATGTTTTGACTATGGTTATATTTTTTGCTATTATTTTAGTTTGTCAGATTCCACGCACGTTTAAAATGTTAACTAATCTTTAGCAACTGTTAATCAGTAATCATTTCCCCACTCCTGAACCCTAAAAAGGGGACTCTGCCAAACACGGAAATAATTATGAAAAGGAGATATCAGCATCTGGTTTTTAGGTTTGAGCTGTGAATGACAAGCGGTTCTGTTGTTCCTAAAGGGAAAGCATCTGTAAAGATGTAAGCCATCAGGAATGATAACCTCTGGCCTCTCACCCCACGCTGAGCTCCAGTAAATGAGTGCACCTATCTCTCCTGCCAAGTGTAACACGATACAGATGTGAAGTTTGCACCATAGGCAGTTTGGCTGGCTTTGAATCTTGAAGTTAGATTGGGAGGATTCTTAAAACAGCAAATACGGGATCACAACAAATTAAAATTAATGAAGTTAGAGGAGCAACTATGTATTTTATGTCAGTTTTGAAAGATTAAAGATTTTTAGATAGTGAAACAAAATACACACCGATTTTTACCAGGGGCTTCAGGAAAGATTCCAGATGGGTCTTGCAGAATAATATAAAGTATATTTTACATAAATTTAAAAAAATCAGTGAAAAAAAAAGCATAAACTAGTTTTATCTGGATAGGCAATTAATACCTGCTGTAGCTGAACTGAATGACACAGTAATGCAGGTATTAACAGTGTGCAATATTACAGGGTAATGAAATAAGTCAGCCCTCAGTCTCACAAGTCATAGAAAGCCCTGTAGTTGTGCTCAGACAGCCACAAACTACAGCCACAAATCCTCCTCCAGTACTTTTCACCCCAGGCCCGAGGATTGACAGGAAACACATTGCACAAACCTTTTAATTTAGCTTGGCCTTTTTTAATGAGAAAGGATGTTTTTCAAGAAGACATGTGCCCTGGTTTTCCTTCCCCTTCTAGCGCATGCACCAGCCAAATAAATATTATCAAAGGATTAAATATCTTGTGCTTCTCTAGGATATTTCATCTGAGTATACCCAGAGTGCTTTACAAACTTTAATTAATCCCCCACCGAGAGCAGCACTGACAGCCCCGTTGCGCAGCGGAGCGAGGGGGCGAGGTGGCCGGTACCAGTGGCGTGAGCGCGGGGCAGGCGTGGGACTCCGGCCGTCCCCTGCTTTCACAGCTTTTCTGCTGGGTTTTCTCAGGCGTTTGCAATTTGTGTTAGGCAGCAAAGACAGAGATTTGAAGCTTGTGTGGGCAATGGACACTTCAACTCTTTCTTCTCGTTTAGTGAGACCCAGAGAGTCCCTTCGCTACTGTGGCTGCAGTGAGAGCTCTGGCATGGCTCAGCTGTGCCGCAAGTTCCCGCAGGCTCCGATCTCTCCATCCACCTTCCCAAGGCTTTGACCTTAGGTCCCAGGTAGGACAGAGCAGGGCAGCAGGCTTAAACCAGCACGGCACAGCGTGGGGTGTCTGAAGCCTATCTTCTGATGTCTCATTTAAGACACCTGAATTATATTAATTCTCCGGATGTCAAATATCATCACCAGAACACATGTGATCTCTCTGTACCCGAGACTACAAGGGCTTGGGCAGGTTTTTTTTTTTTTCTTTTATTTCCTTCTTTACAAAAATGTGTCAAAGACATAATTTATTACAATGAAACCATGAACATACAAAACAAAACTGACATCTCCTCACTTCAAATGCCTTTGTGCCTAGAAGACAGGAGATAAAAAGGCAATTGATACGGGCAAACAAACCCATATTTTATGTCTTTCTCCTGTCTTCCAGACTGTAATGGGCTGTGGTCTGAAGCTCGGAGGACTTCTGCCTGATTTATACGCATTTTTTAAGCAAGTTTCACTGTTTCAGGTTTGTAGCAGGACCAGCAGCAACAGGACCTGTGTTAGGGGGGGTCATGTCATTAAAGCACACAACTGTGTGCTATTCCTCCCTGGGAGCCGCTGGGTGAACAGCGGCTTGGGTTGGAGTTTTGGAGCATCTTGGTATGACACTGCTCACTGAGGGCTTCTTGCCATTCATTGACAAGTTGGTCACCATGGAAAACAATGCTGCTCCCAGCATGTTTCTTTGGTTTTATCTATTATTAGACTTGCCTCCTTTTCTTGGCTTTCTGTTTTCTTTTGTTTTAATGGCTGTAAGTACAGCAACACTGGCTTCTGAAGCAACATATAATGCTGCACATATAGGATCAGCCTGCAGGCCCAGGCTCTGCTCCAGAGGGGCTATGTATCTCTAGATGTCATGAGTAGACAGATGCCAGGCAGGAGCATCCAAGAGTCATTTCAGATTTACCAAAGGAGGACTGTGCAATTTATTCCCATGTCTACGCAAGCTCCTGGGGTTTTTGGAGAATCACAGACCACAGGCTGGTAGAACAAGGAACCACATGATGACAGAATTATGAACA
>NW_009259595.1:674215-681571 GCF_000687185.1 Egretta garzetta
GCTGAATCCTGAATAATGAAGGCAATGAAAGGGATATGTAGTCATCAGTTTTCAAGAGTCATGGATAACGGATTTTAATCCAAAATACAGGCAGTAAACTGACTGGAGTTTTAAAAACAGGTAGATTAAGCTGTCAGGACTCTTGGCTTTCCATTTTGAAATGCAGAGTGTGACTCCCCATAGAGAGAGCTTGTGCTTGGAAATGGTTGCATCAATACATGTATATGCAACTCATTCGTCCTTCTGGGTCAGGGAATGATGGCTGTACAAGCCTCGGCGTAGGCCTGCTGGCACTCTTCAGGAGTATGAGTATCTGTGAAGTGGGGCTATGGCATCACCCTTGACTTGAGCATTTTGATAAACCTGGCACTGAGTTTGAACCATGAATTATGGCACAGAGTAGGCTGCAGCTGTACCCTGAAAACTGGGTCTGGATGTTGGTGATGAGTAATATATTGGGGTTACAGTGGCATCACAGCCTAATATCCAACGATGTGGGGGTGGTACCTGGGATATCAGTCTTGTACCCAGCTCTAGAGAGTCAAGGCCAGCCTTGCTGGGATCTGAATCTGTTGCCCTCACTTTGAGTGGGCTTAATGGCAACAGGAGGTGGGAAGGTCTCACGTCCTCTCTCAGTCATCCATGCTACATGGCTGTGCCAAACCCATGCATCTTTTTTTGGATGTGAACAATAGCATCATAGTACTGAATACTTGTGGCAGGAAGGAAACATTCCCTGATATTTGTATGCTGACAAATAGATGCAAATATAAGCAGGCAGCTTTTTTTCTCCTCTGTAATTGCAAGAGGCTTGTCCTTGTTGACAAGGTGAATGACATTTTTGCCTGCGTAATTCTTGGCAAACATAGCAGGAAGAAGAAAGGGTTGAGCCAGAATCCACATGCAACGCTGTTCTATACCTTCTCAAGTTCAGTTGGCCAGCAGCCTTCTCAGGAAATAAGAGCAATAGTCTAGGAAGCAGCAGAATGCACAGTAACAATAACATAATGCAGGTAAAGTGAGACATCCAAAACAGGATATATAAGTATATTTATAAAGGGCAATTATTAATCTTTTGTGTATGTTTAGCAATGGCTTTGCTGAATGCTGTTAGACATTACAAGGAATATAAGCATCTGGGGATTCTTTCTTAAATCTCAAACTTCAGGCCAGATTCACTGAGAACTTTTGACTCTATATTCAATTCTCAAAGACCATTTTTGAGTCTTAAACGGAAAACTATAAATCCTCCTGTCTGGACTGAATTCTGACAACCACAGAACTTCAGCCAAGATGTGGTTATGGTAATGATCAAGTTTCAATGGATGTTTTCCAGTTCATTGAAACCTGGACAAGTCAAAAATTAAAATAAAACAAACTATCTACATTGGCCATCACCTAAGGGTAAGCCTGAAGAGCATTTATCATTGAAGCTGCAGAATTAGGCTAGTAGTTGTTGCTTGATCCCATTTTCTTGAGCATTACCAAGTCTCAAACCAAGAGATTTTTCTACAGTCAGATCTGACAAAGGATAGGAAGAATCACCTAAATAATCCTGGAAAGGAGAGAGGAAAACACAGGAGCTGCCCCATGCTGTTGTGCTTCCAGATAAGTTTCCCTTAGGCCTGAACATAACTGTAGGGAGGTTTGAATCTCTCTGACTACAACTGGGTCGATAGAAAGGAAACTTTAAACTACATCTGTGCCCCTGGCTTCACGCTGACCTGAATCTGGGAGTTTTGGACATAGACACTGCCTTTCATTGAGACACAGCACTTCCCAAAATCTCATGAACTGGAGCTGAGGAGGACAGCTCTTGCTGCAGTTGCATGCAGGTACGTGAGCAGGTCCTTTGGTGTCTCACATGAATAGCATAGGGTGTATTTTCACTAATATCTGCAGCAGGAACATAAACATATTCTGGACAGCAGCACCATAATTCAGCTACCTGCCCTCCTTTGGCAGAAGGAAAGAAAACTATTGTCCACCATTTCTCAGGCTTTTCTAATCCAAGGATTACCTAATATTTTAATACAATCTCTAAACTATCTTGATTAATGTTTCCACAAAGGATTTCCTTTGTGGCTAAACATAGATCAAGTTAAATTTGGGAGATAACCTTGCTGATTCTATTTCCCCTTCCACTTTATTTGCTCACTGACAGGTGGAGCTTTGGTCTTCAGCAACTGTTTGCTACTTTCTGATGTCTTATAGTTTGCTAAGTCTACAGTTCCCATGTTTAAGAAACATGCAACACACCAAGCTGCTGAAGTTCTCAGTACCCTTATACTCTAACTGAGGGTGTCAATGGATGCAGATAAGGATGAAGAGGAATAACCAATTTTTCACACGGAGACCAGAACAGTGATGGGACCTGGCAGAACGATAGTCTGACCTGTTCTTTTTCACCAATGGTTGACACTCAGCAGTAGAAAGCTCATGCATTGATTGCTGTTCTTAGAGAAGTTGCTCCTGGCACAAAATTGAATGTCACGGGGAAAAAAAGTTCTGATTTTGCATGAAATTTATAAACAAAATAATGGGCAGCAGTTGTGTTGCTGTAGCCAGACCAATCATGTAACCATGTAAGTAAGGCAAAAAATTTGTAAAGAAGTTATATTCTTTTAGCCAATGATGAACAAATAGGCTCCATTTTAGGTTAAAAAAACATTTTTTGGGTGAATATGGTAACAAAATTGGGAGAATTTCACTTGGGGTTTGCTCCACTGCTCAGCTCAAATAAGGTTCTTTTAATAATTCATGCTTTTGAAAGATAGAGTAGGTCAGAATTCACAGGTGAACCTATTGATTATTTGAGAATTTTACAGCATTTTCAAGTGGTTCTATTTACAGTATTTGTCAGCCATAGTTTAGAGCAAAGCATAAACTAATGCTGCTGTTAACTTGCCTATAAAATAGAGTTGCTTTATCTGGTCTTGTTGTATAGTAAATGTAAAATTCCTGAGCAGGTTCCTAGAGTAGCTTCCTTAACATTCAGGTTCTCCTAGGTCTTTACAGGATGACATGCTGAAGAGTAATAATAAATGGACACTTATCCCTAAAGTAAAAATAAGTGTAAAGAGTGCTTAGGTCTTGCTGAGAAGATCGGTACTTCGTTATAGTAAGCTTTTTCCTAAAAGACTTGTTCATTAAAATTGCAGTAGACAAAACAGAAAAAGATTGAAAAGGAAATGAGGCAAAATTCCCTCCTAACAGAGCAGATAAAGTGCAGAACCTGGAATACAACCCAAGTGGTTGGATTTTCAGTGATTTACAGCCAGGACAAGTTGCCTCATGCTTTTGAGATTCCTGGTCCACCTCTGCTCCAGATGGCTGCAGTGAAGAGCTGGAGTGCAAAACCAACATACGTGACTGTAGCAATGAACACAACCGTGCCCATTGTTTAAGCTCATAATGGCCATGCTACCTCTTGCTAGATACCTAGAGTTTGTTTACTCTTGGATCATTGTCAAAGTGGGTTACAGAATCCAGCCATTTCCCTTATTTCATCTTCTTTCCATAATTTGTTCCTAGTATTTAAACAATAGTAATCTTTCTTATTTCCACAGTTCACTTTTGAAGGGAAGACAGATGAGATGAAAATCTGTTTCTAAGTGAGATCCTGGTTTTTTTTTTTTCTATTTTTCACCAGGGGTTGTGGAGACCTGAGGAAATAAGATGGCTTATACAAGGTCACAAAGTAAGTTCTTCAGGTAATATTAGAATGAAGGATTCACTTGACTTAAAAGCAGTCAGTTTAACTACTCCAGTCCTGCTAACAGCTTTTTTCTGTCTTTTCAGACAAACAAAATGTGCTTCAGAATTTCCTTACAACCATTTTTTTGCTTTTAATAAAAAATAATTGCTTTTAAAAAGACATAAAAATGCAAATAGGAAAAAATACCTCCATAAATTGCTGCATAGCTTTATTTGTCATTGTTATTTATTACAGTATTTGTGTTAGTTATTCATGGCGATTCTGGATAAGCCTGGAGCCCATTGCTGAATAAGGCATTGAAATGAGACCTTCTGCCCACCCCTACTCAATCTGAAGCTCCTCTATTAACTCCCTTCATGGCATGGGCAAATCACTTATTTTCTCTGTACCTCAGCATTATCCCTGTTTTATGTTTGGGAGCCATTTCCTCCTCATTTTGTCCATCCAGCCTGACAGAACTTATAACTGCAAGACAGCATGTTTCTTCCCAGTTTCTTTTACAGAACCTGGTATCTTGGCAAAGTCTTTATGTGCTGCCATAATACACCGATTATGAGATTTTTAAAAAAAAATGAAAGAAAATCAAAGGGAAAAGGTATCATAAATCATACACCAGAGTAGAAAGAGGCCTAAAGGACTGGTCATTATCCCCTGTAGTATTTGTAGTTAATGCTGGGAAAGAGATGATTCTTCTCCAACATAAGATCACCTATGACAGTAAGTTTAATTGCATCAATTCAATCATCTTCTGCTCTTACCACAACTCTTACTCTTCCAAATAACTCTCAAGCAGAGGCACTATCGGGAAATGCTGGCAGAACCTCCACCTACTCTCCCAGGGAACCAAAATGCTCTTTCCTCTACCCCAGTGCCTCCCCAGGCTTCTTAGGATGATAAGTACTTTCAGACATGGAAGCCATGCAAGTCTCTAGCAATATGGTCAACTGGAGTCAACTGTGATTCATTCCACTTTAAGGTGTTTCAAGAGTAGGAGTTTGAGCACAGAACAGAAACCATGGAAAAAAATGGCAAGAAGAGGACAGGGAATAGCTTTCTTACTTCTGTAAGGACCATTTCTGAATTGGAGGCTGTACTTTGGGAATCCATCCTTCTGCTGTGACATTCATTCAGTGGCAGGTTGTCCTGGGACTGAGCTGCATGTGTAGGACAGGAAAATTTAAGCCATTCCTTGGTTCAATCCCTCTTCACTGCTTCTCCAGCTACTACATTTTCCTCTCTCTTTTGATAGCCATTCCTAGGTATCTTCACTACAGGCCCAAGATCACCAGATGCTTTGCTGGATTCATCCCTGAAGAGCATTTCCTACACCTTCTGCTCAAGCCAAACGCAGGCCTGGCTTTCCTCTCTCTTTCTTTGACTTAATTCTTACTCAGTATTGTTGCATTTAACCCTGCTGTTTGCCTTTTGCTGTTCTTCCAAACCTCTGCTCTTGTCTATGGTGACCTATCACAATTCAGCATCAAAAAGCTTTTGTTATTTCCATTGCCACTTCTTGTTGAATTCTGAATTCTGAGATATAATTCACAAGGACCTGCTGCCTGTCAGCTTTTAATGCTTCTAATTGCCTATCGTCTCTGGTATAATCATAAAGCATTTTAATATTTCACTTTCCGTCCAGGAAAATGTATCCTAGTCACAGAAATGTGACCTTCAGCTCCTTTTGTGAATGCTGAAGGAAAGAAATCATTCAGACTGTCAGCAACATTATCAACCCTTGACAGGTTTGAGAGGTGGGCCTGTGTGAACCTCCTGAAATTCAACAAGGCCAAGTGCAAGGTCCTGCACATGGGTTGGGGCAATCCCAAGCACAAATACAGGCTGGGCAGAGAATGGATTGAGAGCAGCCCTGAAGAGAAGGACTTGCCACTGTTGGTTGATGAAAAGTTCAGCATGACCTGGGAATGTGCACTTGCAGCCCAAAAAGCCAACCATATCCTGGGCTGCATCAAAACCAGCGTGGCCAGCAGGTGATTCTCCCCCTCTACTCAGGTGTCGTGGGACCTCACCTGGAGCACTGCATCTGCCTCTGGGGTCCTCAGCACAGGAAAAACATGGTCCCATTGCAGCAGGTCCAGAGGAGGCCACAAAGATGATCCTAGGGCTGGAGCACCTCTCCTATGAAGACAGGCTGAGAGAGTTGGGGTTGTTCAGCCTGGAGGAGAGCTGCAGGGAGACCTGATTGCAGCCTTCCAGTACCTGAAGGGTGCCTACAAGAAAGCTGGAGAGGTACTTTTTGCAAGGGCATGTAGGGACAGAACAAGAGGTAACGGCTTTAAACTGAAAGAGGGTAGATATAGATTAGATAAAAGGAAGAAATTTGTCACTATGACGGTAGTGAGGCACTGGCACAGGTTAGCTAGAAAAGTTGTGGATGCCCCATCCCTGGGAGTGCTCAAGGCCAGATTGGATGGGGCTTTGAGAAAAAGCATCACCTCTGCCCTGGACTCAATCTCAAAATTCAGGTACCCCATGGCGGTTGAGCAAGAGCTTCTGAAGAAACAAGTATTGAACCAAAGATCACTCCTGACTTCCTCATCAAGTAGCAAGAGGGGAAAGCAGCTAGGCCAGTCTTTTCCCAGACCATTAATGGTACAAATGTTCAATGTGCAGAACATTATATTATTACATATTATGGCTGCACGCAGGTAACAGTCACCATCAAGGAAAGGTTATGCAAGGTGGTCAAGGAGGAGGGAATGGGAGAGAGGCTACTTAGCATGGGGCTGGATCCCCAAGCATGTGATGGGGAAGGGCCATGCAGCAAAGCACATGGCTGCATCATTCCAAGTGCCTGGCCAGCACTCTTCACACTGATGGTGGTGGCGCTCAGCGTATAAATGTGTGGCCATATCAGGAAGCTCTTTGTGAGCAGAAGGCTACATTAATGCCCCTGTTCCAGTTAACCTTCCTCTTATGAATCCCCTCCATGCTTCCTAAACTGGTAGTGAGATTATTCACAGCTAAGCCTAGATGTGACTTTGGAGCAGCTGACAAGATCAGTAGAAACAGCAAGTAAATCACAGCTTGAGTATTATATCACATCAGACATATAAAATAGCTTAAATATCAAGAAAATTTGAAAATGGAGGTGGTGATCTTTACAGATATGTAGTCATATGAAGCATGGCATGAGAACCAGGTCCTCCTCATGAGGCTTATTTTCAGGGAATGAGACTTCTTGGGGTCATCTGGGAATATTACCGGTTCATTGATATTCACAGCCTCTGGGATATCTCCTTCTCTCTTTTTATGGCACCCTACACTTTTTGTAGCTTTCAGACTCTTTCCATCTATTTTTCACTTGTCAAATTGTGCTGAAGAGAGCTTGGTGACTTAGGGGATAGGACAGCGTAAGATACAGATATTCTGTAAACCCTTCCTGTGTATAAGCATTTATCACACACTTGCATCTGACTACAGAAGTTTGGACGTGGCATCTCACATGTTCCCTTCCAGGTCTGGATCCTGTATCCACAAATAGTTCATGACTTTTATATTGCTACTGCTCTGTAGCACTTGCACTGCTGAAATGTGCAGAGAACGCAAACAAGGAAAAAGGGGCAGGCACAGGAAAATAAATACATTTGAACTAAGCCCTAAGCACTGAGAGGGAATCG
>NW_009259595.1:682100-688269 GCF_000687185.1 Egretta garzetta
CGGAAGAGCTCTTCCAAGTAGGAGTTTAACTGCAAACACAAAAGGGGCAGAGGGTTGTCAGTCTTTATGGATTGTCACAAAAATTTGTGGACTTCCTTCTGCCTCCAGTGGTCAGTAGATTTATGAGTTCCAGGCAGCACGCAAGAGTTTCATCTTACATTTGAAGAAGGGGTTATTTGCCCAGCCTCTGACAAATGAGAATACAACCAGGTGTAAGGCAAGCTGTTTATCAAGTCCAGCTATCACTGAGCATTCAGTGTTCATTGTAGCCTTCTTGGTTTCTACTGTCATTCTCTTTAATGCTTTACTTAATTTGCCTTATATGGTACCCCAGTTTGCTATTTTGAAGGGATTGGGGTCCTCCGTTTTGCTCCTCTCTGTAGCTTCGACTGTCATTTTAATTCCCCCTGTAGTGTATTTGTGACCCCAGCTAATATACTGAAGCCCAGATTGTTATCTATGTTATTTCGTCAACCTCCTCTCCAAGTTACATTCAAACACAGCCTTGTTTCTTTGCCTGTCAGCTGATGTCCAGATTGAATTAGAAAGCACTCTCATTCCAGATTTAGAAATGTATTTCCTCTACTTAATGCAATCTTGTCTGTGTCTGGGTAATTAAAATCATCTATTACTACCACTCAGGTTCATTTACATGTTTTATCTTTTAAAATTTATACAATAATTACATAAAATACTGTGCTCCAATGGGCCAGCTGGATGGAGTACAAATAGTATGGCATATCTTATTATGGAAACATACCTCCAGCTACAAGCACTGACTCTACCATTTCGAGGCTTTGCTATGATGACAACTGAATCTTCCTTTGCAAATAAATCAACATATGTTTGTTTATATATCTGCTTCTTTCCCCGAGAACTGACAAAATTTCTGATGGAGCATTCCTGAAGATAAGGACCTGTGGAAGTTCAAGAGGTCTGAATGTTTTATCTACCAAGCTGTTCGACTCCACAGTTAAATCAATAAATACACCTACTTCATGATGTAGGAGGGCATTGTAGAGAATGCAGAAATCAGATAGCCAGCGCTGAAAACATTACATAGGCTTTCTCAGTGTGAGGAGAAAGTCAGCTATTGCTCCTTCTTACTATATGTCTTTCTTATTCCATAGACAGCAAAGTAATTCTGACATGTTTTTCACAATTTAAATTTTATTTCACTCTTCAGCAACTATGTTCCTTTCCTGTTTGCTCTTCTTTTTTCCCCTTCATCTCATTTTTCACCCTCTTTTACAAAAGCTCAGCTCACCTCTTTTTTGTCTATGCGCTGCTCAGCCCTTCCCACAACATCCTGAGCAGTTTTCAGAGCCAGCAGGGAGAAGGCAATGCACCCTCTCCCCCCGATCCTAAGTGAGAAGGCGAAAATAAAATCACTGAAAAAAGTCCCCCGAAGTCCCCACATCTAGGAGACATAAAAATTTGGTAGCAAAGTACCCAAAGATGGCAAAGGCGACCTCCAGAAAAACGTAATTTCCCCACAACTGTGTTTTGCCCATGTTCCAGAGGTGATCCTTTTCACAACAGGAATGTATTTTCTTCCATTTGAAGTAATTAACTGCTATTATCAATTTCGGTGACTGCTTGCTTTTGAGACCTTCCTATTAAAACAGGTTGGGATGAAATTCTTTGTACGTTGCTAACAGTAATTTAAGGGCTGGCTTTCTTTTGTGAGTAGACTTTTGTGAAGCTAGACTATTTCAGCAATCAACATGAAAAGATACCAGAATAATAATTGTCTTAGAGCTTCAATTTCTTGGGCATCACAGTTTTATTGTGAAATATAACAAATTATGTCAATTTTTAATGAGAGCTCCTTGCTTTCCAGCTCTAAAGTTTAAAAAATATTTCTCCATACATGTAGAAAAACTGTAAGTAATTTGGTTTGACAAGGCACAAAAGGTAGTAAAACCATCTAAGCAACCTTAATTATCTCGTGTTGAACCATTCAGGTTCTTTGACAAAACATTAAAAGAGCCCAGTGCACTGCGGCTGTATGAATGACTTTCCAAAGCAGGAGAAATATCTGGCCTGTGTACTTAAACCTCTTCAGGAAGCAAAACAGACTGCATGGGAGTAGGAGCTTGTGAGATGCAGAAAGTTTGCGCATTGGAGCTGAGGTGAATTTTATTTCTGAAGCCTGATCCAAGTCAATGCAGATCCATCTGCTGGGCCTGACTGAGGTGGAACATGGCAGCTGGAATGGCCATATCTGTTCCATTAACGTGTGCTCATGTTTTACCAAAGGGCTGCTAGTTAAAATATGCATCTTTTTCTTCTTCAGCTCCCCTCCTTCAAAGGCACAGCTATTCATCCTCCATTCCTTTTACAAACATGTGATGAATACAGATCCAAATCCGTCTGCTTTTCTCGAGATCTGATATTCCTGACATCAAATCTCAAGGATCAAAGTAAAACATTCATTAAGTCTGTCCAGCATTGCCATAATGATCTCCTTAAATGGAATATGGTACTTTAAACATCAAAAAACACCTTTCTCATCAAGTAAGGGAACACTCACTTCTCTTATTTACCTGATGGCTTGAGATGTTTGTCAGAAGTTTTACCAGAGTGGGGAAATGCAAATACTGTTTAGATAACTTAAAATATGAAAGAGCAGCATGCTTATTAAATAGACAGCCTTTTATTTCCTTACCAAAGTATGCCATCGTGTTCTGGGTCCTCAGGGAGGCATCTCCAGGAACCATAAAAATGCAATTCCTAGATTTCAGTCTTTCATCTCTCTAGAGGTCAAGAAAACAACCTTTACAAGAAATGTAAGCCTGGGTGTTAACTTGCAATTGACACTTGAATGCGGGTTATTTTTTTATCATTCTGATTAAGTCTATGCAGGTCATAAATATATACCTATATAATATCATAGTGTGAAGCTGAGGTGAAGTTCAGAAACCTACAATTAATTTTCAAATATACAAATTATTTTATGATGCTAATAAATGTTTTTCATGACAGAAATGATGGGGGGGGGAGAAATGTTGAAAATCATATTTTTCTCTTTCTTCAATAAACATTTATGAAGAGAGTAAGGCTAAGGCTTTGCATATGCGGTCTGCTAGGTTACGTAGATAGAGGCCAATTATAAATATGAGCAGTGACATCTTACAGGAGGGTGTGGGGGCAACATCCTGGGTAATCAATTTAGGTTGACCGTATCACGAGACAGATGACATTAGCTACAGTGACAGTGTTATCTGAGCAAGAGGAGGGTCACTTTCCATTAGGAAACCCTATTTTCCAGAGATTTGAAACCTGACACGACAATTGTTAAAACTTGGCATTAAAAAAAGTTTTCCATGCACTAGCATAATTTCCCCTTGAAGAACTGATGACCAAAACTGAGGTGGCTATTTTAGGATAGCTGAAGACGGAAAGGAGAGGGGAAAACCCCACCCACTGTAGTAATATCAGGGGTTGGTTTGCTTTCCGTTAGCAAAGGGGGGTGCATATTTCTGAAAACAGCAAATGCTTAGGAGCTGTGTCAGTCAGAGCCAGCTCATGGTATAGGCAATACAGGTAGTTGCCCAGGGTAAGGCAACTGTGTACTTTATATCTAAAGAGATAAAACCAGAGCCCAAGAGAGGAAAGCAGGCCTGTGTCCTCCACACTTACCCACAGTCCCAGTTTGCCCCCAAGATTTTTCCTTCTTGTGGCCACAAAATGGCCTCACTGCACACGTTGTCTAGATGCACAACTTTCTGAGGCAGAACTTCATCTTCAGTGCTCAGACCCAACAGCCTTATCTATTTTTTCAAGCAGCCTGGATCAGGGCTTGGAAGGTTGTAAAAGGAGATTATAAAAGGGCACTACGAGGGAGAAAGTTTATCACCCAAAGAGTAAAACAAATGTGATAGATGTAATGAGAGAGCAAGGGATAGGAGGACTGCTATCCCCAGTGATGGGCCTATTAATTGCATATGGGGAAATTAAGTGAGCAGCCGAAAGGTCATGCGGCAAGAGCCTGATCTTCTGACACCTCATCCAGTCCCGTATCCACCAGACCTTCCTTCCTCCTGAGACACAGCAGAATTTCTTTTTTTTTCTGAGAAAGGACTGTGGCAATTGTCCTGGCTTTGCCATGCAGTCCTGCTGCTCATGAAGCCTTCCAAGCTGTCACCAGATCAAATGTACATAATGCTATTCGTTTAGTTCCAAGATCCATCTTTTTTCATTCCTTATGTGTATAAGGATTTTTAACACAGAAATGCTCACTTTACGAAGTAAATGGAATATTTTTCTACCACTGAAACCACCAAGCTCTTCAATTTTACTCAGGCTGCTATTGAATATTATCAGTTGAAGGATTTAAGGTGGCCTTGATTAACGGGAAAATCTTAAAAGATAGGGACTTGTTTGGGAAAAACATCTGCAAGTTCAGACAGTGGTGGGTATCCAAGGCCCTCAAGGCACTGCAATTGGGCTGTAAAACTGACAAAAGCAGGGTCTGTTAATGAGATTTCTGGCAAATCTTCTGCTAATCGCAACCAAAATTTAGGGCAGCTTCTCATCAACACATCAGCATTTCTGGTCATAGCTCTAAGTAGATCTTGTAACTGTAAAAGGCAGTAAATACACAAGTAGGTTTTCCCAGATTTTCTAACAGCTCCTTAAAGTGCTGAGGTTGCTTTGACTTCTAAAAATGAACAGGAAGGTCCAGGACACCTTGTTCCAAGTGGTTTGTTCAGCCCTGACCTTACAGCACTGGGCTGTTATCCTCAGCTGCTGAGCTGAATCCCGCTCCAGACTGGTGCAACTACAATGCCCGTGGATACTTCAGGTGAAATTCATCCAGCTGGAATTTGGAAATTTAATAGGAAAAATGTGGGGGTTTTCTTTCTTTCAAACTTCTGCACAAAACAGTGTTCTTTCCCTTTGAAGAGATAAAATGGAGGTATATTCTGACCTTGGAGGGAGTGTGAAAAAAAGCCCCAAATACATTCACACCCTCTGTAATACATAAACAGGGCTGAGTGTGATTAGCTGGCTGTTAAAAAAAGCAAGAAATCGTAAAGACACTGACACATGTTGAAAGGTTAATGCTTAACTTGTCACTTGCCCTCGAAATCCTGGCCAAAGTATCGAAATTCATCACCACCTTGGCAATTAGAGGCTTGTTCCGCCTGTTAAGTAGACAGGGAAAGAAGCAGGAAAAAACTGCAGCAAGACCTTACATTTTTGAGATGCCACTGAATTGTTGAGCTGCCTCACCCAAGTTTCCTTAGAATTTGCAAAGAGCAGGGAAGTTCAGCTGACAGACCATTTCTTTTCCTTGCGTTCAGCCTCCAACATGTGCTTCTCTGTCTTGACTTAGGGAAGAGCTGTGCAAGAGCGCTACTGTGGTCTATAATATTTTTTTAATGTCTGAATTTTAAACAGGCAACAGCGAGCAAGATTGCCAGGTAATGTGATGACCTGAAACCAAGCAAACCTGTCGATGGGAGGAGGAGAAGCGGTCGGAGGCAAGAAAGTTTATGAATACATTCAGTCATTTTTCACACTGCATGTTCAGTAGGGAGCTAGGCTTCAGCTAAGAGATGCATGTACGGTGGGCAACACTGCTTGGGAGTGGTTAGAGCAATTCTATGAGAGGGAAAAAAATGAAAAGGTAAGCCTGCAGATATTAATTATGCTCTTCAGTTAATGGTTCTGGACCAGTTCTCATTTGGTTTAAAATCAGCATCACCCCCTAGAATTACATCAGCTGCAGACCCAGCCCCAAATCCCTATTCCTTCTGTTTGATGCATCAGTTCAGTTTTTAGTCTTCACAATTACAGCAGTTATTTATTTTGCTAAATCTATTTTTATTTACTCCTGAAACTCGGGGTCTCTCCATCTCCGTTACCATAACGGTGTCACATTAACACAGTTTTTAAAATGTAAATTGATTTGTTTTAATTGATTTTGTCTGACCTTTAAAAATTAATAAAAGTATTTAAATGGTGTAATAAACCACTTTCAGGAATTCCAAATGCTCTAAAATACAACAAATGTGCATGGATTAACTTAGTAGTAGAGTGGAGAGCTTAGACAACAGACCTGCTAGCAGGCCCTCTGTGCTGACAGACAGAGGCTTTGCAAGCTCTTAGAGTTCACACATCTGTGGTAACATCAACAGGGGAAAAAACCCCAACAGCT
>NW_009259595.1:688296-724299 GCF_000687185.1 Egretta garzetta
AACATTGGTTCTTCAATTCTAGGGTATGTTAGAAAACCTACTGAAGGGGAAAGCCATTCCTGAAGCTGAATTCCTGGTTTTAAGGCCAAAATTTGATAGTTTTCCATGGATTTCAGTGTTGCCAGGATTTCATTAGAAGGGTTAATACCCAGTAAAAGTTGCACCAACCCACAGGTTAGCAAACACAGCTTGAGGACCAGCAGGTGAGTTTATCGATCCCTATCCCATTAAGCTGGGCAGAGCTCAGTGCTGCGCCCACACCTGCAGCCTGCCCTTAGTTTGGCTTTGCAAAGTTACGTGCAGTTGTTTTGCAGTGTCGTTTAGTGGCAAAGAAGCAGTACTGGAATGTGCACAGAGTGCATGGTGCATGCTCTCCTCCATAGATTTTCAAGTCATTCCCGTGCATGGTGGATGCTTGCACAAGGAGAGGGAGACCACTGTGTTGGAGAACCTGACCCCTGTTGTACAGTTGCTGTCGTTGTTTGTTTCCTCTATAAAGCCAGGGATAGCAAAACCTCGCAGAACAGAAGGGAAATGCAGAAGTCATTAAAAATATCAAAATATTTTCCATGGCAGAGAGGAAATACAATAAAGAGCTTTGAACCAAATAAATACTCTGCCTCATCTTTTCAATCAAGTGATAAAATAAAAGAGAGAGTAGGCAATAAAAAGTGCACTGAATTAATGAAACAGTAGCAGCCACGGATGAATGAGTAAAAAGAAGTGGAGCCAGGGGACTTCAGGTTATTAAAGAAGAAAAAAACCAGAAATCCTGTGAAGGACTTAGGCCACCCATCTTCATTTTGGTTTCTAGAAAAAATCTGGAACACGCTGTCCCTTGAAGATAAAAGTGGATAAGCAGCAGACGCTATAGATCTGTCACGACCAAGCTGTGTCAAATCCATCTACCTTTCTTCCTTGACCAGAGCAAGGGTTGTGTGAATAAGGGAGAAGCAATAAATGTATTTGACCTTAATAAGGCTTTTGACACTATCTGACATGATGTTCTCATTAGGCAAGCTAGGCAAATGCTATCTTGATAAAGCTGGCATGAGAGGGGTGAAAAAATGATTGGAAATCTATACTTACCAAGTACTTATCAATGGTTCATTATCCAAATGGAAGGCTGTATTGAGTGACATTCTGCAGGAGTCTGTCCTAAGTCCGCATTTATTCAATATTTTCATTAACGGGGATGATGAAATAGGAAGTATGTTTATTAAATTTGCAGAGGATATGGGGCAAGGAGGGACTACAGGCTCATTGGAAATTCAAAATGAGCTTGTCTATTGAAGCAACAGTCTGAAAATTAACAGGAAGCTGAGTGGAACGAAGTTTGTTAGGGAGAAAAAGCAAAGCAAATAATATTTTGGCAGGAATAATCAACTGCACTTATCTGAGCTGGGTGGCAAGAGGCTAGGAAGCAGTTTTATGGACAAAGACCCCAGGGTTATGGCAGATCAAAAGGTGGATGTGAATCAGCAATGTCATTTCTAGTTCAGGCGGGAGTGCTTTGAGAAAGAACATGAAGTAATTCATGTGTTTGACTCAGCACTAAGAAAGATTCTGTGAAATTTTTGCTCTGTTGGAGCACGGTGCTCTGAAAAAGACTCTGTCCAAAAGGCAGCAGTAAGAGTGGTCAGGATCTAAACTAATACAACCAGTTGTGTGTGAGCCAGAGAACTGGGACTATTTATGCTACTGAAAAGGTCCCAGAGGGGTACATAATAGCCCTTAAGCAGACAAAAGGTTGTTAACAGATAAGATATGGTCTGCTTTCCATGTCCATGAAGGTTGGAACAGGAACTAATGAGTTTAAATTACAGACAAGGAAAGTTCGTGTTAGACACAAGGGAAACTTTAATGGTAAGGATAGAAAAACTCTGGAATAAATTTCCTGTCAATGTTATTGAATTTTCAAAACAATGTTTATAGGAAAGGTTGGACAATTTAGAGTTAAGAATTATGTAGGTATAGATTATGCTAGGGATATTAGGTGGTGAACCTTCCCTTCCAGCTCTATCATTTTATTAAGCCAAGTAGCGGACTTTTTGAAGAGACATGGCTGAAGCTAATGGAAATGACAATGCCTGGAGATGGAATTTGGGTGAGCCCATGCTGGAACTCAGAGAACCAGAGTATGAAATTTCAAGAACAAAGGCCAAAACTTATAATTAGCCGATGTTTATGATTGTGAGTCCCTATATGTAAAAAGAGAGAGAGAGAGAAAGGAAGGAGACAATCTAGCAACTGGAGGTCAAATACTCTGATCAAGTACATCTGATGCTTTAGAAAAAATTCTGAAGGAAAGAAAAATGAAACACAGAAAAAAAACTTATTGAAAGTAGGTTGTATCAAACTCAGCCTTCCCTCTCAGTAAGACAGTTGGTTTTTTCTTTAGGAAGAAATTTCCCCTCAACTTAGTGCCTGGGTAATTACTAGTTAAACTGAGCAAGCTGGAGATGAAAGCAAAACATTTAATTACTGAGGAACTGACTGAAGGGGAGATGGCAAAGGATTAGAGGAAGTTATTAGTGAAGCTCCACAAGGACAGGTCTTGGGATTGCTTTTCACTAGGTGGTCTGGCTCTAAAAGTGGGAGTCTTTGCTGATGACACAGGGTTGAGAAGTGTCATTAAGACATCAGAAAACAAAGAAAGAATTGTAGTAGTATGAAAAATGCTAGAAACAGAATGTTGCTTCATAGTCAAAGTGCATGTCATGCATATGGAGACCAATGAGAGAGCTGATTAGAGAGCTCATGAGCTGGACACAACAAAGAGGAAAAAGTTTGGGGGGTTCAGAAGAAAAAATAATTCTTTAATGAGTCATTAATGTGTTCTGAACAGAGGAAGAAGAGCAGCTGAAATAATAGACAGTATTCATTGGGACATTCCCAACACTAAGGAGGATGCATAAGCACCATTGTGCAAGGCACTGACAAGACCTCAGTCTGAAGACTGTATTTAAGGAGTGGATGCACAGAATGGATCAGGTAAAGGGGAACATATTTTGTGAGAGGAGATTGAAAGAAGTCGGCTTTATTTTGCAAAGAACAGAACAGAATAGAGATGGGGGTAAATTCACTCTCCCCAGAGATACCTAGGGTAGTAGCGTGATGATGCAAATTCTGGAAAAAATGTTATTTTAGCTGAAGAACAATGCTAAAACAAGACCAATGAACCATGGACAATTTTGGTCTGGCTACTGTAAAGAAGCTTTCAACCTCTGGAACTATATGCTGCTATTAGCAGTTGTGTGGACCTACCATTGAATTTATTTAGTTTGATCTGTTTCTGAACAAGGTTTCTAAATGGTATTACATGAAAGGATGGCAAAGTAGATTCTTCCTTTGCATTTCCCAGCTGTGTGTTCCCACAAACCTTTCTTTACCTGGCTAGAGTAAGCAAGTAGGATGAACTTTTGGGACCTGCAGCTTTGAAAGAATGGTGCGGTGATACTGTGGCTGAGGGCCACACGATTTGTTTCATTGCTATTTCAATCAGTACACAATTCCTTCCTGCTCTGACAGTCTCTCAATTCTGAATTCCCCAAGCACTGAAAGGAGATGGCCTATTCCATATAGCAGTGCGCTTTGGACCTGGAGGTCCCAAGGCAGTTGTACTTACCAAGAAAGGAAACATCAGACATCTCACCCTCTCCTCCCTTCTTGTTCCAGTGTAAGAGATCTGTCATGAGCAGCCTAATGCAAAAGTAACCCCTCTCAAATTAGGGAGAATGGGATAATGTGTTACTTAAAAGCCAGACGACAGCCAAAATGCCTGTCAGAGCAAGTCCCGACTTCTGATCATGTACTGTTACACATTGCCGTATGCACAAGTGCCAGTTTATGTTTCCTCTACAAACCTATCACAAACTATTTCCTGTTAATTATTTAGAGTCCATAGCTGATTGCTTAACGACAGCTCTCACTGCTGTGCCATTGAACAACTCAGACAAGAAGAGTAAACAACAACAAGGTAAGGACCTAACATAATAACCAGCTTATGCTCTACTTCACTTATTAATATGTTTCCACATGTGAAAGCAAACATTATTATTGCTTAGAGAATAAGTATTCCAGAGCAATAATTCCAAGCAAACAGACTTGTGGCACACACATTCAGCAACAGCAGATAAGAAGGGATTTGATCATGGTCAAAATGAGCAGTTGGCCAGAAATCCGGTGGACATTTATTTTGGAAGCTTTCTAACAGAAAAACTAAGCTTTTCTCTCCCGCTGGGTGTACTTTTAAAGTGTCTCTAATATGCGGCAGTGCTGGTCAACGTCAGAAATAATCTGTGTGTTCTTTCCAAAAATTCCAGCCAGCTGGTCAGAGAATAAAGGAATTTCATAATAGGAAATTTCATACTTTCTCCCTGCCTTCTTTATGGAAACGTTTTGGCTCATTTTAATTCTTTCTTATTTAGTAAATATCAACAGATATTTAGACTTTGAATGTAAATCATGAACTTTTTATATAGCAATTACACAGGCAATATTTTGCCTGTTGTGCTTACTATCTTGTGTGCTTATCATAGCAACATTAAAGAAGAAGTCTTCAGAGCAACAGAAAGTAAGTTTTCAAAGTGTGTCTGTGGTTAAGAAACATGGGAATCCTTGATGTTTTGGGGGCTTTGGAAACTCCATACTGCATATGCCACCGATATGACAGCACCATAACACCCGTAGCAAGTCAAAATGAAAACCTACCCAGCCCAGTAATGTCTTCAGGAATGGCCAGGATTGAATGGTAGGGCAAGAAAAAGGACAAGTATGAGTAGGTATAATCTCTCCACTTCAACATCAATCACAATAAACAGACTGGAAATAGAAAAAAAAAAATTGAAAAGATCAAAATGAAAAGAAGTCCAAAGAAAGAGAAAGCCAAGATTGGCCTACAGTCTTTAAATTACATCATGTTGAAAAACCGGTACAATGTATGCTGTGTCCAGCATACCTTTTTTTTTTTAAAAAAGGAGTTCCTTATGATGTTCTGATGTTCTAGCAAGCACCTCGGAGGCCTGTTAACAACCTAGCCAAATGCACTTCACGGCAATACTCCTGTAACTGGAATCAGCTGTCTTATTGCTTCTGTGCAAGCCAGCACACTTGGCTTCAATCAGAATATTGTTTGCTCAGAAAGCTGGGAAAATAGGCTTATTGCTTCTGAACCCTGTAGTACAGCTGTCACACCTCTCAGATTCACAGAGCTTAAAGCCATGAGGACAAAACCGGTCTCACCCCCTATACAGATCCCAGATACCCTTCATATACCTCTGCTAAATCCTGTGTTCAGCAAAGGCATCCAGTTTTGTCCTGATGCAGTGAAGACACTATATTTGCTATAGTAGTGCATCACTGCTGTATCCACCCTTAAGTAATTGCCCTCATTCTACCTGTGCCCTCTCTGATTTTCCAGTGTTATCTTTAAACCATGGATGCCAGAACTATAACTTGTCCATCAGTATTAGCCTGACCAGTGCCAGAGGCAGAGGTGAAACCACCTCCTTGCTCCTACCCCTCTCCTCCTGTGTATACAGCCATGTTAGACCATACAGGCTCGTGTTAGACCTTTTTGCCACTGCTGCAGAAACATCCACAGTTTTCCCCTGTCAAGGGATTTGTAAACCCTGTTGATCATGAGATTTGGATTTATGACACAGTTCAATGCCAGTTGGCTTCAATGGTCATTGGATTGCACTCTGGAGGATTCCTGAGACACAAACAGCAGAACGAATTGGAGTACGGGATCCCTAGAGACTGACTCTAAAACAGTCTTATGTCTTCCCTTGCTTGCAAAGCTGCACAGTGGACGACTAATTCACGCTACTGTGGGAGTACTGTATTCCAGTAATCAGTTTTTCAGCTTAAAAAGAAAACACCACCTTGGCTTCAGAAGAGAAAAAAAAATATGGTGAATCGTTTTCATTCAAATCAACATGACCTAAGTACAACAGGCAGAACTCTGATTTACACAAAAGCAAAAATCCTTATTTCACTCTCAGGAAAAAGAAAAAAAGAGTCTGATTCAGAACCTGGTGAGTTTTTCCAAGCAACAGAAAGAGAAGATGTAGGCACAAAGTCTTTTCAACTCCGCAATCATCTTGTGAGTTGTTATTGAAGGAATGGATTTTGGGAGAAAACTGGAATCTGCTCATTACAGGCTAAGTAAAAGCTTCTTTAGCTGTAGCCAACTGAAGTTTAATTTAAACTGCATTCCTGTTGACAGAAAGCATAGTATCTAAATTGCCTGCACTAATAATACCCTGCCCATGTCCTTTGCTTACAGATGGTCATTAATACCATGATGACGGCCTGTGACAGACAGGTTGCGGTGTGTGCAGCTATCCTATTCAGTTCAGCCAGGAGGAATTGTCCAGCTGTAATTCAACACTGAATAAGTGGGGCATTTAAAAAGAACAGTAATGTGAGCTGCACTGTACATGAGAAGATGAGAGGCAGCTTGAGATGACTCTGCTGAACACCTTGTTTTCTACATGCGTGTCTTCAATAGGGCTCATCTTGCAGGATGGTATCACATATCCAAACACAAGACAGAGAAAAACAAGAAGGACAACAGACCTCATCCATTTTGTCCTCAAGATTACTTTTCCCCAAGTTTTTTGACGCATTGGATTAGCTTTCTGGGACAGCTGTGGTTACAGGATCGCTGTGCCTGACAGGTGACAAATCCTGTCACTCGTTCTTCTAGATGGGAATTAAGAACAGAGCCCATTACAAAACTGGAGTCTTCAGAAGCTCTTCTGCCCCTTTTACGAGGGAGGACAGATGTTCTCATTCTCCTACCCTTATCCTTCACTGGCAAGTTGCTCTTACAGGCTGCTTTGGCAGTGATTGAGCAAGAGTGGGATCTTGTCTCATAGTTGCCTAATATTGTTGAATATTTGTTGAATTATACTGGTGGAGTGAACCATCCATTCCAAGTTCAAGACTTCAAAACACAGTAAACTACCCATAAAGCTACTATGATTGTGTTTTCATAAATCCTGTGTCTACATCCTGAATTTTGTGGCTTGTATTAGGTGTACAGTAGAAAACTGAGTGAATAATTTGGAGTAACAGGATAATAATCCCAAAGCAAGCAGGAACATCTGGTATCTGAATTAAAGATAGCTCAGAAATATCATGGTTCTCTTTAACCTCTTTATGTGCTCTACTTCCCAGAGGACTAGGACGTTTAAAGTGATTATTAACATGGCTAATGGGCACTACATGAGAAACTGAGTACAAGTGGTTCTTCTAAGCCAGGCTGAAGGTCCACCAGTCCCAGTAGGCCTAGAGGAGAATAGGAGAACATAGGAAAACTGGTTAAAGTTTCCTCTAGTAATTCCTCCTAACCTGCAGCCCCTGCAGCTCAGAGTCTTTCTGAGTGGGAGGTAGTTTCTGTGCATGTAGTAAGTCGCAAGGGTTATGTCTTCTGGAGACTTCTGTCCAGTCTCCCTTGAACTTTCAGCATCCATGATGTCCTGTGGCACGAGCTGCTTCTGTTAAACTATATGTTTCATGAACGCCTGCCTCCTTTTGTTCGTGCTCTGAACTTCTCAGCTAGTGGCTTTACATCAGACCTACTGGTTCCCCTATGGGTACCTGTATTGCCCCTCTTTTACAGACCTTGCCTTGTTGTCCAGGTAGGCAGGACACACGGTGTTTTGATTAGCATAACATGGAGAGCGATCTATTCTTGTTTTGGATTTGTTGGCATGCAATTGTATTACTGGCATCATACAAAACTTCACCTTTCAACAGTTATTTACTGTCTTATTTACGATTAGCTGTCTTATATACATAGATGAATACCTAATCAAAGCAGTACCCTCCCTTTTTGTCCAGTCAGAGAAGCCAGAGACAGATATGTAATTGAATCTTGCCTTCCAAATGGAGAAGAATGCTTTGCTAGCTTTTTGTGATGGCACTTCAATGACCAGCAAAATTTGTGGCTAAAATTCACACAAAAATTTTTAATCCAGAAATTTTAAATTTTTCATCCAATGCCTCATTTCTCCCAATATTTTGCAAACAAAAAATTTTGAAACACAAACCCCCTTTCTTCCCACGTGTCTGACTGTGGGATGTTGTGAAGGGCTATACCTGGCAGGCACTTGTGGAATAGGTGTCTGAGAAAAGAAAACTCTGGTGGTTTATCTCATCAGATTATGACAGCCCAGCCAATTTCTCTATTCTCTCCCTCTAATACCATGTCAGTTCTACTTATGCGTGCCTTATCAGGTGACATCTGCAATGCCCTTTGTATTGTGACACTTCATTGAAAAGATGGAAAGTCTTGAGTGGATGTCATTGCCTCTCTCATTAACCATTACACTCTCATCTGAAGCGGTAAGCAAGTTTTCTGCCTGTTCACAGGTGTTACTACCCCTTTATTTAGCAACGATTCTTGGTGCCTTAAAAGTAATCCCCAGGAAGGATGATAAGGAATCTCGAGTCTTGTAAGGTGTTGCTGCTTACTGCCTGTGAACACGCTGATCCCATCAGCTGGACTCGCTGAAATTTCAAGACACACACGAGTCAACCTGTTAAAGCACTCATGTGCCGTGACAGTGAGCATGGTTTCAAGCTCTAGATTAGACACCCATTACATCTTTCAAAAAGCAAGGTAAATCCCATGCGTGATTCCTGGAGGTGATAAATTCCCTATATTAAAGTATGCTGAGTCCTAATCTTCTTGGTTCCCAGCTCTCAGTTCACCTGCCTATTACAGGGACACAGCAGCAGCAAGCAGTGGCCAAAGCACTGCCTTTGGTTTGAAGCTATGCTACTGAGTAGCTCTGGGCACTGGACGAGGATCACAGCTGGTCAAATAAAATGCTGGATTGTGAAAATTTTCCCCGGAGTTTGGTTTGCTTTAAATCACTGCTTGCTGGTCATATTACTTATGTATACTCAGATATCTCTAGTGTATCTCTGGAACTATTTGTTAATCCCAAAAGTTTTGTGCATTTTAGCATGAATTATTGCTTATTTGAAAATTTCTACTGAGGTATATTAATTACTTGCCACAGGAAACAAAACTGATGACAGATTGCACAGCAAACTATGTTCATGCAGGGGTGAATAACCAAAGCCTCTGAAGTGGCAGCACAGGTTCAGAAAATTCTCCACCCTAACTATGGTGCACCTATTTCTGCATGAGAAAGATGCTTCCCGCCAGTCTGGATTATCCTGTGGAACAATTTACTAACCCAAAAGAAAGGGCTGTGTTATTAAAGAAGGTTTTTTGTAAACAGTAAAACAATTCATCAGAAATCAAGATACAGTATTTCCACACTAGTATTTCAATTCGGATTTACCCTGAGCGTGCAGGTGGAACCCTTTACATATAACTGAGGTTGTTTAAGGGTGGAAAGTCAGGTTTAAACTGTTTGCAGATTTAGTGGAGACAGAAAGGCAGACAAAGCTTTCGGGGTTAGGTAGTGCAGCTGCAAAATGAGACAGTCGAATCTTCTCAGTGTTTTACTGGAAAGCTTGCAGTTCACTGAGTCAAGCTGGACCAAATCCCCTGCCACTACAAGCCCCAGAGGCTCTTCTAGAATCCATGCAAATACATCTATTCCAACCCAGATTTGAACTATAAGCCCAAAATCTAGTTTAAGAATCCAAATCCTTCGCAGCATGTGATGTTTTAGGTTTTTAAGTCACCAGTTTCACCCATAGTCTCTTCACTGCCATAGCACTTGTATCGGTTTTCCATTGAACAAAAAAGCTACTGAAAAAACTGTAAGTATCTGAATAACTTATTTAGCCCTAGGTATGGTAGCTGCAGGGAATGCACAGAAACTGCTCTTCTGCAACCCACAGCAAAGCTGTTTTCAAGAAAATGGAAATTCTTCTTGCTCCTGCAATCTTAAGCATCACTTGTAACAGCAGGAAGAGAACAGTTTTCAAAGACAAGCCTGATCTTTGAATTGATAAGACCTTTGTCAGCTTCCTGTTGGAACACAGGGGACATTAGACGCACAGGTAACATCATATCCACTGGAAGGGTCTGATAAAGATTGGTGCATTTGCAACAGGGCAGAGCATTCTTTTCAGACACGGCTTCTGGCTTCAAGTCACTCTCCATGTTGCATTTTCTTTTCTCTGCACTCGGAAATCCGTTTATAGCTCTTATGTGATGTCCAGTGAAAGTAACAGCTCTGGGTCAGTTCCTCAGGTAGCATAAATCAATGTGGCTGTACTGGCTTCGGTATTGCCATCAAACATAGCTGAAGGTCTGGCTGTGCTGACATTTAATTCCTCCATTTGAAACACGAATATGTGCACAAACACTGAGAGCCCTTAAATTAAATGTTTTTATTCAGGGGGAAAAGTACTCACTTTAGCAGAAACTAACAGCCCTCCAGCTTTCAGCTCTTTCTAAATAACTCAGACGAGCAAATCAATCAACACTTTTTTTTCCAAGCTTATAACAGAGTGCAGTAGATTTACTGTAAGTACTAGATTTTTTTCTGCTGGTATATGTGTGTATCTGAGGTAAAACATAAATAACATAAAAGTTCCAGTTAATATAGCTCTGAGCAGGAATATGTTTTTTCTTTCATGTATGATTTTCATGGCTATATTCAGGCGGTGATGCTATTCATCTCTTTATTCTCAGTTCAGCAGAGCTGTCTGCGGGTGACACACAGAGCAAGTGTGTAATCTGGAGTACATGATGGCAAAGCCAGGTGAATAAAACAACATCCATTTGCAAGATAGTAGAAAATTTTAATCCTGTATTTCTCACATGTTAGTCCTCCAGTTCCCCGTCTGCAGTCTCTTTGCAGTGTCTGGTCTGGGAGGTAATCACCCATCACACTCTAAACTCACTGAGTTTTGCTAAAGCCAGAGCAAAGGCATGGCAGGGCACGCAACTGGGAGGCCATGGGGCAATGATAACTGGGGCCCTGCCACTGCTCCCAGTAATGGGCACACGAGGGGAAGAGCCAGGGGAGCCATTTGCCATCTAAAATGAGACAGGCTATAGCAAAGACAGTAATCCAGAGTGCCAGCACTGAAGTAGCTGTACTGGTCCCTGTCACCCAAACCCATTTTGTGCCTCCACTTTGGAGGACAACATGATGAGGCACCCAAATCTAAGCTTTCTGCAAAAGAGTCTGGGCTTGAGAAACAAGGCACCTTTTTGCCCCAATCCCCAGTGCCATCCATCCATGGAGAGGCTGACAGGCACTTCAGTTTGCTATAGTGTCAAATCCTCCGGGCTGGGCAAGTTTCCTCTTTTCTCAGCCTTTCCCTGAAAAACACCCAGCAGAGCCCAGGGTTCATTTCTCCTACCTGAGTACCATCCTCCTTAGACTAGAGTCCTGACTCAAAACGCTTGCTGGCTTTTTAGCCCTAAGATCTTAGCTCTCCTGGCTGCCGAAAAAAAAGAAAAAGACACCAAGCAAGAGGACACTGCTGTGTCTGAAAAGCACAGATGATGAAGCCTTTACTGCCTGAGAAGCAAATTTATTAGGAAGATAAAGAGGGGCCATGATAGATTAAATGTTGCTAAGAGATGAAGTAGATATCCTTAAGGGTCTGAGCGATTTCTTCATCCCAGGAAATGGAAGACCTGTAATATCCCAGAGTCCATGTTTTCCTTGAGGGGAATAGAAATGCTAAAGAAAAAAACCTCACTGCAGCAGAGAAGATAATAAGGCAATTAAAGCTCTCAGTACTATTAAAAAGTTGACAAAGCACCAGGATTAGATGAAATACATCACTGAAATCAGTGTGGAAAGAGCAAATAAAATCGAAAAGCCTTTGGAGAAGAATTTTGATTGCTTACTAATGGCAATGTTAGTACCAGAGGATAAGGTAATTTCAGTATGTAAGGAAGGACCAAGGTTAAAAATGGGCACATTTCACCTGAATTTCAGGAAATTAGTCAATAATGTATCTCAAGATGAATTGATTTGAAAGGTCAGGTAGGATGGTGACATTGCTGCAAGTGGGAAAATTAGTGAAACTAGTCAGAAATTGCCCTTTGGCTGGTAGCCAAAGGTTCTAATAAGGTGGTGTGAAGCCTTAAGAGAAAGTGATCTATATTATCAAAATTCATAAAAAAGCCATCCTCTCTGGCCACATTTTTTGTATTCCAAATACTCTGCAAAACTCAAAAAGGTTATCTACATTTGTCAGTGTACCTTCTCCAAGTTTGCAAATGACACAAAACTGGGAGGAGTGGTTGATATACCAGAGGGTCTTGCTGCAATCCAGGGGAACCTCAGCAGGCTGGAGAAATGGGTTGACAGGAACCTCATGAAGTTCAGCAAGGAGAAATGCAAAGTCCTGCTCCTGGGGAGGAAAAACCCCATGCACCATTATATGCTGGAGGTAATCCAACTGGAAGACAGCTTGGCAGAAATGTTCCTAGGGGTCCTGGTGGACACCAAGTTAACATGGACCACCAATGTGCCTTTCCATAAAGAAGGATAATGGTATCCTGGGCTGCATTAGGCAAAGTATTGTTAGCAGGTCAAGTGAGGTGGTCCTTCCCCTTTATTCAGCAGCAGTGAGGGCACACCGGGAATCCTGTGTCCAGTTCTGAGCTCCTCAGTACAAGAGAGACATGTACACACTGGAGAGATTCCAAAAAAGGGCCCCAAAGATAATTAAGGGTCTGGAGCATCTCTCCTACAAGGAAAGGCTGAGAGAGCTGGGACTCTTCACCCTGGAGAAGAGAAGGTTCAGGGGGATTTTATCAATGTATATAAATACCTGAAGGGAAGGTGAAAAGAAGACAGAGCCAGGCTCTTTACAGTGCTGTCCAGTGACAGGAGCAGAGAGGCAAAGGGCACAAGCTGAAACACAGGAGGTGCTGTCTGAGCATCAGGAAACACGGGTTTACTGTGACGGTGAGCAGCAGAACAGGTTGCCCAGAGAGCTTGTGGAGTCTCCCACTTTAGACTTGTTCAAAAGCCATCTGGACATAGTCCTGGGCAGCCTGCTCTAGGTGACCCTGCTTGAGCATGGTGTTTGGATCAGATGGCTTCCAGATGTCCCTTCCAACTGTAACCTGTCTGTGATTCTGTGATCTGTCTTTTCTGTTGTTGTTGTCCCACTGGATGTTTTATGTTATAGGAGCACCCAATGATATCAGAAAATAACCTGCCTGAGAACAGATGGAAGGAGATAAGGTTTATCAGATATGGCTCTGTCTCCTGCCTCTATCCCCAGGTATTCCTCAGTGACAGAAAAACCATGGGATGCCCAGTCCCAGCCAGTGATTCAGCGTTGTTCCATTTTTGTGTGGTATAATTAAAATGTAAATAAAACTTAGAATGTCACTCACTACAGTAGAACCTGGCAGTAAGTTTCTCTCTGGGCTTTGTACTCACTGGGAAAAGCAAAACCACAAAGGATCTCCCAGATAGACTTCGGTCTCTTTCTTCCTCAAAAGCAGCAATAATTGAGTGTTTCCCACTACTGAAGTTACATTATTTTTCTGATCTGATGCAAAACCATCAGGGTAGCTGTAAGGCAGCTAAAAGAATTGATTTGTAATGTTTGAAAGAGTCCAAACAGCATATTTGGCTAAATAAGTGAAAATTGTTCTTGTTCCAAATCTTAGCTAAAAAAAAAAAGCAAAAGATTCTATAAGAAAACATAGGCTTGGTTTTTTCATGATAATAAGTACTGAAAAGTAATAAACAATTGCATTAAGCAAAAGTTGGTTTCAGAATTAGAAGTTATTATATCAGTTTCTGAAACTCTGAAGAAAAAAAAATCACTACTGGAAAAAAATATAGAGGGTATTTAGAGATCTTGGCAAATAGATATTGCAGGATTGTTTCCATATTTAGCCTCATTTTCATATTTTGAACAGTGCTGGAAAGAAGGTGTATGATTATTACCTGCAAATACTACTTTTCTGAAGATGGAAAAAGCAATGTAGAGATATAATTAAAAGTGGTGGAATGAAGTTTCAAAAAGGAAATTCAGATTATCATAAAAATCACTGATAGCAAGGACTAAATGGGTTTTGTAGAATACCCACTAAAAAGAAACATTTGGGGGCTGAATATATATTATGTTAAAAATTAAATTCTATTCTACATGGGAACCTTTTTGCACTGAGAAAGGAATAAATTTGATGACTTAATGAGATTTTCCATCTCTAATGTTTATGATACAGTATATTAAATATGACCTAATTTCTATGATATATGATGCATACAGGAGGCATACGAGATCCTTGAAGAAAAAAAAATCAATTGATTGGTGGCAATATGCTACTTAAGGGACAGTGAAATTTAATCGGAGGATCATCAAGGTGTCATAGAAAGAAATGTGACTTCCTGAAATTTGACAGCCACCTTTGCCATATTACAACACATGGTCTTTTCCTGCTCATCAGTGCAATGGTGAATTAGTTCTCTGTGTGCTTGAGCAAAATTAAGTCTTCTGCTTTCAGAAAGTCTAGCTAAGCCATGTGCATGGGTGCATAGGTGCGGATGGGTCAGTAGACTGGACCTGGAGAGCAGGTACCCATGGCTCTCCTTTTCTCATCTATTCCTGTAGCCAGGCAGTAGTTCAAAACCTTTCTCTGAAAAGCACGGGAGGCACAATCAGAGACAGCTGAGAAAGGTGCTCACTCCAAAATGGTCCATGACCGGAACCGTGAAGAAAGGGAGCACAGAAACAAGGAGAAAACTGAACTGAAGAGGTATCCCATGCCCTCACTTTCCCAAATGAAGTAGACTTAATGTTCACTTCTGGAGCACAGAGTGGTCTGAGGGGACGTGTGATACTGAGGACCTTGCAAGATAATCACTTTTCCCCCACAGCCTGCTCCGTCCTCCTGTTAACATGCCTGCAGAGTGCACAGGAATGGATGGGAGGAGATGCCGTCCTGTTGCTGAAGGCTACTTCGGATAATTGTGCTCTCGCTGTCTGGCTGATGAAGCTTGCATAGAATGGTGTGAGAACAGTGAACTGGCCTCCTTGCTCTAGGACACAATCAATACTAAATTAGCCTTTAATTACAAGTCTTTTAGTTATTCAGTGTTGACTTATGGTATGAAGCAGCAGTTGTAAATCTTTCTAAACCAAAAGCTTTGATTCCTGGTATTCTCTCATTATCTCCTATAGTATCCTCGTGCAGGAAAATATAAGACCTCTATTGATATAATTTCATAATTTTTACAAGTCTAATCTAGGAGCCATGCTGCTGCTCAGCAAGGGTAATAATAAATTTTAAAGCCTCTGGCTGTTCTTAGGTGGTAGCAGACAGTGATTTGCCTGAAGTTTGATAGATCTTAATCGATTTCACTGTAGCAGGGAATAATTTTTATCTCAAGTTCATGAAAAATTCTGCACCAAATTGCTCTGAAAGTGGGTATTGAGAACTACAGCATCGGTTCCAGCATAATTCAGTCGTAAACCTAAATCCATCTCCACTTAGGCTAGATCTTGCTCTCTGAAAGCAATGCAGTTTGGCTTTCATTGATAATGTACTCAGAGACATATAGAAGTATCCATAATATATATAATATCTATATCTATTTATATATCTATAAATAGATAGATGTCTGTTTTACCCTGGCTGTTTACTCTTTATAAAAGTAGTAGAGACTTTTCCCCTTATTTTGTGCATTGCAATGAAAGGTAAAACTATTGAAAAAGTGAACCTTGTGACACTTGCAACAAAATTTAAAAATTAATTTTCAAAGAGTTTTCTGCAGGTTATAAATGATATGAAATTCAAAGAGCAGTGGTCTTCTGTGTGCAAATAATTTCTCGAATCAATATTTCTGCATTGAAACTGCTACAGCTGATTTAAGATGCTGGCTTCCATCCCACAGACGGAGATTCAGTGGTTGTATCCTCCATGTAACGGGTCTAGTTTCACAATTCCACTGGCATTTATCAGAATGATTGCTCTTCTCTGCTCATAATATTGATCTATTATTTCTCACATTCTATAAATACCATACAGAAAGAAGTTTCTTGAAAAAGAACAAGTAAATAAATCCCTCTGCCAAAAGTTTCTAAATTGTGTGTTACTGTGCATATACCAGCAGCAGCAGTTCAAGCATTAATGACTTAGCCTTTCTTAATCACTTTTTTAATTACAAAAACCAGACAGAGCTTATTATCAACAAATTACTTGCTATAATTTCATTGTTCCTCCTCAAATCAAGATAATGTTGAATGTGTTAAAAATGCATAAATAAAGCCAATGCCAAACATTTTCATGACTTAAATGTATTAAACATTGGCTTTTACAGATATCCTCAGAGCAGTGATTTTTAGGTTATTTTTGTATCTTGTCCTGTATTATCTTTTGTGCTCCAACATCCCCATGAAGGCAGGGGTATAAAGTAGTAATCCATTGGCACATTCTTTGCTGTGTCTCATTAAGACCGACAAGAAATAATTACTTCATACTTGTTCTCATTAATAGCTAAAATTGTCTTCCACTTTCTTATATTAGCAATAATTTACATTTAGTACTAAATCCATTAACTGGAGTCAGGTCCTCAGGTCAGAACTCTTATTTTCCAACTCCTCGCCTCTTTTCCTCCATCTCAGGAGGGCAGCCCATAGCACCATATGGCAAGGGGTGCCCTGGAGCCACATCACTCCGCTGCGTGATCCAGGCATACGTGTTATATGGCGGCAGCAATAATGGGAAAGTGTATAATAATCTCTGCCTCCCAAATTAATTCGTATTTGCTATCCTAGGAGGAGTTAGGCTTTGCTTTGCTGCTACCCTAATGGTGATATATGGGCAGTGATCAGAAGCCCAAGTAAACAAACCAACATTTTCCACTTGGTGCCAGCTCTATGGAAGCACATGCTAATGCCCAATCCACATCCTTAAAAATTCAGAGTTATAGAGAAAGAGATGGGAAAAGTAACACTGTTGGTATTATATGGCCCTGGAACGAAGTCCTGGAGGAACTGAACACTTTTCTAAACACTTGCATGGTATGAGAAGACTAACACTTTAACCTAGACTGTACTCTTACATTTGGTGCTTCTCCCTCAGATTTTGGTGAATTGCAGCGGTACTGCTAAACTTAAAATAGCCAGACCTCAGGCTCTGCAGGTGAAGGGGAGACACAGAGCAATAGAATTCTCTGTAAAACTCTGAGCTACCCCTAAACTAATGGCATGGAGGTTAAACAGTAATAAGGATTTTTGAAAGGCAAACTTCAGTGGATGAGGCTGAAAGTTTTACAAAGAAGAAATCTCTTTGAAGAGGAAAAGACAGTAACAGTCTTGTACTTAAGGCCTCAACAAGGAATTTATGGCAAAATTTCCACTGTATGTTGCTATTTTTCTTAGTGGGACTTGGCTGAGTTTCAGCCACAATCGGAGAGGGCCCAGAAATCTTTGAGATATTAGAAGTGCAAGTTTAATAGATATCTAAGCTCACTGGAATTCCTTGTCAGCGCACTGACACATCTATTTATCAGGATTGAGAAAAGGAGAACCATGGCGGGTTTGTTATTTTTTTTCTGACAGTGTAAAAATATTCAGCATGCTAGCATTTAAGAAGAGAAAGAAAGGGCTCAGAAAGGAAAGTTCCGATATTATCCTGATTCAAGCTGCACCAAGATAGCTTCAGGTTTAAGTGCCCATGAAGATCTATAGATTTTATTATCCATTTTTTCCTTTGCCCTGACAAAACAGACCGAACTGAGAGCTGCACAATAGCAATACTTAGCGCTCCTGTCACTTCTGCACGCCCCCTGTTCTGCTGTGAAGGCTCAGAGCACTACACCACTTTGTGCAACACCAAACAGCACGAAATGCTTTGCCCTCCTCCCTGCCCCTCCCATGCCCCTCTCAAGCAAGCAAGAGGGATTGCTATGTGCTGCTTTACGTAGGCACTTGTCCCCATCCTTGTTTCGGGACAGGGAAGCCTGGCACCCAGTATGTGCTGGAGGCTGGAAGTGGGGCTAATAAGTTTCTACCTCTTCTGCAAGAAAGGGGCTTTTGGTTGGTTTCCGTCAACTGCTTGACTCCCATGTTAGTGATGCTGTTGGGCTCCGTTCAGCAGCTCTACTCCCTCCATGGCACACTGGAAGGAAAAGGCTTGCTTGCCAGCCTGCGGTCCAGCGAGCCAGTGGAAATTGCCAGCAGCTTTCCTGCCCCAGTTAGATGTGGGTGCCTGCGAGATGAACTGCAGGTTTTTGCTCCTGCCCTTTCCTCAAGCCCCCAGGTCCCAGAGAAGAACTGTGAGGGGATGAGAAATCAACCCTAAATGTCGCTCTGGGGCTAATGGGTGAATTTTTAAGCTAATTCCCCTGTTAGTTTAGCACAAAAAAAAAAAAAATAGAAGTGAAAAAGAGAAGAGCTGCCATGTGCTGGGTATTTACATAAGCAGATTGTAAGCAGGGGACCTGTTTTAAAGGGGCTATTCCCTGAGCTGCTGCTGGAAGCGTTGCAGCCTGCTCCCCACACTCTCCGTTCCGTGCACCAGGGACAGGCATGGCCCAGGGGCACAGCGGGTCCTACGTCCATGCACTGGCCCTGCATGGAAGACAGGGCACCTAGGGGCACTCGGCACCCAGACACAGCACCAAGCAGCAGCTCAGTGTTTTCCACAAACTTTCCCAAACCTCTGAGCATTTTAATGTCTACATTATGCAATACACCCAACTTTTAAACCAGCGTGTAGCTTCCCAGCCAACAGTCACTGCCTCTCTGCCTCTTTGCCTTGTGCTCTAAGGCTGTGAATCTGTTAGAGCTCTAACCAGCACAGCCTGGCACTTTTGTGCTTTTTTTTTGCTCTGGAGACTTCTGATTTAGCGCCGATGCATGTGTGCAGGGTCCAGTTCTCTGCTGCAAAGCTGTCTTTTTCACTGCTCCAGCTGCACACGTTGCTCGGGAACTTGATACAGCCAGCCTTCGTGGAAACCCCTCCCTTCCTCCCAAGCAGCTTTCAGACGGCCAGAGGAAAATTAGCATTCACAGAACATCTCTGCACCCAAATTCTTGCTGATGGCTGAAATGGCCAGTGGGTGCTGTGTGTAGCCAGGTATCATTGGAGACAGCCAGGCAAAATTGCAAACAACCAGACTTTCCCCAAACACTTCATTCATGGCGTATGCAAATACAAGAAAATAAAAAATAATTCATTCTTTTTTAACTTAAAGATAACTTTTTTACTTACACAGTATGAGTATTTATCTCCCTCTTTCACTTTGAAACACAGGCTTTGTTAATTTACAGATAAGATTTAATTTTAAAGTTTGAAGGTTTTAATGTGAAATTTAAAAAAAAAAGGAAAGCTTTTGATTATAATCTCTAGGGTCAAAAAAAAAAAGAAAAAAAATGCTGCCATTGTAAAAACTTGTCAGAGATTTAACTATGACATTCAGACATATCATTAAAATTTGCTTTACAACTCCTGCTGTTGTATTTCCATGCAGTAACATGAAGGAAGCTGAAAGAATTATCTTCATTTTTTCCTGAGGAAATTAGTTTCCATTCCCTCCATATAAACATACTTTGAATTTTATTTTTCTCCTCATTATGTTTGATGGTTTGTCAGACAGTTGATGTAAACATACTTAAGCCTCAGGGGCTGCCCCCAAATTAATTGGAGCAATAGAGGCCAGATTAGAAGGGCTCCCGTGCAAGCATGACACGGGTGGTGGCAAAGCTGATTTGAGGTGCCTTATTCAAGGCTCAGGATGGGTCATTTCAGTCCCATGGCAGTGCTGCTAATCTCAACCCTTGCAGACAAAAATTTGCATGTGAATGCAGATGGCCACATCAGAAGCTCCTTAATTCTCCTTCAGACTTTCCCTCCGGCCTTTCTGGGAAAGGGTGAAGCAGCAGCGAGTTAACCATGGCTTCTGTGCCAGTGGGTGCTCCTGCTGGGTTTTTGGGTTATGCTCATGCAGCACGGTTGTTTATATGTGTGGGCTTTCCTCCACCATGGGATATCTGCCAGGGTGGGATTTTGGTACTCACAGAGGTTTCTCTGCTGCCCTCCTGGAGATGTGAGGAGTTTCTCTGTGGCTGGGCAGATGGGACATCTCCTGCCTTGGAGCAGCATAGAATCATACAATCATTAAGGTTGGAAAAGACCTCCGAGATCATCAAGTCCAACTGTCAACCCAACACCCCCATGCCTACTAAATCATGTCCCAAAGTGCCATGTCTACATGTTTTTTGAACACCTCTAGGGATGGTGACCCCACCACCTCTCTGGGCAGCCTGTTACAATGCTTGACCACTCTTTCAGTAAAGAAATTTTTCCTAATATCCAACGGAAACCTCCCCTGACGTGTCTTGAAGCCACTTCCTCTTGTCCTATCGCTTGTTATTTGGGAGAAGAGGCCAATGCCCACCTTGCTACAACCTCTTTTCAGGTAGCTGTAGAGAGTGATAAGGTCTCCCTGCAGCCTCCTCTTCTCCAGACTAAACAACCCCAGTTCCACCAGCCACTCTCCCCCTCCCCCAGACCAAACCCCCCCGCCCCCCCCAGCCACTCTTCATAAGGCATACTCCAGACCCTTACCATCTTTGTTGCCCTTCTCTGGACATGCTCCAGCAACTCAGTGACCTTCTTGAACTGAGGAGCCCAAAACTGAACACAGTATTTGAGGTGCAGCCTCACCAGTGCTGAGTACAGGGGAAGGATGACTTCCCTGGCCCTGCTGGTCACACTGTTCCTGGTACAAGCCAGGATGATGGTGGCCTTCTTGGCCACCTCAGCACACTGCTGTCTCACATTTAGCCAGCTGTCAACCAGCATCCCCAGGTCCTTTTCTGACGAGCAGCTTTCCAGACACTTTTCCCCAAGAAGATCCCCCAGCATGGGTGGGTCACCACATGGTCCTCATGAGATGCAGGCAAAGCCCCCCAGCGCCTCCCTGGCACCACTGGCAGACTTGAGGCAGCAGTCCTGCATCTCTGCCTGCACTTGTTTTGTTTCAGCTACCTCCCCTGAGACTTATGTGCTTGCCAGTTTGCACTTCTCCATCTCAAATTTTGGTGGAAAAGAGGTGAATGAGGAAAGATGTGAACAAATATAGAAGGGAAAAAATATGTTGCTCTTTTAAGATGGCAAAAATTATTTTAAACAAACAGGATTTCATTTTGATGCTCAAAGAACAAATGCAATTTCTTAATTCTTGGGCTTTTGTTGTGGAAGCCCTTTTTTGTTTGCTTTTCAGCCACAGAAAATTGCAGATAACACCAGAATATTCCTTGATGTTTCTGAGATAAATCTCACACAGATGAATTCTTTGGTCTATCCATAACTTAAATATCCCTCTACATTAACGATAGTGTCAGTCTCTGTTTATTGCACTATAACTGGTGCTGCAGCATAAATAAATAAAATAATACAGAACAGTCAATTCTGCTGGCCCAGCATCATGTATCAATTTGCACTAATAAGTTAATTTCCATAATTGTTATTCAGGACTAATATAATTTGAGAGAAAAGAGGTCGTAATGGTCATGATGCCCTGAGAGGATTTTGCCTTGCTGAAGTCAACACATTGAAGCCTCTGAAGGATTCTGGGGAGAATAATGCCCATAACCTAATCATTCAGTTAATGTTATTACTCATTTATTTGTTCTCCATCAGCGAGATACCAGGTGACCTCCGAAACAAGACTGTGCCTTTGACACACAGCTACATCATGTTCATTCTCTCACTGCTCATCCCGAGTCTTTAAAAGTCAATGGCAAGTCTTACAGTGGACCTTCAAAAGCACTGCATGCACTTTTCTTCTGTGTCTATTTAAATAAATGGGAGCACAGCAAGACTGCCTTGTAAAGCAAATGAACCTCCTTCCACTCACTTTTGTCCCTCTTGCTGAGATCCCTTCAGTTTAGCTAACCTTTGGCTAAGTCAAAGGACTGAGGCGCAGCGCTGCTCAAATATGAGGCCCTGTTGAGCTAACTCAGGCAACACTGACATTTTTACAAAAAAAGATATATCTCATAGGGAATTGCCAGTGAAACTGCTATACATCAGATTAGGATGTCATATGCTACATTTTATTTTGTCACTTAAAATTAAATGCATTTGTAATATGTACAGTAGTAAAATCAAATCAGGATTTAATCCATTTTAGAAACTTGTTCTATTACAGGGAGAAATGTGCACGGCAAACTCAGAATGTTATAGTGCATTTGCAGTAAATATTAATGACATTCTGTGGTGGCTTTATTTTTGCCTGTACGTTATATATGAGACACTGACCTTTCTAAATATTCTACACAGATAACCTGATCCTTTGTACAACAGTGAAATATTATTGTAATTATTGTTTGTAGAGCAATAGTAGATGTTGCAGAAGATGTTTTGGGTAAAAATGAATAAATAGATTTGTAGATTGGACTATGATATTAGAGCCTACAGTGGAGTTTTCAGTGGTGACAGAGGAATAAAAAACTGTTTTGCTTGCTGCTCAAAAAAAAAAGTGAGCTGAACTGTACATTTTTAAAAAAATAATTTCTTTTAAAGGTCATTTCAAGTGGAACAGAAACTCAGAATATTGTGAAATAGGCATTATTCAGAGAACTCTCTAGGATCCTTCCCTTAAATGGAATAAATTATTTATTTTAGAGAGAAAGTTACAGAATGTTTCAATTAAACTGAATTTGCAATTTAAGTGTGAGCTAAAAATTCATTCTACATTTTCCATCTGCTTTCTTTTAATGACTGGTATGTTTATAATGACTCAAAAGTTACTATAACAGGAAGATTGAAAGTAAAATCAGTGAAAGCCACAATAATCTCGTAATATTTGTCTTGCAGGTGAGTTTGGAGAGGCTAACAAAAAATACTGACCCTTGAAGTTAAGAGCATGTGGAGAAGCAAAGTGATCATCTCTTTGGACTGAAAGGAAGCCTCAGAGCTGTCCTTTCACAGGAGACACCCCTGTTCCCCTTGCTGCTTCTGACTTACCAGGCAAGAAATATTTGTGTCGCCACCCACATGAGTATTTATGGCAAGGACATTTCCTGGAGCACCTTCCTCCATGATGTGGCAGTCAGACTAAAAAAGATGGCCATGTCATCTCTGCATGCCCCACGAAGCTCACCAGCTAGTGAAGTTCAAATTTTCATCCACTCTGAAGGGTTTTGCTTTGAAGCTGTCTCTAGTTACAAGAAAAGCATTGCTTAAGTTGAGTGGAAAAGCTGTGTTAGGAGACCTGTGTCTATACCTGGCTAGGCACTTTGAGCCAACTGTTTGGTCTACTTTCCATGGTCATTTGGTGGTGGAACTACCCTGATTATAACAACACATAAAATATATCACCTATGGCAAAACTATTGCCTCCATGCGTGTAGATCTTGGTGGGCACAAGGAAACCCCAGCACTAGTGCAAATGAAAGTTCTCAGGAAAATTACATATGCTGTCAAATATAGTGCAAAGCCAGAGAAATTTGTGGAACCTTGCAGAAAAATGCTGGCACCTGAAATCTCATTTGTTCTTGCAAATATTCACTTATTTCTTCCTTTCCGCCTAATTTGGCTTCATACTCTGCTGTGTCACTTTCCATTTTGCTGCTCTGGTGGCAGCGCTTTGGATGTTACAAAGTAAATACAAACTAAGAAAGAGCCTTTTGATTTTCAGAGACATGTCCAGACACATGGCCAGTAAAGCATGATTTCTCTGGAGATAGACTCCATCTCACATCTCCCAAAAGACAGCTTACCCAAAGTGGTCCTGTTCAGATGGCACTAGTCCTGAAGCACACCTTCATCTTTGTAAAGGTTCATAAAAAATTTTCTCATCTTGTTTTTAGATGCACTAACCCAGACTTATCTGTGACCTCACTTGGACTTCAGTATAGTAACTGAGAGCAGAGTTGGCATGAAAATTTTATTTCTTGGCAATTAATTTCTCTATTTTTCTGGTCAGTAAGTATATTTCATATAAAGAGCTGGGAAAAAAGGACAAGGCAAGGGGTTAACTTTTACACAGGCCTTGACCTTACCATTTTTGTAGATATGATTTATAGCTTTCTAACTGTGGCTTAATTTACTAAAAGCATGGGGCAGCTTGGGCTCAAGGACACGGTTGTTTGTGTTCCTTGCTTTCTTGAGGTAGCACATTGTCTTACTCCCTGCTCTCCTCAGCCTGGAAGAGAGGAAAGGCAGACCATAGAAAAAAGACAACTACTGATGTTAAAAGCATCCAACTCACCATTCAGAGCCTTTCTGTTGTTCGTATACATGCCTGGTGCAATGCTAGTGGTTCTGGGAATTGCTCATCTCTGAACTGGTAGCAAAATGGACTCATTTGAAAAAAACACGTGCATATGGATTTTTTTCTGTTAACAGTCTCTTGTCATTAAATATTTCTTTGCTTTCATCTACAACAAGCATAACGAGATAATTCTATTTACCATTCCTCACCAAGAAAAGTAATTAGAATGCAAGGTAATTTCCATAAAATGCATTATGACTTTAATATCAGTAAAAGCCACTTAAATATTAAATGCACAGAAAAAATATTAGCTGAATTATCATAGAATAATATGATCAGGTTACTTTAGGAGAAAAAAAGTGATAGATGTGTTTTAATAAACTGTGCAAAATTATATGTATCATATTCTTGCTTCCTGTCAATTTTATTTAGAGTTAAATGCCATTGTGATAATTAGTTGGGTTTTACTGTGTTCATTAAAAGCTTTTCTAATGATCACATTGAGGAATAAGTAAAATTAATTTCTTTCTTTAAACTCGAAGAAATTCATCAAATGAATAAACAAAAAAGCTTTTCCTGAGGCACAGACACAATATCATGTGGGTTCCTCCACGAAGATAAGCATGGAGCATGAACACAACCCTCAGTCTGCGAAGGCTTGCATTCTGTAACAGTGCTAGAGTTCTTCATCTACAAACAGGAGCTCTGTGCGTGAAGGAGATAGTGAGTCGAAACCGGTAGTCCTCATTCAAGCAAAAGTTCAAAGCTTCTGCTAGGAATCCAGGGAAGATTCCCCAGTGAAAATGAGATCTGGCTAACATTTCTAACTTTTGTATTTATTTTTCAGGATGTGCAGACCACATCTTTCAAAAATTTTCTAATCCTGGTTTTCAATTATAGCCAAACCCTCTGAGATGCACTGTGCTAGTGATGTCTCCTTTCATGACTCTCTAGGACTAAAAACATGTTCCCAAGAAACTTTCACATCTTATGATCATTAGAAAATATATTTATAAACACTGAAGACATAACTTCTGGCTGTAAGAAATTACACTAGAAAAAAGGAACATGTGAAGAATGATGAACACTTCAAGATGAAAAACACACATGAATAAATTCTTCCAAAATCAGAGAATTTATTTTGATTTCTATATGCACAAAGATGGTGTTAGAAGAAAATAATATTTTTTAAATAGCTTGTTGCATTAACTCAGTGAGTTAGTCCAATGACTGCAAATCACAGAATCACAGAATCACAGAATCACAGAATCACAGAACAGCAAGGGTTGGAAGGGACCTTGGGAGATCATCCAGTCCAACCTCCCTGCTAAAGCAGGTTCTCCTAGAGCATGTTACACAGGACTTTGTCCAGGCGGGCTTTGAATGCCTCCAGAGAAGGAGACTCCACAACCCCCCTGGGCAGCTTGTTCCAGGGCTCTGTCACCCTGAAAGTAAAGTTTTTCCTCATATTCAACTGAAACCTGTTTCAGTTTGTACCCACTGCCCCTTGTCCTGTCACTGAGCACCACTGAGAAGAGTCTGGCTCCGTCCTTATGCCATCCACCCTTAAGATATTTGTACATGTTGATGAGGTCCCCTCTCAGTCTTCTCTTCTTCAGTCTGAACAAGCCCAACCCTCTCAGCCTTTCCTCATAGGGGAGATGCTCCAGTCCCTTAATCATCCTAGTTGCTCTCCTCTGAACTCTTTCTAGGAGTTCCTCATCTTTCTTGAACAGGGGACCCCAGAACTGGACAGAGTACTCCAGGTGGGGTCTCACCAGGGCGGAGTAGAGGGAGAGGAGAACCTCCCTCGACCTGCTGGCCACACTCCTCTTAATGCACCCCAGGATATCATTGCTAATGTCAATGAGATCTCTTTACTGGGACAAGAGAGCCTGATTCAGAGTCCATGTTACGTTAGAAGTAGCTTCTGCATTTCAAACTGTGTCAGATCTTTGGGGAATATTAAGGAAGACAAAATGTAAAAACGAAGTGGCAATTTCAAAAGTATAGCCATAAGGTTCACCCGGGTAAGAACTGAACAACTGAGCTCTTGAACCTTAGTATTCATACTCTTCCATTCAAAATGCTGCCAAAGCTGATGGAAAACACCACTTCTCTGATGGGTCTGCTAAACCACAGTGCTGTTTTGTTCTTCACAGCAGACCTTTGTGCTGTTAGAACTCCAGAGCATTGGCTTGATTACAATAGCTCTGTGAACAATTTCTCCCCAAGAAAATAGCAGAATTGAGATGCAGGTAGGATCAGAACTGAGACTCTAATAAGCATGGAGTTAATCATGTCACCTTAATTGAAAAGTAGTAATAAAAATAATTGAGTTTAATGTACAATTTAGATCATTGCATGTTAAGTTAATGCATTCTCCTTAGGCTTTGAAAAAATTATTTATTTCATGTAGAGTTAAGATTTCACTTGTTTTTATAATGGAATGCTCTCCAATTGACTTTAATAACAGCAGTTTGTTAAATCAGATTTTGAATTGGTGCACAGATTTGAAGTTCATATGTTAATTTTTGACACGATATACTTAGCTTTTATAACCTGCTTTAAGGTGGTTGAGTTTATTTTCATGAGATTTAATAATCATTGTTGTCTTATATTACAGAAATTAAATTAGTTTTCTCTGCTGTCCTGATGAGAGGCAATTTGCCTTATGCCTATTTTATTTTATTTTACTTTTAAAACAATGTATGACTTCTCGCTTTTGTGAGTGGAGTTATTCTTCAGCTATTGGTCACACTTCTACAACAAAATTTGTACTTTTATTTAAGGTTCTTCCCAGGAAAGCACAGAAGCTCTGTTGTTCAGTTGCATTTTCCCTCAGAGCCTTTTTGGACCCCCATTCTTTCAGACAAGCGACTCTGTGCAGTGACCAAGGGTTCCGCTGAATTTTCAGCAAAACAAAATGGTCAGATTCCTATCAGTGCTTCCTTTCAAAAGCCAGTCAGCTCCCAGGTCTTTCTAATTTTGTGCTGAAGGACTCCGCTTCAAAAGGATTTTTTTTTTCTTTAAAATAATTATTGAGCTAGCTTGGTGGAATATCTTCTGCTGTTTTGTAGTTAGATGCTCCATTCAAGAAGCCTTCAGAGCCCATGCTTAACTTTAAGCAGGTGATTACATCCTGCTGGCTAAGGAGTTTAAGTTTGTGCATAATCATAGAGCTCATTCATAAACGGGGATGTAAGACCAGATAAGGGCTTTGAGCAACAGCTGGGAGCTCAGGAGCTCCAGATCTGACACTGGTGCTCTGCATGGCCTCGCTCAAACGATGCAGCCCCTTTTGTCTTCAGCATTCCCAGCACCTGGAAAAGGTGAGACACTGTCACACCAAGGTGCTGTGCGGCTTAGCCAACAAATGCTTCAAAATATGTTTGAGACACTGTCATAGTTTAACCCAGGCCAGCAACCAAGCACCACACAGCAGCTTGTTCAGCCTCACCCCCATTTTGAAGGGGGAGAGAGTCAGAAGGGTAAAAGTAAAAAAACTCATGGGTTGAGAGAAGAACAGTTTAATGATTGAAATAAAAAAAATAAAATAAAATAAAATAAAAATTGTAAGGAAAAGGAAAAACAAAAAGAGAGAGAGAAACAAAACCCAGGAAAAACAAGTGGTGCAGTCGCTCACCACCCGCCAAATGACGCCCAGCCAATCCCTGAGCAGCCATCACTGCCCCCTGGCCGACTACCCCCAGCTTATATGCTGAGCATGACATCATACGGTCTGGAATAGCCCTTTGGTCAGTGTGGGCCAGCTGTCCTGGCTGTGCCCCCCTCCCAGCTTCTTGTGAACCTCCTCGCTGGCAGGGCATGGGAAGCTGAAAAGTCCTTGACTTAGTATAAGCACTGCTTAGTAACAACTGAAACATCAGCATGTTATCAATGTTCTTCTCATACTGAATCCAAAACACAGCACTGTACCAGCTATTCGGAGGAAAATTAACTCTATCCCAGGTGGAACCAGGACAGGCCCTTAAGAGATATTTAAGGTACAGATACAAAATAGACATTATCAATATTACCAAGGACACATGCACCTTCCTGCAATGTTTCAAAGGAAGCTGTTATAAATTCTTATTCTTAACACAGTGGAGCTCCATCCTTTCCAGGATACAGTTCCATGCCTGTTCCTACACTGATCTGATTTTCCAGATCGCTTTTTCCCCTTCACTCTTTCACTTGGCTTTTCCAAGCAGGAGAATTCCCCAGCACCACCAACTACATCTGTGTTTCAGCTACTCCTGCCAGGAGATGGAAGATGTGGAAAAAGTGGCTTCTGGCCCTGCCTGGTACTAGACTAAAAACAGGGAGTTTGGATGTCCATCCTGTTGACAGGAATGAGACCTCCAAGCGGACCAGTCTCAGGGAAAACTCTGAACATATTCTGCAAGAACCGCTTGCTTTATTAATTACTAGGGCTTCGTTTCCTTATGACAGAAATACAGAGGGACTGAAAGCAGTCCCTTGCAGAAGAAAACTTGCAAAGGCACAAATGCCTTTGTGTAGTTCTGGTAGTGCCTGTCCCTGAGCGCCAGCTGCCTTTGGCAAGCCCAGTTACCCGGCCCATTCTCACTCATGCATTTCAGTTATTCTGCCTATCTCCCTCCCCCATGTGCTAGCAGCCATCATCAGTCCTTTTGATCTGTTCGGATGCACCTTTGTGCTTCTTTCTGCTGCTGTAGCACTGCCACTCGTGTATAAACAGGAGCTATCTTCTGCCGCCCACTAAAAAAGATGGCCATGTCATCTCTGCATGCCCCACGAAGCTCACCAGCTAGTGAAGTTCAAATTTTCATCCACTCTGAAGGGTTTTGCTTTGAAGCTGTCTCTAGTTACAAGAAAAGCATTGCTTAAGTTGAGTGGAAAAGCTGTGTTAGGAGACCTGTGTCTATACCTGGCTAGGCACTTTGAGCCAACTGTTTGGTCTACTTTCCATGGTCATTTGGTGGTGGAACTACCCTGATTATAACAACACATAAAATATATCACCTATGGCAAAACTATTGCCTCCATGCGTGTAGATCTTGGTGGGCACAAGGAAACCCCAGCACTAGTGCAAATGAAAGTTCTCAGGAAAATTACATATGCTGTCAAATATAGTGCAAAGCCAGAGAAATTTGTGGAACCTTGCAGAAAAATGCTGGCACCTGAAATCTCATTTGTTCTTGCAAATATTAACTTATTTCTTCCTTTCCACCTAATTTGGCCTCATACTCTGCTGTGTCACTTTCCATTTTGCTGCTCTGGTGGCAGCGCTTTGGATGTTACAAAGTAAATACAAACTAAGAAAGAGCCTTTTGATTTTCAGAGACATGTACAGACACATGGCCAGTAAAGCATGATTTCTCTGGAGATAGACTCCATCTCACATCTCCCAAAAGACAGCTTACCCAAAGTGGTCCTGTTCAGATGGCACTAGTCCTGAAGCACACCTTCATCTTTGTAAAGGTTCATAAAGAATTTTCTCATCTTGTTTTTAGATGCACTAACCCAGACTTATCTGTGACCTCACTTGGACTTCAGTATAGTAACTGAGAGCAGAGTTGGCATGAAAATTTTATTTCTTGGCAATTAATTTCTCTATTTTTCTGGTCAGTAAGTATATTTCATATAAAGAGCTGGGAAAAAAGGACAAGGCAAGGGGTTAACTTTTACACAGGCCTTGACCTTACCATTTTTGTAGATATGATTTATAGCTTTCTAACTGTGGCTTAATTTACTAAAAGCATGGGGCAGCCTGGGCTCAAGGACACGGTTGTTTGTGTTCCTTGCTTTCTTGAGGTAGCACATTGTCTTACTCCCTGCTCTCCTCAGCCTGGAAGAGAGGAAAGGCAGACCATAGAAAAAAGACAACTACTGATGTTAAAAGCATCCAACTCACCATTCAGAGCCTTTCTGTTGTTCGTATACATGCCTGGTGCAATGCTAGTGGTTCTGGGAATTGCGCATCTCTGAACTGGTAGCAAAATGGACTCATTTGAAAAAAACACGTGCATATGGATTTTTTTCTGTTAACAGTCTCTTGTCATTAAATATTTCTTTGCTTTCATCTACAACAAGCATAACGAGATAATTCTATTTACCATTCCTCACCAAGAAAAGTAATTAGAATGCAAGGTAATTTCCATAAAATGCATTATGACTTTAATATCAGTAAAAGCCACTTAAATATTAAATGCACAGAAAAAATATTAGCTGAATTATCATAGAATAATATGATCAGGTTACTTTAGGAGAAAAAAAGTGATAGATGTGTTTTAATAAACTGTGCAAAATTATATGTATCATATTCTTGCTTCCTGTCAATTTTATTTAGAGTTAAATGCCATTGTGATAATTAGTTGGGTTTTACTGTGTTCATTAAAAGCTTTTCTAATGATCACATTGAGGAATAAGTAAAATTAATTTCTTTCTTTAAACTCGAAGAAATTCATCAAATGAATAAACAAAAAAGCTTTTCCTGAGGCACAGACACAATATCATGTGGGTTCCTCCACGAAGATAAGCATGGAGCATGAACACAACCCTCAGTCTGCGAAGGCTTGCATTCTGTAACAGTGCTAGAGTTCTTCATCTACAAACAGGAGCTCTGTGTGTGAAGGAGATAGTGAGTCGAAACCGGTAGTCCTCATTCAAGCAAAAGTTCAAAGCTTCTGCTAGGAATCCAGGGAAGATTCCCCAGTGAAAATGAGATCTGGCTAACATTTCTAACTTTTGTATTTATTTTTCAGGATGTGCAGACCACATCTTTCAAAAATTTTCTAATCCTGGTTTTCAATTATAGCCAAACCCTCTGAGATGCACTGTGCTAGTGATGTCTCCTTTCATGACTCTCTAGGACTAAAAACATGTTCCCAAGAAACTTTCACATCTTATGATCATTAGAAAATATATTTATAAACACTGAAGACATAACTTCTGGCTGTAAGAAATTACACTAGAAAAAAGGAACATGTGAAGAATGATGAACACTTCAAGATGAAAAACACACATGAATAAATTCTTCCAAAATCAGAGAATTTATTTTGATTTCTATATGCACAAAGATGGTGTTAGAAGAAAATAATATTTTTTAAATAGCTTGTTGCATTAACTCAGTGAGTTAGTCCAATGACTGCAAATCACAGAATCACAGAATCACAGAACAGCAAGGGTTGGAAGGGACCTTGGGAGATCATCCAGTCCAACCTCCCTGCTAAAGCAGGTTCTCCTAGAGCATGTTACACAGGACTTTGTCCAGGCGGGCTTTGAATGCCTCCAGAGAAGGAGACTCCACAACCCCCCTGGGCAGCTTGTTCCAGGGCTCTGTCACCCTGAAAGTAAAGTTTTTCCTCATATTCAACTGAAACCTGTTTCAGTTTGTACCCACTGCCCCTTGTCCTGTCACTGAGCACCACTGAGAAGAGTCTGGCTCCGTCCTTATGCCATCCACCCTTAAGATATTTGTACATGTTGATGAGGTCCCCTCTCAGTCTTCTCTTCTTCAGTCTGAACAAGCCCAACCCTCTCAGCCTTTCCTCATAGGGGAGATGCTCCAGTCCCTTAATCATCCTAGTTGCTCTCCTCTGAACTCTTTCTAGGAGTTCCTCATCTTTCTTGAACAGGGGACCCCAGAACTGGACAGAGTACTCCAGGTGGGGTCTCACCAGGGCGGAGTAGAGGGAGAGGAGAACCTCCCTCGACCTGCTGGCCACACTCCTCTTAATGCACCCCAGGATATCATTGCTAATGTCAATGAGATCTCTTTACTGGGACAAGAGAGCCTGATTCAGAGTCCATGTTACGTTAGAAGTAGCTTCTGCATTTCAAACTGTGTCAGATCTTTGGGGAATATTAAGGAAGACAAAATGTAAAAACGAAGTGGCAATTTCAAAAGTATAGCCATAAGGTTCACCCGGGTAAGAACTGAACAACTGAGCTCTTGAACCTTAGTATTCATACTCTTCCATTCAAAATGCTGCCAAAGCTGATGGAAAACACCACTTCTCTGATGGGTCTGCTAAACCACAGTGCTGTTTTGTTCTTCACAGCAGACCTTTGTGCTGTTAGAACTCCAGAGCATTGGCTTGATTACAATAGCTCTGTGAACAATTTCTCCCCAAGAAAATAGCAGAATTGAGATGCAGGTAGGATCAGAACTGAGACTCTAATAAGCATGGAGTTAATCATGTCACCTTAATTGAAAAGTAGTAATAAAAATAATTGAGTTTAATGTACAATTTAGATCATTGCATGTTAAGTTAATGCATTCTCCTTAGGCTTTGAAAAAATTATTTATTTCATGTAGAGTTAAGATTTCACTTGTTTTTATAATGGAATGCTCTCCAATTGACTTTAATAACAGCAGTTTGTTAAATCAGATTTTGAATTGGTGCACAGATTTGAAGTTCATATGTTAATTTTTGACACGATATACTTAGCTTTTATAACCTGCTTTAAGGTGGTTGAGTTTATTTTCATGAGATTTAATAATCATTGTTGTCTTATATTACAGAAATTAAATTAGTTTTCTCTGCTGTCCTGATGAGAGGCAATTTGCCTTATGCCTATTTTATTTTATTTTACTTTTAAAACAATGTATGACTTCTCGCTTTTGTGAGTGGAGTTATTCTTCAGCTATTGGTCACACTTCTACAACAAAATTTGTACTTTTATTTAAGGTTCTTCCCAGGAAAGCACAGAAGCTCTGTTGTTCAGTTGCATTTTCCCTCAGAGCCTTTTTGGACCCCCATTCTTTCAGACAAGCGACTCTGTGCAGTGACCAAGGGTTCCGCTGAATTTTCAGCAAAACAAAATGGTCAGATTCCTATCAGTGCTTCCTTTCAAAAGCCAGTCAGCTCCCAGGTCTTTCTAATTTTGTGCTGAAGGACTCCGCTTCAAAAGGATTTTTTTTTTCTTTAAAATAATTATTGAGCTAGCTTGGTGGAATATCTTCTGCTGTTTTGTAGTTAGATGCTCCATTCAAGAAGCCTTCAGAGCCCATGCTTAACTTTAAGCAGGTGATTACATCCTGCTGGCTAAGGAGTTTAAGTTTGTGCATAATCATAGAGCTCATTCATAAACGGGGATGTAAGACCAGATAAGGGCTTTGAGCAACAGCTGGGAGCTCAGGAGCTCCAGATCTGACACTGGTGCTCTGCATGGCCTCGCTCAAACGATGCAGCCCCTTTTGTCTTCAGCATTCCCAGCACCTGGAAAAGGTGAGACACTGTCACACCAAGGTGCTGTGCGGCTTAGCCAACAAATGCTTCAAAATATGTTTGAGACACTGTCATAGTTTAACCCAGGCCAGCAACCAAGCACCACACAGCAGCTTGTTCAGCCTCACCCCCATTTTGAAGGGGGAGAGAGTCAGAAGGGTAAAAGTAAAAAAACTCATGGGTTGAGAGAAGAACAGTTTAATGATTGAAATAAAAAAAATAAAATAAAATAAAATAAAAATTGTAAGGAAAAGGAAAAACAAAAAGAGAGAGAGAAACAAAACCCAGGAAAAACAAGTGGTGCAGTCGCTCACCACCCGCCAAATGACGCCCAGCCAATCCCTGAGCAGCCATCACTGCCCCCTGGCCGACTACCCCCAGCTTATATGCTGAGCATGACATCATACGGTCTGGAATAGCCCTTTGGTCAGTGTGGGCCAGCTGTCCTGGCTGTGCCCCCCTCCCAGCTTCTTGTGAACCTCCTCGCTGGCAGGGCATGGGAAGCTGAAAAGTCCTTGACTTAGTATAAGCACTGCTTAGTAACAACTGAAACACAGAATCACAGAATCACAGAATCGTAAGGGTTGGAAGGGACCTTATCAATGTTATCAATGTTCTTCTCATACTGAATCCAAAACACAGCACTGTACCAGCTATTCGGAGGAAAATTAACTCTATCCCAGGTGGAACCAGGACAGACCCTTAAGAGATATTTAAGGTACAGATACAAAATAGACATTATCAATATTACCAAGGACACATGCACCTTCCTGCAATGTTTCAAAGGAAGCTGTTATAAATTCTTATTCTTAACACAGTGGAGCTCCATCCTTTCCAGGATACAGTTCCATGCCTGTTCCTACACTGATCTGATTTTCCAGATCGCTTTTTCCCCTTCACTCTTTCACTTGGCTTTTCCAAGCAGGAGAATTCCCCAGCACCACCAACTACATCTGTGTTTCAGCTACTCCTGCCAGGAGATGGAAGATGTGGAAAAAGTGGCTTCAGGCCCTGCCTGGTACTAGACTAAAAACGGGGAGTTTGGATGTCCATCCTGTTGACGGGAATGAGACCTCCAAGCGGACCAGTCTCAGGGAAAACTCTGAACATATTCTGCAAGAACCGCTTGCTTTATTAATTACTAGGGCTTCGTTTCCTTATGACAGAAATACAGAGGGACTGAAAGCAGTCCCTTGCAGAAGAAAACTTGCAAGGGCACAAATGCCTTTGTGTAGTTCTGGTAGTGCCTGTCCCTGAGCGCCAGCTGCCTTTGGCAAGCCCAGTTACCCGGCCCATTCTCACTCATGCATTTCAGTTATTCTGCCTATCTCCCTCCCCCATGTGCTAGCAGCCATCATCAGTCCTTTTGATCTGTTCGGATGCGCCTTTGTGCTTCTTTCTGCTGCTGTAGCACTGCCACTCGTGTATAAACAGGAGCTATCTTCTGCCGCCGTTGTCTTTTGTTTTATTTTCATTAATGCTGTACATTCCCAGAGAAAAGGGGGGGGATAGAAATGAACCACTAGGTCAGTAATTCCATCCCTGAACATCACAGTAATGTGCCTTAAACCACACTTTCTTGTGGTTTGTCCCAAGTCATTTGCCAGGACTCAGATGATGGGGCTCTTGCAACTTCCCTTGGGAGATGATGCCACAGGAAAACAGAAAGGATTTTATTGATATTCAACAGACCTTTTCCTTTTGTTAATTTAATACCATTACTCCATGTTCCACCACAATCATTTTCTCCCCCTCCATGACGCTTCCTTCTTCAAAACACTTCCAGACATTTATGTTCCCTTTTAATCATCTCTTAGTAAAGATTTTGCTTGTTTTTAGGGCTCTTCCCCCCTTGTATTCTGTCTGAATCCAGCCCCTCAGGGTCATACTCATCTTTTCATCCATAATTGAAAAGACAACTACTCTATACAGTAATGGGAGATTTTTTTTTTCTTTTCCTCCTCAGCTCACGCAAGCTATACAGATCCTCACTCATCTCTTCAGGCTCTAAGACATATTGTACCACTGAATTTTAAGCAAAACTACCAGACAAGATCAATGAGCAATTCTGCTTTAAAATCTAGGGCATAAATTGGCTATCCCTTTGTACATATTTTTACCTTCCCAGCTCTTCAGCAAAATGTAGACCTATCCAACATCAAAAAGTAAAACTGAACAGCCAGATTCTTCTTTTATTTATAGCAGGGTTTCCCCCACCTAAACAAAGGATGCCATTTGCACAGCAACATCTCAGAGCAGAATTTTAGCCCAGTGACTTTTACAGAGACTCCTTTTTCCTTTTTCACAAAAGGCAACCGTTAATCCAAACCAGAAAACCAGCACGAGGCATATGTACCACTTACTTACACTCCACTAGGATGCCCTGAAATGAAACACTGCGGACTGTAGCATTGCAGCAGTACCGTGCAACATGCATGGCACTGTCCCATCGGTACGGCCCCAAGGGATGGGTTTGGGGTGGAGTTCTCTGGATGAACGGTAGTGAATCCATGATTTGGTAGGAGAGAATGCCAGTGTGTGAAATAAAAGTCCCTCCCCAAAAGCCTTTTCTGAAATCAGTGTTTTTCTAAGTGGACAAACATAATTTCCTTCAGCTCCACTGC
>NW_009259595.1:724314-739128 GCF_000687185.1 Egretta garzetta
GTCTGCTGTTTGTCCCCACATTTGCTGTGGGCTAAGAACATGCACACTGGTACCGTGGGTCAGGGGTAGATGGTAACTGCAGACACAACACCTCCTTGTCGGCCAGGCTGAGCCCTTTGTCTTAGAAAAGCAGTTGGATTTGGACACAGTCTTTGGTAGCACATATAGTTGGGTACACTGCTCATTCTGACTGTTTGTGAGGACACGCTTTTAAAAAAGCAGAGAAAGAATTACAGTAACGTGGTCATTGGTCAGTTGTAAATATCCACACAAAAAATCTAGCTCAAAGACAGGAAAACTCTATGGGGTAAGGGTATCATGACACCAGTATTAACCGAATTTAAAAAAAAAGAAAAGCTTATCCAATTGTTATCCAATGTTTGGTCATCTTTCTGGGAAATACTCTGCTTTAAGAGAAAGAATGAGCACCTAATTATCTGTCTACAGAATACCCACAGGTTTTGAAAGGAGGAGGGAAGGAAGGAAGGAAGGAAGGAAGGAAGGAAGGAAGAAAGGAAGGAAGGAAGGAAAGCTTTTTTTTATTCTGAAAATAGCTTTCCTGTAGAGGTGCGGGAGTTGCTCCACTTTCAATTTCCCAGTAACACGTAATGCTGCAGTGGGAGCCACATCCTGTGCTATTCTGCCTCCTGCGTGACACAAAGTGACAGACAAAACTAGCAAAGAATCATCCCATGTATGCTACCTCGGTTCTGCAGTGGGTGCTGGCATCTTTACAAGCAAGCTTCTGGCTGCTGGCTACCTCCTGTGTAGGAAAAGAAAAAGCAGGTATTTTATTTGTGTCTGTGGGCAGAGAGAAGGAACTCATTAGAATGTGACAAGTTTCTGGGCTGAGTGATACAGCACTTGTAATCTCATTATCTCTGCTGGGGAATGGCAGGAGTATGCATGTAAAACAAGATTTTATGTGTATAGTTCAGTCAGTGAGGACTAATGGATTGATAATGGGCTGTTTGTTGCTGTTCAGATTTTGGCTCGCATCCACAGTGGGGGTACGTTGGAGCAGATCCACTGAAGCACACTGATTGATACTTATGCTAGATGTAAGCTGGCGAGTGTTTAGACTTATTTTCCATTCAGTGGGTAACTTATTGCACTGTTTTTCTCTAAGTTTATCCATGCACATATTACAAATATAGCCAGATGTCCTCATGATTTTTTGCATTTCTCTGAAAAATGGATGGAAAGGTTCACAGGTTCAGAGGAAAAAAAATGGATTTGTTGGGGGGAACGATGTTACAGCTAAGGAAAAAGGAAACTGGTTTTATGTGAGAGAAGGAATGGCTCCATGTTTCACAGGAGAAGCCAAGAAATCCTGTGGGGCATTTTGGACTCAGGAGGCCCTGCTTTAGGGAGAAGGAAGATTTAAGAGCACCACAAGGAAAAGGAGTCAGGAGTATGAGCTATATTGTCTTTTACCCACATCACTGTATTTCTTGCCATGCCGAAAGAGTGATTTGCTTCTGTAATTATATGTCCCTGCGAGGACTCCATAAACACAAAATATCCGCCATGTGGGAAACCTGAAGAAAATATAGAATAAACTATTGGGTCCTCCTGGGACCACTCAATCCTGAACCTGACTCCTTTTCCAGCTGGGTAGCAGATTAAGAACCTTTGCCCAGGACATATTGCTAAGTGTGTAGACAGCAAGTCAGTGCTACAGGCTGCTATGGCCATGGAGAGTGCACGAGCACACAGGTCCACGGTTAAGGGTTGCATCCTCTGAGTGAGAGTGAGCATCCAGCTGGGAAGCCTTCCTATTTGGTGACTATCAGATACCAAGATGCCTTGGGAACCACTGTTTCTCTGCTGTTTCCAAAGGGAGAGAAGCCGAAATAAAGCTGCAACTTTGAGCCAAAAAAAAAAAAACCCTGAAAATCAGAGCTCTTAAGCACCTTAGCAAATTTCTGCTAAATTTGATGTGAGTGGCCACAGTTGTGCATGTCAGAGAAATACAACCAAAGCTGTGAGAGGCTGGCTCATGACTGGCCAGGAACAGCCTTACAACAGTGCAGGAACCCGGCTTTTCATAGTCCCCATCTCAGCATGAGGCAACTGCCAGCACAAAACACACCAAAGGCCAATCAGAGAGGCATTGCCCACCCCTGGGAGAAGACACGTGCCAGCTGGCCAGGGGGGCAGGAGCCCAGCCTCCAAAAGCCCATTCCCACACAAACATTCACCTTTCACTGCTTTGTGGGTGATGCTCATCTGCATCACATGTGTGTGAGGTCTCTCCCCCAGTAGTCACAGGCCCACCGTGCACTGGGGGAGGAGAAGATTTCCCCTCGAGAGGCAGAGAAGAGCGACGGGGAGAGCAAGAGGCTTGCAGAGCCCACTCAGCACCTTACAGCTTGTTGACCTCCATACAGCAGCTTGAGCTGGATAAGGAATTGGGAGGACGGTGAAACCCGTCCTCCAGATTCTTCCTTGAACACCCTGTGCAGCTCCAGGTATGCTTACTTCTCAATTAAGATGTTGCAAATAGCGATATCAGCCAGGCTGACGGAGCTGTGTTGGTCATCACACACAATCCCATCAAGGTGCAGCAGAGAGGAACTGAATCATGCCCAGACTCAGACACCCATAGATATGTCAGGGGTTTTGTCCATCTGCCAAAATGTGCCATTATAAGCTGGAAAATTTGCAGCACTAATGTTGCTGTCGTTCTGTTCTGCTGCTTTCCCTCCTGTACCTTTTATTTTGCTTTATAGCGTTACATGACATAGCATAATGCATTCACATTTTTTACAACAACAACAACAACAAAATCTTCCTTTGGATCAATAGCAAGCATAGTATACAATTGAAATGCTTGGCAGCAGAGCAAATAAGCAAGCGCCTGCAGTCAGAATGTGTCAGCAGCCTCGCAGCAGTGCGGTTCCTCCCGTAGGCGGAAGCTCCTTTACCTGCTCCTTAAAAAATGCGTGGGCACTAATTTCGGCAGGCATTTCCCAAAGGCTGAGATACAGTCAAAAAATGAGGATGTACTGGGGAATGAGGGAGGTAATGGTTACATTTTGATCCCTTTAAAATATTTGGTTGCAACCAAGGGCATTAAGTCCCCAGCACCTGTGGTGGGTGAATTGTCTGCACCCCTCGACTCGGTTTCCCTCCTTGTGCAGGGACCTCCCCATTGAGTCTCACCCCTGTGTGTGAGACTCCCACAGCGGACTGCAGCTCCAGAGCCTTGTCTTACCTCCTGTGATGTCCTCCATACCTCTCACAGCTCCTTGGTCCTTTGGGATTGTTCATGCTTCAAAATTCTCCCCACATTTTTGGGGAACAGGTGCACCTGGGCTCAGATGATGGTTTTCTGTGAGATGTCTTTCAATGTGGCTCATCCACAGGCTCCTGCTGATGGAAATTGTACTGACGCATTGAGGTGTTGTTTCTCTATAAGCTACCTCTTTTCTCATCCAGTGTCTTACCTGGTGCTTGAAATATCCACCAACAAACCAAATTGTATCAGACTTCTGTGCAAAAATAATGGCATTAATCATACATAAAAGATTTTAAATAACTAATTTCAGAGCAAAACAATGGATGAGCTATATTAAAAATAGGCTAATTCATAGTCTTATTGTTCACTATTTTCCACCCAGTGTCTTGTTGTCCTCTGCTTTGATTCTCCTCATACCCCGTGCTTCCTCCACAGCTGGCTCTTAACTGCGCTGGTGTAGGTGAGGTAACATGAACTTGTGCCATTAACAAGCTCAACGGTACAAAACTCCATTTCTATCTTCCAAAGCACGTCAGTTTTATCGTGGCGTATGTATTGTGCTACCTGACATGGCTGGTGTGGTATCTTGGCTTATGATGTGAGTTCAAAGCTTATTTGCTTTGGTAATTTCAGTGGTGTTTTCACTGAAAAAGTCTTCCATTATCAGCTCTTGAAAAGCAGTAAATCCCACCTTTGCCTTTTAACAATCAAAAGTCACTCTGAATCACAAAACGTGCAAGGCATTCAGAGACGTTTCTTTTCCAACGAAACTTAAAACAATTTTTAATTGTTTTTATTATGTCTTTAATGTAAAAATATAATTCTTTCTTAATCCATTAAAACAGATTACACAGCTCAAAATACTTTACTTTCATTGCGTGAATGTCTCCTTGGCTTCATGTGATTGTTCTTTAGAAAGAAAAACTAGGTGGCCTAAGACCACTTACAGTGCAAAGTGAGTACCAAGAAAATATTTGAAATAATTCTGTCTCCTTATCCTCTATTTGGCTGCGTTTGGCACATGTGTCAAGAGGCTCCCCTTGAACTGACATTGGCTATTTTAGAGGATGAATCAGGGTGAGCAGTGAGGGACCTCATGGGATTATAATTTTTAGGCTTTAAAAGCAAGCATAAAAATAAATTGAAAATATTTTCATGAAGTGTTTCATTCCACATTTTGTATCAACATTATGTGTTTCACTTTCCATTCCCACCTTTTCAGCTTTCTTCTTTGCTGCCCACAGGATAGCTGTAAATGCAGTAAAAAAGAATCTTTCAATGTCTACTTAAGAAGGAGCCATATTTTGGTCTTGCTTTCTGAAAATCAAAACATTTGACTCAAATGAATTAGCCCAGGTCTTTATAGGGCATAGGGTAACCTTCCAGTTTTGCATAAGCCTCAATTGTTGGGCCAGCAGATGTGTAGGATAAAAGCTGGGGGGGAGATGTGAGTGAGCATAAGGACTGAAACCATAAACATTCACTTGGGAAAAGCTGGACTTGAATGGCTGGGGTGATACCTGTTCTACTTTTCTGGCGTTTCAAGAGGTTCTTGACTCTTCCCTATTCCTTTTCCCTGCTTCTTCTGTTTCTGACCACCACAGTCTTACTATATTTTGAATCAGCTATTCAGGTGCCCATGCTGTGAAGAACAGAAGGCCTGGTAGGAATTTTGGAACAATAACCTTTATGAAGAAAGAACTGATTTTTCCTATGTGATCTAACCTGATCTGCTTAAAGGTGTCCCTGCTCACTGCAGAGGCATTGGACTAGATGACCTCTAAAGGTCCCTTCCAACCCAAAACATTCTATGATTCTATGATTTTAGCTGTGCTGACAAGGTAGAGTCAACAACTCTTGCTGGACCTTGAAGAAGAGTACTTGCCCAGATTTTCGGACTATATTGATTTCAAGCTCATTATACTCCTTGGTGAAAGTTCAAGGCAGAACAGCAGAAATGCTGTTCAACCTTCACTCCTCTCCTTCTCACCCGCCATTCCTACCTTAACCAGTCAAGGCAACATGACTGCATTCAGCATTTCTTTCCAGCTGCCCAATCTTAGCACACTGAGTACCAGCAGCCACAGTGGAAATTCAGCTGCTATCTCCTAGGCTATCTCTTAGCCATGAGAATGTAACCATGTGGGAGCTTAAAACTTCAGATGTGCTGCTGCAGTAGGAGGCATAAATTTTTTCAGCAGTCTAGTAAACTCGGGCTGTTTCGGGTAGAGATAATACAAAGGGCTAGGTGCAATGGTTCCTGTCCTCAGCTGCTCATCCTGCCCACCTCCACCCTTTGCTTGGAAGAACCCACCTAATGCTGCAAGGATGGATGAGGTGCTCATGCAGCGGATGCTGACTAGCTGTAGTTAATAACTTGCAAGATACTTAGTGAATAATTTGAAGTTGGTGCCAGTCTTCCTAGGCTGGGCTGAAAACTACCAAGGGTCAGGACTGCTGTGCCTACAAGGTCCCTATAGCGGTGGGTGGGCTTTCTGCTGTCTCTGCTGTGGATGCCCAAAGCCATCCCTGAACAAAGCCCTCAGATTTTGGTTACCACACAAGCCATATGATTTTTCAGAAGGCAGCTGCTCTGATACCTCTGAAAAAACATTTACAAACTAGATTTCCCCAGACTGAGGTATGGCAAACCCCTTGGGAAATGTTGGCTCAAGCAGCTAAATGTGCAAAACATTTCTGAATATCATTGAACTGTAGATGTTATTGCTGAGCATATGAGTCAAATATGCTCAGTGTGTCAAAAATGAGTTAGGAAAGTGCTGTAGTTGCTGTTTATGCCAAAGGCTCCTTCAGTTGACAGCTTTAGATATCTTAAAAGCATAAACATTTTAGCAGACAACAAGTTGCATTTCCCAAACTAACAGCTTTTTGAAATTATAGTAAAGAAACCCATAAAATGCTTATGTATAATTCTCCTCCCTCAGATTCACTTTAAAGCACTTTAGCGAAGTAACTCTCCCCCATTGTGATAATAAGAAAATAACTTGTTTACAAATTGTACACTGAAATTTAAGTTACTGGGAGTAGCAACAGGTTTGTAGTGACAGGTCACTTTAGATGGGAGTTTAATTTATGAAGATTGCTTTACCTGAGGCTATGGTAATCTATGCCTTTGGAGTAATTCACCCTCTGCCTCATTTCGAATGCAGTCAAAGACTGTCGTATTTCACTATGACAATGTAATCACAGATCCACATTAAAAAGTCATTATTGTTTAGAATCCAGCTTGGTTTGAAAAACACTTACTATAAAATTCAACAGCCTTTGTAAATTACCCAAAGGTTTACTCAAGAATACAAGGTGCAGTGATTTAAATCTGGAACTTACTACTTTATTGATTATATGGGATTTTTAGGTCACTGCATTTACGGGAAATGATTAGTGAGTAATCAAAGTAATAAACTCCTTGATGTTGCTTCATAAATAATTATGAATTGAATTTTCTTTATCAAGTATTAGATAGAAACTGAATTAGCCATAAGATATCTCTTATTTAACTTTTTTTCTACAGCATTCTAAAAATTAATGGTGACAAATCCAACCATAAGCATGATTTTCTGATTTTTATCTGTCTTGGTTTTTTAAACCAGAAAAAATGTACTCTCGCAAATATATCTGCTGCACTCTTCAGCTTAAAGTTTTGCACTGAACCTAAAACTTAGCTTCACTTTCTTTTTAATTCTACGTTGACTTTTCTGGCACTGTTAAAACTTGTAAGAGATAGATTCAATCTACTTTGTGATGTATTAAACCCCAGATTTATATTCTAACTAACATTCAGCAATTTACCCATCGTTGTACATATGGTGGTTATTGAACTCCTACTTATCTTTATGTTGTTCAAGACCTTCCTTCTTCATATTTTTTTCCCTGCAAATTGAGAGAGTTTTAGCCCTGACTATTATGCAAGAGTTTAAAACCGTAATAAAAACAAATGATGCAATGAACCAGTTAAAATTGTTGTATATATTTTTTTTTAATTAGACATTTATGAGCTGTGAATTGGATCAGATATTCCCAATGCACGTGACATGCTGATATACAATAGCTGCTTTTGGGATGTCAGGTTAGCTTTTTATGAATGCAAATAGAGATAGGTTTTCTTTTTTTAATTAACTTTAGGAATAATTTTGTTCTCTGTATTTACAATACAGGTAGACACTTCAGTGTAGCTTACTCAGAAGGTTTGAAAGCATTATATTTAGGAGTAGTTGTGTTCAGATTTCAACAGAGCCACCTTATGTAAAAAGCATTTCATAAACGTTTTGGACTCCAGTAAAAAGTGAATATTAAAAAGCTTGTTCACACAGAGATACGTTCATTACCATGCTAACGTCTGAACATGCACAAAACCAAATTCTTGCTGGTAAATGAAATCGTGGACAATGTTGTGCCTCCTGCCTGAAGCAAACATTTCTGGATCGAAAACCCCTTCTTTCCTCCAGCCTTTCTTAATGCTGTGACTAAACTGGGCTTTGGACAGTTTTTTCTCTCAGACCTTGCTCTCAGAGCTGCTCTGCCCATCTCCCAGTGACACAAAGGATTTTCACTTCTGCACTGCGAGTTGGTTCAACTTTTAGAGCCTTCTGGCTTTGTGCACCTCACACAAGCAAGTGAGCTCCAATGCTTCAGGCAGGGGTCTACATCAACACAGAGAGTACCAGCAGTATGTTCTTCTGAAGGGTCAGCTTCTACGCACTGTGTTCATAGCGTGTGGTACAAATGCAATACTCACATCTTAGAGACCATGCTGCCTTTGATGGCTTAGGGGAGGTTGTGTGTCCTGGTGGGACGTGACGCTAGGTCTGGTACTGCTCCTACCCTGTCTAGGTGCTTTGGACAATCCACTTTCTCTGCCTGTTGTCTACTTAGAAAAAAACACACATTGTTTGAAGTCTTACATACCTCACAGCTCACTAAATAATTAGGAAATTATCATCTAAATAGGAATTGGACTGCCAGGTACTAATGGTGTCCCGCGGCCATGGCTCTGAAGGAAGTGGTTGCTTCTTTTTATGCGGTATAGCCAAAGCATCACAAATAAAATAAAATTAATAGCTGTTTGTGAACTGGAAAAATAAAAAGCATGTATGTGCTTAAAAGTTATCAGAAATTGTAGAGATTTAAACTAACAAAGCTAACCATTGCTGTAAGACTTCTGGGAAGACAGAGTGAGCTGAGATACCCACTGATGATATCTAAATAATTAATTTCAATGTGCAATTTTGGAAAGAGTTAATTAAAAAGGAAAAGTTACTTTAATCAGTGCCAACAAGCTGTTATTTAGTCTAACAAAACGACAGCAACAATAAAGAACTGTTGCAACTTTCTCATGTGGACCCACAAACGTGTGCCAGAGCAGAGGAGCTTAACACTGCCCTGCTGAGCTTTGGCCTTTGTGCAAATCTTCTCTTGAGAATGAAGCGGCAGCGAGGGGGTTCAGAGGAGCTGTGCTGCTTTTCCCCAGCCGGGGCCGGGCTGCCGTCAGCCTGGCCAAGCCCTGCAGCCGCGCGATGCCCAGGGTGCAGTGCCCTGCCGGGGCTCTGGCCCCACAGCGGGCTTGCTCTGAGCTCTTGTAGGGGCCTCACCCTAAATGACAACTTCTCATCCTTCTCAGCCAGACTTCGAAGCAGAAAAGTGCAATCAAATGAACAAGCATCTGAACTGATCTTTTCTTAGTGTAACTTGGAGGTGGCGATTTTAATAAGGAAAGGCTTTATTATCTTTCCTGGTATTCACTTCTTTGTCAGTGTACCAGCCTCCTACTTGATTTCAGCAGAAACCCACTCTAATCACACTTCATATTAAATCTCCATGTATAATTCTAAAAGGGTTAATAATGAGCAATAGTTATTTTAATCAATGGTAACAAATCGCTATGGAGCCCAACAAGAAAATAGACTCAAAGCACTTTTTGAAGACCATTTTCCCAACAAATAAGAAATTAAATCCATGAGTTACAGCTCTAAATTGCTCTTGTATGAATTACATGAAAATGGGCTCTTTAACATAAAGGGCAACATCAGTTCTTCCCTCTGAACATGAAATCATTCTTTCAAATAAATGGTATTCTCATGGGGTTGGAGGCAGTGGAGCTTCCAGTGGCTCCCGTAAGCCAGTCTCGGAAAAGCAGTTTTCCTTCAATTTCCTTTTAAAATAGTTCCTATCAAACAATCTCCTTAAGTTGTGACAAACCTAGTCATGAGCCTGAACCTTCCAAAACCTAGCAGGACTGGGCTCTGTGAGCAGATTTTGTACGCAGGTAAGTGCTGCATTCCTGTGAGACTCACAGCAAGGAAGTAAATAATCTTCCTCAGTACAGTTTGCAATAAAATAAGGTACCAGAGAGACGTGACAAGCCTGCAGTTTGAAGAAGTGGTGGCTAATATCTTATTAGCATAATTAGCCAACGGTGCTTCCTTCATGGATATCAGTTCCTAATTAAGGTACAGCTGTTCAGTGGAAGTCCTAGCTCTATTAGAACATGCCATCTGATTGAGAGGGAGTAGGGCTTTTATTCCTATAGCAATGCCATCCTGGGTAAACACCTAATTGGCAGGAGTAATTAACCAGAAGAAGGCAAATTTCTGCATATATCTAACCATTTCTGTGCTATTCCTGTGATAACAACTTCTCCCAACAGCAAACCAAATCACAGGGAGTAGGCAAGAGGACCAGGGAGAAGGCAAATGTCATTTCAGACCAATATGACAGCTGACAACAATAGTTACACAGTGCTGTAAAGAATAAAAACACTGGACAAACATTCACTGACTCCTAACTCTGCTCCCGTTCTTGATTGTATTTGGCACTAAGCTACTGGGGCTATTACAGCCTTCCCTGTTGTCCTCACACACTCCCACCTGCAGCTGCAGGCTATGCATAGGCACTGATATGATTCACAATCCCTTCAGCTGCCACTTGCTTGGACAAACACCCAGTCAATTCAAACCAGCAATAATCTCTTGTGATTTAAGGGCATGGATGTTCAGGCTCACTGTTACTGGGTGAGGGACTGCACCTCATGCATGAGGATATCTTTGCATACCCAGCCAGGTATAGATTAAAACGTGATGAAGCAGAGCTGGGTGAGGGTTCTGCTGATTTTATGCTGATGCAACGACTTCCTGGCTGGGGAGCAACTGCAGGACTGAGCTTCTCATGGGGGACGTGTCAGTCTCAAAGGGCCCCAAGGGTTTCCACGACCAAAGGATCAGGCACATTTGTCTCACATTTGCCATGTAAATGGCTACTTACAGTGTTCATATTAGAGGGGGGCTAAGAGATCCCAAGGCATAGCAAAGCTTACTATAGCAGGTAATTATGTGCCAGTCTTTCCTCTGTCATTGATTACTACTTTATTTTCTGGGGTATTTTTGTGTATTTTATTCTCCCCAGGCTCTTCTGCTCTTTGAATAATATAATGCTAACATCAGTTCTAATGAATGTTAAAGACCTGTCACGTACATAGGATACAATACTTTCATGTGGCTTATGATTGGATTAATTGATATTCATTTCTGGTTCCTCCCTTTAAATATAATAATAAAAAATCCATTTAAAAGTCCTTTGACACATGATGTTGATAACATTTCATGAATGCCTGCCTGGGCATAAGGTTACATGCAATGGACAGGATTAGTTCCAGCATTCGTTCATCCGAATCTCAGGAATGATAACTTAAACAGTTAGGTCAACAGTCTGAGTGTGTGCTTTGGCATGAGTTAATGTTCATTTGGGCCTTATCTAAAAGGAGCCAGGTGTTAGTATAAATTGGCAAAATACTGCTTAATCCCATTGATTTAGATAGCTTCTTTTCCTTTCTTTCCCACAAAAGGAAAAGATGAATGAATTCAAACTATGGAGATGATGGACTCGTATTCAGAGGCTTTTGGACAGATTTAGCAAGAACGCTTCTTGTACATCTCAATAAGAGCATGGGCTGGTTTAGCTTCTGTGTTTGCTCTGCACTGGACTCTTATGTCATGCCATACCCTCTCATCATCTTAACATTTATGGGAATGAAAAAATAAAGAAAACAGCCTAGGATGAATGATTAGGAAAATCTCCCCTTTCCTTCACACATGAGCAACACAGGGGGAATTACAGTGACACATGCAAAAGAGAAGAAAGGCCAGCGAGTGCTCTCCCAGCACTCTTCTCTGGTGGATTTTCTATGAAGTGACATCAGTTTTTCTTCCAAGTCAGTACTCAGTGACTCAAGATTTCCTAAGACTTTGATTCAACCATTGCCAATATGCAGTTGTTTCTGGGAAGGAAAGCAGCAACCATTTCTGCAGTATCTGCAGCATGTAGATACAAGAAACAAACAAACAAAACATCCTTAGACAGGGAAAGAAAAAAACCTCCCAATGCTATTAAAACAGCGAATAAACTTTACATAATCAGAAGATAAATGGAATGGGGAAATATCCTTTCCCTCTCATGTAGCACCATTAATGACCCCCATGTCCCTTCTTGCCTTACCCCCAGCCTGGCTGTGCAGTATAGCGCAGTGGCGTGCCAGGGCTGGATGTCCTACAGCTGCATCGGCGACTGGGGCAACAGAGGAAAGTTGTCTGTTGATCAAAACGTCTGGACCTGAATCTCTGCACCTACACCATAGTCACTTCAGGAGCTTAGCTTCAATCAATACCAACACGCAGAGTGGGCATGGTCTCTGCTACAGCTGGGGCCAAGTCATCTCCTGATGCTGTGTCCCACTGATGCACTAGCTCTTCTGATGTTACCTTTCTGTAACGGGCTACAGTTTGTGAGACCTCCGCTCACAAATAATCAAGCTAGAACCTCATAACCTCTTCTAAAGTCTCAACCGCAGAAATACTTGAAATACTTACATATTTGTTTAATTTCCTAACTGTTGAAACTTCTCAGGACAGTGACATTGAACATGTGCCTTAAAAAAAGCAGCAGAATAAAGGTTGAAATACTGGACAGACCTGGTCACTGATGGCTTGTGAGACAAGAAGCTCAAGAAGCTACAAAGGAAATCAGAAAGTAAAATATACAGCATTTCTGGCTATCTTCAAATGTCTTCTGGTAACAGCTATCTGCAAAATATAAGGTGAAAGATCACAATTTTCTCCATTTGAGTATTTCTATGCCAGAATTTATTGGTTTTAATTAGTGATATTGAAATGCAAAAATTAAAAAAAAAATCAACTGGCAACATTCTTCATTGAAAAATAGCCAGGGAAAGTCCCTGAAAGCTATTAATTAAGTTTCTAAATATGTGAACACCCACACATACCTAAGGGGAGTGGAGAAAGTAGTTTCCTGCCAGCTTTAGCTTCAATTCATTTTCCCATTTTGCACCTACAAGTTTGCCAGCATAAATATTTCCTGGGGTCATTCAGTCAGCAAAAAGAAAAATAGCAGCAGTTGGTTGTCAGTCAAATCACACCCATGTTTTCTTACTTGCCTTCACAAACATTTCTGGCATTTCCAGCAATTCAGAGGCACGTGTTTTGGATTGGGTTTGCTGCTATATCTTGAAAATTTACACAACATCTACAGACTTCTTGGGTCAAATCTTCAGTAAGTGCCTCCTCTGAAAGCCAGTATGAAAAAAATATGAAACGAGATTGACCACTGACTTGAACCAACGCTACACTTCCTATTGTTTCTGTCTTAATGAGATGAGTGCTGTTAACTCCTATGGCATGTTAATAGTTCACCCAAGATGAAGCTCTCAGCTTTTGCCATCCTGAGGAGGACTGGAATGAAAAGGTTGTATCCTGGCTGGATGTTGTTAGTCATGCAAAACCATGACAGAAGTTAGTGACAGCACCAGAACTGGTGTTGTGCTCTGTCTACCCTCAGAAGGGAGAGGTCTGGGGGCACTTCTCAGCCGGAATTCTCACTTCTCCTGCCTCAGAATGTGTTGTTGGGGGAGCTAATTGCACAAGGACTAATCACAGAAACACCCTCAGTGCGTGTTAGTCAATACAGATTGCTGTGATGTCTTATAAGGCAAAGCTTTCTGATAGGGGCAAACACATTCTCCCATCTATAAAAGGTGGAAATTCTTTACAAGTCTCCCTACATTTGCTTTTCATTTTCACTCTAACTACTGGTTAACTAGTAATGATCTGGGCATAGGGCATTTTCTGAGGATTGATGGTAGACTGACAGGCATTTATGGCCAGAAGTGTAGCCAAGGGTGCCATTAGTCCCAGCTGGTCATTAATGCCTGAGAATGCCCTGTGCTGAGGTTGCTGTTGCTATTATTGGATGAAAATGAGAGCAAACACAGGAGTATGGATTTTTTTTTAATGGGTGATGCTGTTATGACTGGAATGTGTAAGGTGCTTCTAGGAATTAATGACTTACGCATTAGGTAGTCCAATTCCCTGAATTATCTGCACACTGCATGAAGCAGGTTGATATAATTAAAATGTTTTAAACTTCCTTTACTTCTTCATTAAAAAAGCCTGTGCCAAGCTAAGATGGCTTTTCAAAACTAGAATTCCCAAGTAAGCCTGCATGTAACCTGTTCTCTAATTTCTCAAGTTGAAAAATACATCAAAGAAAAAATGTTTCGGAAGCAGCATGTAGATGTGAATTTCCTCACTGGACCTGCCACCCCTGGTGAGGGGTACTCTGGTAAAAGCCTGAGAGCCCCCCAAAGTTACAACCTTGAATCGGGGAGTCCTGATTATGAGGACCCTGGTTTTCTATGTGCTTATTTGAATTAACTCCCTGTTTGTTAGACAGTCCCAGAGTAATAGCATCCAAAAAAAAAAAGTAGCAGAATGCCTAGGAAGCGGCCTGGAGTTAGCCAACAGGGAACACGATGCATGGGGAGCTGCTGCCTCTCTCTGGATGTAGGACACTACACACAACAGCCCATGAAGATACCTTGGCACTCTCTGCTAGGATGGCTCTCCTGAAAACAGATGTCTACACCCTTTCTTGTAATAGCCGGGTGGGGCTTATCTTCTTAAACCAGAGGTCGTGGTGATGCTGAAACCACATCTATTTTATTCTATAAATAGTCACTGGTTAAAAAAAAAAAATACCCTGAGAACTGTGAGAGAAGCCATAGTTAAATTCTCCCTTGGTAAATTATGGCTGGATAGTAAACGGAGATTTCTCATAATCAGGGCTTGAAGGTCTTGAACAGGGGTAGGGGTAGAGGGGCAAACAGCAGGGCAATATTTAAGATATGTCTTCATGGCTTCTTCAAAGGAAGTATAGAATCATAGAATCATAGAATGTTTTGGGTTGGAAGGGACCCCTAGAGGTCGTCTAGTCCAACCCCCCTGCAGGAGCAGGGACACCGCTAACTAGATCAGGTTGCTCAGAGCCCCGTCCAACCTGGCCTTCAATGTTTCCAGGGATGGGGCCTCCACCACCTCTCTGGGCAACCTGTTCCAGTGTTTCACCACCCTCATTGTAAAGAACTTCTTCCTTATATCTAGTCTAAACCTACCCTGGTTTAGTTTAAAACCATTACCCCTTGTCCTGTCACAGCTGGCCCTACTAAAAAGATTTTCCCCATCTTTCCTATAGGCCCCCTTTAGGTA
>NW_009259595.1:740306-744659 GCF_000687185.1 Egretta garzetta
CTGCCAGTGAAGACTGAGGCAAAAAAGGTGTTGAGTACCTCAGCCTTCTCCTCATCTGCTGTTACCAGCTTGCCCGTCTCGCTCATCAGCAGGGGTATGCTTTCTTTAACCATCCTTTTCCGGCTGATATACCTGTAGAATCCCTTTTTATTATTCTTTGCATCCCTAGCCAAGTTTAGCTCCAGCTGCGCCTTGGCCTTCCTGACCCCATTCCTACACAACCGGACCGCATCCCTGTACTCTTCCCAGGATGCCTGTCCCTGCTTCCACTGCCTGTGCAGCTCCTTCTTCCTCCTTAGTTTGACCAGCATCTCTTGTCTCAACCATGCCGGTATATGGCATCATCATCTGCAGAAGCAGGGAACTGGACGCCAGAGCACAGGACCCTAAGAAAAGCTGTACTGTTCAGATGAAGGGTTCACCTAGCCCTCTGTCGTTTCTCCACTGGGTCCAAAATCTGACCTCTAAGGAATGCTAAGAACATGGCCTGCTCTCTCCTGTTATCTTTCATCCTCTTGCTGTTGTCAGCTCCTGGGACTTCCTGAGCTTGAAATGCTCTATTTAGTAACTCCCCACAAGGCTCTCTTCCGAGTATTTTGTTGCATCCACAGTGACTTCTAGCAAGGACTCCCATGTATCTATCGCTGACTTCATGAAGAACCACATGCTTTTGTTTGCTTTGACCCTGGCTCTCAGTTAGCTTCATTTGATGGCCACTAGTCCAGTACAGAAAGGGGCAGTGACCGATCAGTCTCTTGTCCAGGTTTTCCAACCTACTCAGGCTTTTCTAGACCTCTCATATTCCTCAAGCCGTCTCTTTTCCAGGCTGAAAAGTTCTAGCCTAGCTGAACATTTCTTGTAAAAATGTCCACGAGTAATCTTGAATGATAATTTTCTCTGACTGCTTTGAAACTTGTCCAGGGTCAGCCTGTGCAAAGGAAAACACCCAAACTTCAAAGTTGGATTCTGCCGCTCTTACGTATGAAACTCGGAAGTGAAATCAATGGAAATGCTTCTAAATTAAGTGGCAGAAACTTCTGCTTACAAAGCAAGATATGTGTTACCATTCATTTGTTCTGGTCTGATACTACTTCTAGGGTGTATATGAGTTGTAATGGTTAGGGCCCAATACAAAATCTGCTATCTCCCATAGACATACTTCAGGTGGCTAGCATCATGAATTTTGATCTTTGCAGTTTTAATAGTCAGTTCTACAAATACCGGTCATGTAAAATGAGATCCCAAGGGAAGTTTTCCAACATTGGTCTGCCTGTCTTTAAATTTGATTTTGGTACCTTAATCTTTTGAAATTTTCCAACATATCTGACATGAATTTTACTTTTAAATCTGAAGTGCCTTTTTTCCCCCACATTATTTCAAATGTGGTGAAGCAAAGTACAATAGTATTTTAGATAGAAATAATCCGTGTTTGAAAGGTCATTTGGCTTATTTTAGTGCAAATCTTGGTAGTGAGTCTGAACTGAAGCACTGCATGATTCAGCCTAACTTATTTTGCATACATATTAGTGCTATATAATAATAATATATCAAGAATCTAACCACACCCTTTTTTTGATTTAATCTTGTCTACAAGCTATTTCACCCTGCAAACAGATCAATTTGCCTGTGTATAGGATGGTTTGATATAGGAATCTTTTTTCCTCCCTAATGTGTGTTTTATTCTTTGGAGAACAGAGCCCTCCAGAAGCAGGTGCAAACAAATATAATTTTCTCAACCTCCCACCTGAAGACTTTATATAGGCAGGGAGATTGTGTCTGCTACTTAGTACCACGATGCAGAGAATACTGAAGATATGCACGTTGAAGGCTCTTCCATTGGCAAGGGGAGCACTGCTCTCTGTTGTCCGTGAAAGCAGGCCATGAAGTCCCCTTGGTTGGGTTTGCAGCAGCTTTGCTTTTTGACATGAAGCACTCAAAACAGTGAATGGCACAGGCAGGTTCATACTAGGAAAGCCAAAAGTCTGCATTCCAAGGTACTACTGCTCTCTATAGGAAGGGGAGTTGTCAGTGTGCAAAGACTGGTGATTCACAACTGCCTCTGTGTGCGTGTGAGTGTGTGAGTGTGTGAGTGTGTGAGTGCGTGACAGGGAAGATTTTGCTGTGGATTTTGCTCAGGTTACTTTTCCCATATGGGGCATAGCCTTGTTCTGTGGTTTGCTAGATTTAGTTTTCCGTTAAGTGAGTCGCACTCTTAGCTCTGGTTTGTTATGCAGGTCATGCCTGTGGCAACTCAGGGAATCCCATTAGAGGAGAGCAGGCTCATGGACATTTTTCACATATCCGTTGATCGATGGGATTGCTGGATCATTTAAAATGCTGATCTAATGAGTGGTGTGATGATACTCCTTACAATACCTGACTTTCAGCCAACGAAATTAAAATTATGACGTTATCCTGGAAGGCTCTGTGACAAATATCAGGTCAGTGAGAAGAAGCTATAGCTGGCTGCACCTTTTTATTCCAGGCCTATAAATGGGTTTGCACACAACACAGTAACCTCAAGTCAAAAAATTGCTGTTACACTCTCTCACCGATGAAGTAGAGCCTCACCCAAAGCAATTGGCTTGCATTGATTTAAACCCAGCTGGTCGCCTGGCCCATCACATTCCCCCTCTGTGAAATCTGTTCCACTGTCTTCTTTCAATTTATTTCTCCGCCATTACATCAATGTTTTGCAACCATATGTATTCTTACCCTGACTATGCTTATTAAACTCAAATCAGGGATCTTGATGTGCCATTCAAAGGTTTAAAATGAAACAATCAAGTCCTAAAAAGCTCACAGTCAAACAGAAGATGGAGGGGAAAAGAGAGAACCAGCAGGTCAAGTGAGAGGCAAAATTGCAGAGAAGGGCTGTTCCCAGGACTTGCTGGACTCCTGTCTCCTCGCCCCTCTTCAGAGAACATGGAGATTTGGTGCATGACCAAAGCTGCACAGTTTCTATCCATTTTGCCACTGCTCTCTAGAGTCATAAGTCGTAATTCTGAGGGAACATATATGGATAACCTGTTTTCAAAATAAGAACAATAAAATTAAAAATTCCTTTACAAAGACTGCTTGCTTCGGTTGAGTAGGAACATTTGATGTAGAGGAGGCTGTTATCACACCACCACCTTTCCCATTTCTGTTCAAACAATATGCTTTTCTTCTAAAGCACAAAGCCAATGTCATTTCTTCATGGGCCATAGGAAAAGAAAAAAAAAAAGAAGTAAAGCAATGTGGATGGCAAGGAAAAATAGGCATCTTGGGTGGGGATTTGATCCAAAGGTAATACTTTCAAGATAATGACAGGGAAAGCAGTATAAATTCTACAGGGACACTCCTGATTTCTGGCCTAATTCACGAAGATTACTTGCCATAAGGTACCACTTGAGTAATGTAAAAGAAAAGCGCATAGACATGATGGGAAACGTAAGCAGCTGACTCCTTTATGTGGCAGTAAACTGGGGTAATCTATCCCTGTCCACTAATGTTTATAAACATATTGTAAACAAGCATAAATGAACAGCTCATCTCTCTGGGGGAACCAGATGCATCCTTAACACTGATTAAGTGTTTTGTTCTGCCTGAGTGTCTGGCAGAGGTTTATGCTCCGAAGCAGAGGGAGGGAGACAGAGTAATGACAGTCTCATATTCTCCTGGCTCTTTAACTGCTTTGGGGGATTCAGCAGGCAATATAGCATGTATAATTCTACTGATGATCATTTTCCACAGCACACCATGACGCAGGATACGTTTTGCATGTCAGGTTTTTAAACCCACTTCCCAAGTCTCCGTTCTCATGGAGGAAACAGGAGAGATGTGCAGAAGCAGGAGCAGCAGCCATGCTCGGGGAGGTCCCCTTGCCCGCTTCCATCCCCACTTTGATACCACCCCAAATGTCTGAATGCTGAGTCAGTGTCGTGATAACAATCACAAATACAGCACATTCTTACCCTTTTTCTTTTTTTTTTTTTTTTGTCAGTAAGCTGCTTCTCACTCTCCAGAAGCCCGGGCTCTAAAAATAGCAAAGCTTTCATTTTTGCAGCTCCCCACAGAAGTTAGGGTCGGGAGTGATTTAATAAGTCACCTCGTCCTGTGATGCTACAGTCAGTTCCTACTGTTTTGTGGGCTAATTTTAGGAACTGGATTTTATGGGCAGTTCTGCACTCCTTCTCCCCCTCCCCATTAATTATAGCTGCAAACGCAACTCGTAGGGACTGAGATGAACTCTTTGTTGGGTAGCGGGGTGAGGATTTGCTGCCGTCTGGGTACTTAGCAGAACAGAGATCAGAAATCTGAGTACAGCTATTTGTTGGTGTGAAATCCTCAAAGCCAGCTCCTAAAGCTTTC
>NW_009259595.1:744830-772830 GCF_000687185.1 Egretta garzetta
TCCCTAGAAAACCAAGATGCTGTTTCTGAGAGCTCGGCTGGGGAACTCTCCCCTGTTTTTCTGCCAAAATTCCCTGCAAGAATGGAAACTGGTAGGAAAGGGTAAAAGATGGACTTGGTTTTTTTCTAGAAACAGAGTGGTAGTGGGTATGTTTTATAATAGTGCAATGGTTATTGTTTTATTCTTTTGTCTTTTAGCCAGATTTGCTTTTTGACTATGTACCAGTAAACTCTAAGCAATTTTGTTCTAGTAAATTAATTAAAACAACGCTTGCACAATTGACTTATTTACTCATACTACCTATATTGCCTTTGGTAACAACAGGCAGTTGCCACAGCTGATAAAGTAACTTCTGAGCCTCTTTAACTTGCCCACGTATTCTCACACTTTTAACTAAATACTTGAAGAATTTCACGGGCCATCAGAAGATGGGCACAAACTGTAAGTGGCTGTGTGCAAATGCTGAATGTGTAAATGCGTTTATGCTTTCTGTTATACCAACTGCCTCTGTTTGCTCTGCTTCTGTGTACCTAGCGTATCTTTATCTTAGGGAGAAGGTGTCATGACACAGTCTATCTATTACTGACTATGTAAATTAGACATAGCTTTGCAAAAAAAAAGCCAAGCTAAAAAAAATAGTCATTCCTGCAGAGTAGTAAAACCTTTGTCTCCAAAAATTACTTGAGCTCTGTGAGCTCTGGTAGTGCTACATGGATGTGTAAGTGGTCCCTGCTGCCTACACATCCTTCACCCACGTGCTTCGTTGCTGACAGCCTGCAGGGAGTTGGGGCAAGCCAGGAGGGGAGAAAACAGAATGACCAGCTCTGGGTGAGTCCATCAGCACCCCCAGGCTCTGCTTCTCTTTTAGGCTGAATGAACAGTGAGGTTGACCCTAGGGCTTCAGGTACAGTTTAGCTAGAGCCTTGGATTGCTTCTCTGTGGCAAACATTGGGTCTTCCTATGGGAGGTATAAAGACCCCTGTGTGGGCTGAGGCATTTAGAAGAAGAGATTTCTGAGGGGAAGCATCTTTCTTTTTTTAAATGAAGCATCAAGGGGAAAATTCCCAATAAAAAAATAATCTGTTTAAAGTTGCAAATGCTGTAAAAAGGTCAGGAAGATTGATAGGAAATTTAGGAAAGGTTTCTTTCCCCTCAGTGACATGGAAGATGGATTGCAGGACAAACAACATTAGCTGCTTATATTCTTCTTTTCCCTTTCAGGCTAACACATCAGTGCTAATGAACCTGGTTGCTCCCTATTTATTTGCACAGAAGTTCTACTGCACATATTAAAAAAAAAAAAAGAAAACATTTTTCCCATCACTGTGGATATTTTAGGATGTGTTAGCATCAATGATTTACCTCTTCACAGAAAGAAAAACTCAGTGAAAAAAACCCAACCCTTGGCTCCATAACACAGATAAGCAGATCCTCAGGGCAGCTGAAATGTCAGAAAAGCATTAGCATGCCAAGTCTGCAGTCTGCTCCATTTGTGGCTTCATTGCCCTGTCTTTTTCCCGTCATCAGTCAAGCAAGTTTGGAAATAAAAAGGGCAAACTCCTAGACACCGGTTTGTGAAGCATCTTTGCGGGTTGTTTCTGGTAAAACTCTAACTACATGCTCTCTGGGGACACTGGCAGCTCATGTGCAAGCTGATCCATAGCATCTGGGCTCTGGAGGTGACACTGAATTGTCCCAGATCCCCCAGCATCCAACTGTGGACCAAAAGTGCCTGCATACTTTAGAATCTGTATTCAACAGCCCCAGTATTTTCAGAAAAGGACTGTAATCCTCACCTAGAATAACAGGCAAGAAGTGGGGTTTAGAGTGAGGAGCAGCGCTTCACAGTCTGACTGCACAGAAGAGGGGTGTGCGACTTCCCTTGGACATTCAGAGTGCCTCTGCACACAGACAAAACCGCAGATTAAGAGCTCTTGAGCAACTATCGATTTTGTTCATAATTCAGGTATAACTGCAAGGAAATTCAGACGTCTGTGCTAGTTAGGATCATTAATTACTTTGATTACAGGGACAATGCAGATATGAATTGTCTGAAAGCAAAATCGGGGTCTGTGCATGTTTAGAACCAGCAAGTTAGCATCAAAGCGGGGTCCAGCCTCTCCTGACAGGACATCTTTCCAGAGGGAGGGAGAAGCAGCAGGCAGCAGAAGGGCCCCCTGTGTTAGTTGTTGGGGGCCAGTTCCCTGGATACCATGCATGGTCTCCCAGCCACAACTAGTTTTGATTTCCAGGCAGAGCCTCTGGTCTATACCTCATGTCTGGACTGTAGTTGTCAAGGAGGGCATTTTTCCTTCCTCTGGCATGGCCCAGAACGGACATGTAATTTCACGTGTCGCCTCAGCCTTGACATGTAGGTGAGGTTGTCACTTGTAATCTAGGGAGGAAGAATTTCACAGTGAAAGCAGATGAAATGGAGCCTTAAATTTCTTGCAGAGTTTAATGCATCAGAGCTGAGAGCTGCTGCGAGGTGCTGGGGGAGTTGCCCCGCTCTCGCAGAGCGCGTTGCCTGTTGCACGGCGCTGAAGGAATGTGGCATGTTGTAGTGCTGGAAGGGTCATTTTTCCATTGTGCCTCTAATCAGCAGAGCATGAGGAGGAGGAGGGATGATCAGAAACCATACAAAAATGTCTCAGACTTCTATGATGCACACATCTGGAAGCAATTGCTAGATTAATTAGTATATTGATTTTTTCCTCTTCCAGCTATTCTCCTACTTAACTATTTACTCAGCTTGATTTGTGTTACCTATTGCCATGGAGAGGTTTGGCTTTAAAGCTGCTTTTTGACAGTTTGGAAAATGAGAAATAAATGGAAGGGGTTCTGCCATCCCTCACCAGGTCACTACACGCTCGCAGTGAGCGACTGTCCCTAAAGAATGGACATGGCACTCATTCCTATGCAAAAGAAAAGTAATCCATGCATTTGGCTAGCTGGACTGACTCTTCACTTTGTCTGGAGATGTGCTGTCCATGGGTCAAAGGCAAATGTGGTAGAGGAACACGGGTGTCCTATACTGTTCAGGTAACAGTGCTGCCTTCTGGCAAGATGACCACATGGACCGGCTTGGGATGCACAGCAGCTGTTGGCCTCCATGGAGCCACGGCTTTCACATCAGCTACAGACCTGAGAAGCACCTGAGCCTGCCTTGCTTGGGAGCCTCGTTTGCTACATCTTAATTTGATCCTTCCTGTGAAGTGCTCCTGGTGACTTTAAGCAACACAGCCCATGCTTTCCTGTCTGCTTCTCCTTCAAAATGTTGTTGACAGCCTCTGCTATTTCTTTTTGATCCATTCTTATTTAGTCCCTGCTGCAGTTTCTATGTGTAAGAGACAATTGCTATAAAAGCTCTCACCATGCAACTTTCCATTCACTGTACAATACTATGCATATCACAGGTTGTAGGGCATCTCACTCATGTTAAGCTGTGGATTACCCACTACTGTTACTTAATGCATCTGTAATGAAGAAAAAATCAAGAATGAGTAATGGTTATAGCTGATTTGACCTTACTTCATACAATGTGAGGCCATTTCTGGCAATCGTGATCTCATTGTAGCTTTAATGACCTCATCTAATTATTGCTAACTCAAAGACCTTTAGTGCTTTAATGTGAGTCAGAGAACGCACACCAGCAAACTAATGAACTCATCACACTGTGCTAGGCTTTAACCAGAAACAAGGATTCATTTGGAATATTAGAAAAAAAAATACATTAGGGAGAGGAAGCTTGAGATTATTTCACATTTATTTCCCTGACTTGAAAGAGGAAATGATAATGACATTGCTGGAGAAAAAAAAAATACAGATGAAAGTAATATTATTGATTGCTGTAAACTGCTCAGTTGAGTGAAAGGGATAGAGGAGCAATGTGTTGCAGTTCTGGAAAGAAGCATGGAAAGGCACATTGGGTTTATTTATTTTCAATGGGTACAGCTTATCTAGATTAGCCTGTGAACACAGGAAAGTAAATAATAGGAGAATCACACGAGTTAGGAACAGAGGAGCTACTGGACCACCTACCCAAGTATCAGGGCAAAGCAAGAAGAGCATTAGTTTCTCCACATAGAAGGTATAAAATTAGGCCATTTACCAAAAGATTTTATTTTAGTATTCGGTCTCATTAAGCACAGGTCTGTTAATGAACAAGCTTGCTCCAATCTGTTAAAGAATCAGAAATCTGTGTTTCTCACTAGCAGGTAGACCAGGTTATTATAATCTATTAAACTCTCCAAATCAATGTTTTGCCCAAAAATATGAAAGTAAAACTTCAATATCATAACATGGTGAACTTTAACAGCAGGGCACTCACTGCATATTAATCAGCTTTCAAAGAGGGCCTGAAAATGTCATGAAAATGAGGTGCCTTATGAAATTTCAATTAATTTCTGCTTCTGGCCAGACAAGGAATATTTAGAGAACAGGCTTTTGTACAACACAATGCTACTTTGGTTCCCAGTTTGGGAGAGTACCTGGGAAACAGAGTTTCCTTCACATGGAATGCAGGACAGTTTCCTCACCTACGGTTTCAGGTACAAGTGGCTTTGAAATCTGGTTAAAAAAAAACCCCAGTGGAGCATTTTTTTACATTGGAAATTCAAATTCATCTGCATCTAAATGTTTTGAAGAGTGCTTTATAAAATGCAAGCAAACATAAGCAGCCATGTTTCCTGCCAGCTGACTTGGTGACATCTCAGCACCCCCATGCTGGTATGGGTTTCCCAGCTCCAAGGCTGTTCTCACAGTACTCTCACAAGGTGTTGGAAATTGTGTTTCTCCAGCACCCGCACCCATTTTAAGAAGGCTTTCAATTTCTTTGTTGTGATCCTCAGCTGAGGTTTAGGGGGAACAGGGAACCCTGGACATAGTGAGAAAGGTGCCTACCAAACTCTAAGCATGTGATCCCCACATTTCCTAGATCCGTGACTGGATCCCTGCATGCTCAGGGACTGGGGTGTCCAGGGACCACGATGCTGTCATAGCTGACAGGGCAGAAATGCAGCTCCAGTTCATTCCATGGAGCATTTTGATGCATTCAGTTGTCACCCCAAATGGGAACAAAAGCAAGTTCCAGCAGATCAAAGCCCCTTTCCAGATAAAGACCTGTTCTTCCTGCACATGACTCATTGTTTTATCCTTAAATTCATTAATAATTTTCTTAAAAGCTGAATAGATACACGCAGTTCTTGTAACATTGCAGATCTGTTGAGAAAAAAATTAAAATCAGTTATGTTCTTAGCCTTCCACTTTCTGGAGAAGACAAAAAATATAATAAAATAGGAAAATTATGTTAAGTTCACCAAGTGCTACAGACAGTTTCTTGAAACAGATTTTCAGACTTGATCAGTCTTAACCATACTTATTTCATACTGAAGGCAATTGTCCAATGTGCAGTGATTTCAGACTAAGCAGAGTTACACAAGTGGGTTTTGAAAATCCCACCTAATTTCTGCCAAGCCCTCAATAACCACTAATCCAGCTTCACAGCCCTCCCCGACATACACACCATTACTTCACAAATGAAGAGTTTTCTGTGCCAGAAGAAGATGTGAGAAGATATTTCCATCACCTTTCCAGTGCTAAGAAGCTTGGTCTTAAGCCTGTGCTGCCTCCGGCGTTTTGAAGACGTCGGTGCACAAGGCAGCGCTCCACCACCAGCTTTTGGGCAAATCCTCACTGCGATGCTCTTTATGCTACTGTGCTCCTCCATGCAGTGCCGCAGCAGCTCCTCAAGATCTGGACCACGGCAGTGAACGCGCACTTGTTGGGCAGGGAGGCTGAAATACATTTGACAATGAGCTCATGGCACACTCAAATCAACTTCCTACCTCGTTCCTTCTTTAAATGTTGACCTACTCTAGTGAAGGAGGGTGCTCCGGACCGTGATATTATTCAGGGCTATGATATACTCATGCCACCGGGTAGGCAGATGAGCAGTTTTTCATTTTATTAGCATACAAACCCAACCCTGCAATTCATGATCCCAGGGCTATTCATATGCAATTCTTGCACTTTTACTGATATCAGCAGGTTGAAGAGTACCTATTTAAATGCCCTGTGCTTAGAGGTTCAGGGAGAATATGGTTAAGAATACCTGAGATTTGCCATCACATCCTTTTTCCCCACAGATACCTACACTGCTGGAGCTCCTCATAAGCCCCAAGCACTGTATTGATTTTTATCAATTGAAAATTTGGCCCTTACACTCAATTATAGAAAGAGATATGTCTTTAGAGTATCAGGAAAAGGGAACATTATTGATCTTTCTTCACTGGTGGTGTTTTCACTGCATTTTTCAAAACATATAGGCTTCTGTTTGTTAAATAAAGACAATCACTGGCAATACTCCCAGTTTAGACACATAATTAAACATGAAATGAATCAGCTTTGGAATACAATCCCCAAGCAATTTGCAGTCTTAATTGTACTAAATTGGTCAAAATCAAAAATTCATCTTTTGAAAAATACAAAATTATTTCCTTCCTCCAGCAAGAGCCAAAGTGGTCCTAGCAACAAGACCACCTGACACATAATTTGAGTTGATTGATCTGGAAAAAAAAAAAGTGAGTGCTGGAAGATACTGTCTTTGAGGTGAATCATCGTTTATTCAAAACTCAGTGTTTAGTTTATCTGATCTCTCCGCATGGGATTAGTAGGGATGTGGGAAAACAACAACTTGCAGGTGGAATGGGCTTCAGGGGTTAGTTTCCTCTATTTTGCTCTTTGCAGAAACAGTAAAACTGGATGTGATCAAATGATCCATGTTACTGATAGTAAATTCCTCAGCGATTCACTTCTGCTTGTGTATGCAATATATCCTGGAGCCCTCTCTGACCGCTTGATTCAGCTCTTACTGGAATCAATTTACAGGCTGCCCCTTTGACTCCATTAAGCACATTCTGCACCACTTGGAGGCGCTTGGATGAAACGAGGTGTAGCATAACTCTGTGTGTGTGTGTGTGTGTGTGTGTACACATGCAGAGCACTTGTGTCATCCAAAGCATCTCTGCAGCTCTTCTGGTCACCTACAAATAGGGTAGGATGCTTTGCATACCTCGGGGTAGCATGTGGGAGATGTGTGTTTAAGGTAGTAAGGTCCACAGACACAGCTGGAACAGGGAGTTCTCCAAGTACTCTCAGGGTGTTATTTTTAGAGCTCAGCTCTTCCCTCCTCTGCATCCCACCTCAGAAAGGTTAACAAGTGAGAAACTATGAAAATTATGCCAGAGTTGCTTCCAGAGTGTTTTGTCTTTAACTAAACATCACCTGCAATGATGATATGAAGAAAAATACTAAGCCTCTACACTTCAACATGACATTACTGTTCTCAGGGTACAGCAATTTTTCTGCTTTTATAGCAGCAAGTAATGATGTTGCTTTAGTATCAAATTCTGCCTTAAAAGCAGTATAACCACCTTTCAAAAAATACTGATCCAAGTGCTAACACTATTATTGCAGAAGAGCTTTTAATTTTTCACTTTCTGCTTGGCAAATCTCTTCAGCATGGGATACTTCCATCGGCACCTAAGGAAAGGAAAGAAAGAGCAGGGCAGAGTGGTAATTGGCCTGTGCTGTGATCAAAAGCACTAGCATACACTGCCAAAATCTCCCCACTTTTTAAGCATAGTTCTGATGGATGTGACTACTCCTGCCCTCCCGTGTATGTCAGCTGTGACACTGAATAGAGAAAGCAGCTCAGCATATCGGGTCCTGATGTGTAAATTCTCATTTGGTTTGAAAGAATGGCTGGAGATGAAGTGTGACTCTCGAGTGCACGCTGTGATTTGAGCTTCCCTGCAAAGTATTCATTCCCACCTTATGGACTGCACTACATTGCATGACTTCAGATATCATTCTGAAACGTACAACGTAGCTACCAGAAAATTAATAAACAGATATTATATTTTCTACTAGCTAAAAAACTAAAAAGGATAACAATCAGGGCAATGCTAGCAATTGCACGTTTTGTGCAGACACAACCTCACAGCAGGCTTCACAGTTTGGAAATTAAGTGTGCTTTTTGGTTTTTTTCCTAATAATTTTGATACAATACTTCCATTCAATCTGTTCCCAATGAAAAGAATTTTGTGATATTTGGGCAGCCATTATAATACCTAGGATTCTACAAAAATAATGGGATCCACTGGAGTTTATCTCCTGGTTATCTATAAATGAGGTGAAGCCATAAGAGAAAACACAGACCTGAAAACAGAGAAGAGAAGAGAAAACTGGGAGTAAACATTTGCTTGAATTTTAAAATTGATGATTTGCATCTAGGATGCACAGTGTGTGCCCACCAGAATATAATAATACACTGGTGTTTCGTTATGATTTTCTTTTTGTGATTACTTATAGTTTACGGTGAATGTCATATGTCTGAGATTCTGTCTCTCTCTTGCTACAGAGTTTGGGTGTGGGGCAGACAATATAAATGTACAGTGAGACAAATTATCAAACACCAATGTTGACATTGCACTGCTGGAGGCATCTGGACAGAAGTCCCTTTTCTGCTGAGACCATTCACTTTGTGGACCAGCTATGAAAGCAGAGATATCCTCACCTGGGATTAATTCTGTCCTTGTTGCAAAGTCTCACAGACTAGAAAGATCATATTCTTCTTGATCACAAAGTGCATGTGTTCAGTGCACTTGTGGCAGCGCAGTAGTTAAAATTACTCTCACTCTGCCTTTAAGGTTAGTAGCTCTTTAGCGTAGGGTGGAAACAGCCCTATCCACCCTGTCTCCCTGCCTTTGTATTTCTATTAACTGCAGGAGATCAAAGTATGCTTTCTTATTCCATTTTGATTGTAACAGGACTCAGGAGCGAATTGAGACAAAGGATGAATATTTTTATGTATAATATCAAAGTCTGAAAAACAATTGAAAATGTTAATATAACTCAACAAGGACACTTTGTCTAATAAAAAAGAACACAAAGGAAAACACATGAAAGCAAACAGTAAATACGTACAAATCGTAAAAAAATAGAAGAGGAAATGAGGTCATTTAAGGCGGTTCGAGCTCTGATAGGCAGCATGGAATATGTCGCTCGTCTCCTGTATTTAGGAAAACATCCTCTTCATTGGCTGCTGCCAGATGGATGACTGCAAGCCTTGTTCAGGTTTGAAACGAGCCTCAGATCTCCGTAACAAAAGTGTTGCTTCTGATTCAACAGGATTGCCTCTGATTCACGTTGCTGTTAGCAAATGGAACAATTAGCACCAGACAACTTTGCCACCTCCGCTCACACGGTTCCTGATCTCGCAGACAGTTGTGACATAACTCATCTTAAGCGTGAGCCCTCCACAAAAGCTGTTTTCATAACTGGAGTTTTCCTTTGAACTAACTTCTGTCATTGTAAGCTGCTTCATTAATTCTGGAAGGCAGGCAACAGCTAAAGTAAAAAAAACCCAGCATCATCATTGATGTCTTATCTAGGTTACTCTCAAAATGCTTGCAGCCTCTCACTTCCCTCTGGATGTTTATGACGGCTGTAAGATAAAGTCATGAAACAGTAAAAAGATCATATTTTAAAGCTGTGTAATCATAAAATTATTTCTAATAATTTCTAACTTTGAATAATAAAATATCGTATCATTACAAAGTAATAAAAATGTAATAAAATTGAATTCTTAAGAAGATTTAAAATGTAATTGTATCTTTTAATGTTGTAATAATTATACAATTAAAATTACAAAATCACATATAATGATTAAAACAGCATCTCCTGCCATGACAGTATGAGAGATTCTCACTGCATCAGCTTCATTAATGAAGTCTCTATATACAAAAGACTAATAGAAACTCAATCCTCCTTAGTTCAGTTGTGGGGCTTGATTTTGACAACACTTAGATGCGGTGTAATTCAGACTGCTGATTTCTGACTGACAGAGCATCCTTTTGGGTCACTAAATTTGCAATCAGCCTCCCTCATCTTTCTCCACATCCTACACTAGCAGCTTGTTCCTTTATTTTTTTTTTTTTTTTGCATTAAAAGACCTGCAGCTGGATTGATGGATAGTGTCTGGGGACATTCAGAGCTGTTTGTGATATCCAACACTACATTACTGTGCCCCAGTCCCAGAATGCCTCCATTAGCCAGCTCTGAGTCCCCTGCCCTCCCAAAAATGCCACAGAAGCAAATGCATTAAAGGGCTGCAAGACAGTGAGCTATTCCAGGTTGCAACCACTGAAAAAAATGCAGTCACAGAAATATATCCTGACATTTCCTTATTGAATGTTAAATAATTTGGATTTTCTGATAAAAAGGGAATTTTAGGCCTGAGGTAGAAAGGTGAATGTAAGAAAATGCAGCTATAGATTCTTCCTATCCACTTCACAGCTTCAGTAACTGTCTTTGATAAGTAAAAGTACACCTGCGTGCCAGATAACATATTCAGTTCATTAAGGAATCAGACAAGAAAGAGACAGAATTGACAGCCGAATAAACAGAAATTTTTACAAAATCTACCTGTTCTTGCATATTTCTTTGACCATTGTGGAACTCAGGATGATTTTGCCCTTTCCATGCTCTGAACATAAGCTCCTAATCAAACACATAATCTCCATTATATGGTTAAATCACATTTTAAGTAGCATAATGCCTGATAATCCAAATAATTTTTTTGTCAGAGTTACATGTACCAATTCCTTACATTTAAGTACACAAACCACTGCTGTTTCACTAGGTGCTTCGAGAAATATATCAGGGGTTTAAAAACCGTAAAAGGATGCTTAACAACACATCTCCAGCTACATAAATCCAAAGAGATGGAGAATACAGAAGGGAACCAGGGCTTTTGAATTTAAATGACCAATTTTGCCAATGAATCAATTTCAGCAAGAAAAGTTGAGAGAGCACAGATGAAGGCAGCTTTAGGGCTTATTTAAGACTGTAAAAACCTATTTGTTCATACCTTCTTCATGAAGCCTCTGTCTAGTATTTAATCTATATTCAATTCTGTGGCTTTCCAAAGTGTAGGCGTCACCTATTACAGGGAGAAAAAAAAAAATAAAAATGTTAAAGCACAAGGACGTGAGTTATACCTACAAGACCCAAGAACTTCAGAGGCTGAAGATCTGTGATAACATTCTTCCAGACAGGACCTGACTGTGCTTACAAATAGCAGCTTTGAAGTGGCATCTGATTAAAATAAAACAGTTAGGGGCTTCATAAGGGGACAGGGACAGACTCACAGGCTGGTTCATATAACAGTAGCTCAAAAGCAAAAACACAGTGAACTGGAGAAAAGGATGGGTGGGAATTCACTGAACTTTCTCCAACCTTCTTGACCTAAGTCAAATTTTAATTTGTAGAATGGTTTCTCATAAACTGCAGCATACCTATGGACATACCCAAAAGGCCAAGAGGTGTTGCTGTGGGAAAGCAGGCCAAAGAGAACTGGCCCTGAGGATGCTTAGCTGATGGGAAAGGGTCAGGGAGGAAGACAACATGCTCAGAAGTTGCAGGTGTCACAGCCAACATTAGAAATAAGTGGTGGGACCGATACATGCTGTGGAAGACTTCCACAGATCTGCTGCAGTGGGCAAGCACTGCCCCATTTTGCCTGTTTTGTACCTTGCTCCTACTAGCTTCATTTGGTCACACAATTATTGTACTGCAAGAGACAATAGATCGTGGATGCCTATCCCTGCTCTCCACTCCCGTCATGATTGTTTGAATTTGTGCTCTTCCCTCTGCAAGTTTACTCTATTCCAGCCTGAGGTGTCCTGATCAATTGTCAAAAGTCATCCACAACTTTGATCACATGTAAGGAAAATTTCAGCCACAGGTCTGACTAATATCTAACACATACGACTAGTAATTAAGCGATTTGAGGTCAGGATCTCCTGAGAATATGAATGAAAGGAATGAGAATTTTCAGAGAAGAAATGTCTCAGTCATTGTGATCTTTACAGCACTGTGAAGGTTGCATTGGTTGGCTTGACAACAGGCTATCTGTACACACAAAGTGAGGAAAAGGAATCCATCCTATATATCATTATTGCCTTGTACTGCACTACCTACTGCATAAGAGCAGAAAACAATGGGCTATTGGAACCTCACATTGATGAAATAATCATATTTATTGTCTTTTGGTTTTATTCTTCCTTCCAAAGTCTCCTTGGTTGAAAGATATGGGAAAGAATTGTCTTGGAAATGATGTTACTGTGAATTCTTCACCTCAGATGTATGCTTTCGTCTAATCGGGGAGCTTTATTTCAGAGAATGCTTTGGGCTACAAAAGATACAGCATTTTATGATTACAGAATCTGCCCCTAATCTCCCAATCAGCCATTCATTACCTCACATTAAAAACAAGCAGAAATCCCTTAGCGGGGAAGAAATCCAACCATAATTCTGCCTGATGCCTGTGTTCTCTGGTTGAATCGTGAATATGTGGGAGACGGAGATTCAGCCTGCAGACACGCAAACACGGAGCTGTTCTCCTCACTGTGCTTTGAGCAAGGATTGTGCTGATTCTGCAGGGTGCTGAGGCACACAAAGCAAAACTGGAAGAGAAGTTAGATCAGCCAGTATGGTCAAGAAGTTACTGCACTGAATGGGGAACTGGCATGCCTACGCTCTGTTTCCAGTTCTGCTGGGGACCTGCTCTGGCTTTGGGCAGGACACCTCACCTCTGCATGCCTTGGTTTTCCCTTCTGAACTCTACGCCGTATATTCTCGCTATTTGTTCTGGTCCAGTGCTTCTCCCACTGAACCTCAGCTTCAGCTGTGTCCATCAACCACTATCATCCATAACAGTAAATAAACATAAGTGATAACATCTCAGAATGTCAACTCAGGCTTGATGCTTTGTGTGTGTCTGTATGTTTATTAGTGCTTGTTATAGTGCTTGTTTCATAGAGAAAACCTACATCCTCTGTGAAAGAAAGAGTTTTGGCGGGGATGGGGTGAAATGAATGTGGAATCAAGGAGAGCTAAAGCAGAGCTGTTTTCTCAAAACATCTGCCAGGACACATAAAATCTCCAAATATGTTTACAGAAAAGGTTGGTCAAAAACAGTCAAAAAAAAAAAAAAAAGATATCTGCTGTTTGTACTGTGTGTGCCAGTCACAAGGGAAATAGACTGTGAATGTCACGTAGAGATATTTCATATCACCTTGTCCCCAACACAGACCCACCTGCCTCCAAGCCACTCTACTAGGCAGCTGGCAGCCATTTCGTTTTCTGCCATAACTCATCAGGGCAGCCATGCTAACCACTGACATACACGAGTGTTGGGCTCTTGGCTCCTAAGGACGCTGGTCGTAAACAGCCCAGCTGATGCTGGTGGCAGTTGGGTGCTTGAATGCGCAGGAGACGTGCTCATGTGCTCAATGTTCCTCTGACACATAGCAGTGAAGCGGTCACCACGAGACAAGGGGTGACACAGGGATGGCCAGCAGCTCACTGCCTCTGTATGCTTCCCACCCCAGCTGTACTCCTGCATGGGACAGCATCTGGCTCTTAAAATTCAGAGAGGACAACATAAGCCAAAGCCACCAACCCTCTTCAAATGTGAGAGTCTCTTTTCAGAAGAGAACAGCGGTGGATAACATGGACAGGGGAAGCAGACAGACACTTTTTAGTCCAAAAAAGCAGAAAGAGTTTTCTGTGGTTCAGACAGGCTAGACCAGGCAGAATCCAGAAGCATGGCTGAATTCAGAAGTTTGATCACAGAAACAAACTCTCAACATGGACTGAAAGCTCTCATGCAAAATTTGCTTTTCTTCTTAGCGAAATAAACTATATTAAGATGGATAGAATGGAGACAACTAGAGCTTTATACTGTAAAAAAGCCTTACATTAACACAGTTAATGGCTTCTGCCACCTTCCCTGCCGTGTGCTATGAACAGCACCAGAGAAATCCAAACAGAATTGGCCAGTTCTCTCTGTTCATTCACAAGAAAAAGAAATCAGCAAAAGCTTGTTTCTCATAAATTGTAATTTTTCCAGTCAATATCTTGCTGCAAGTCTAACAGTCTTGAACACATACACAAAAGACATTTTCAGATCAACCAATATGATTAAGTAATAAAGCTAAGCGTAAGAAGTTATATAGTGTTCCTTATCCACTAAGCGTATTGGAATACAATTAATTCTTATTTTCAGGAGCTGGGTTTTTTATATATGCACACATATATTTTCTGAGGATAAGAAGCAACACTGTTATATTCCGGTTACTAGAGTCTTTCGCCTTAATTGAGAAAAATGCTAGAAAATAAGCTGATACCAGCCTGCCCCTGTGGCTACCATTTTATTTAGACACAGAGTAGTTTATTTTAATTTGTAATATTTAATGCACAGTAGGAGTTTAGAAGAGACTGCTCCATCCTTCAAAGAAATAAACGACATGCGGGAAAAGAAAATGTTTCTATGACTGCTTTAAATCTCTCACGAAACTATGAATTGAAAGGCACTATTGTCCAAGCATTGATATAGATTACCACCAAAGAGCTGGCTCCAGTAGGTCACCAATTACATCAAGGCAACAGAAATGGCTATTTAAGTTTCAGTCACAACTTCACAGCATGAGCCATCTCACTGTTATTTATTTACTCTAATACAGTTCTCAATCAAATACCTTTTACTTGTTATATAGGTACTCATATGACTCTCCTGCATACTATTTCGCTGAATGGCCCAGAAAGACCTAACAAATAACTACAGGTCAATCATGTACTTCTGCCCTGGGGATCGTGATTTAAAAGATCGGTATCACATTTTGGTCTTTCTGCTTGGACTGTAATTTTAAAAGTAGATGACACAACAATGCATGAAATGAGTTTTTAAAATGGAATGAAAAATCATTTTCCAATACACTTTAAATTGCCTTTGTTAACTCCCACACTCAGGAACTTTAATGGCACGCTGCTAAGGGGCATATTCCTAGCTGATGCTAATCATTATATCTTGTATTTGCTTCAGCAGTGTTTATACCAGCAGTGGATCTGGCTCAGCAATTGCAGCTACAATATGTTTCCCTTAAATATTTCCCCTCATTTCCTCACTCCTTATTAGCATTGAAATGCCATTTATTGAAGTAGGTTAAGGATTTCAGAAGCCTTCCTTTGATATAGGTTAACTCCATGCAAGTTGCAGTCTCCTTGGCAATATTTTTGATTTTCAACTTGCACATCAGCTTTCATGTGAGCTGGATAGCATGCACTCGGCTCCTTGTCACTTCCAGCTCAGGAAATTAAATAAATTAGCATTATAGGATTTGTGTGGCACTTTATGTCTCCACTAGATCAACTAAAGTCCAAAAGGCAAAGACAGCATTCTCCTGAGTGAGATGTCTCCACTTGGGCCCTAAACTCCTATAAAAATATAAACTCGTAGGCATATTCTCTCTTGCCTGAAGAAGCTGTTGAGCTGGGTAGCCTCTGAGTAAGAAACTTCCCAGGATCATTCAGTGGGGACATGGAGTTTAGTTGTCTTTACCATGCAAATGATTCAGTCCCATTTACCATTTCAGTTGCATTCTGTACCTTCTATTTATTGCACTTTTAGTCTCTATGCAAACTGACATCTGGCTACCAAATAAAACAGGGCTTAGAGCACGTTTCAACCTGTGTGCCAAAATGTGCTGTCTTTATATGAAAAGATGGGCAGGTCTATCAGTGCAGGCCTGGATGCACCAAAAATGTAGTATCAGCCACACAGATAGATGTAGAGCCTTTTCCAGAGTAGAAGCAGTCCTAAGGATTTTCAAAAGTGTGCTGTAGAAAGGTATCATTACATAAAAAAATACTTTATACAGAGGTTTGGATTTGAGTACCTCCAGCACCCGAAGGAAACTCTATGTACCTGAAGGAAACTCTCTGACTCACTATATTTGTGAAGGGTTTTCTTTCCTCTGCTTAGTTAGCTTTGATTTCAGGCAGTGCTTCCTTTTTTTTTTTTTTTTTTTTTTTTTTTTTTTTTTTTTTTCGCCAATTTTTTTTTTTTTTTTTTTTTGCCAAGACTTACTTAAAGTTGTCTTTATTTGTCTTATGACAAAACCTACTGATTCACTCTGGCAAATCCAGTACTCTGTGGTCCCCTGTCCTGGTGCAGGGATAATTCTCCAACTGAAGGCACACAGTAGAGCCGTTTGACCTCTTGGCAATACCTTTCTTGATCAAAAAGGCAGACAATCACACCCTTGATAGCTCCCAGAGGACCAAATGCCCCTCCCTAACCCTGCTTAATCACTAGAACCCTAGTTCAAGCCCCAGAGCACGCCCCAGAGATGGAGGGCTAGTCTCTTTTATCATCTCACTATAGTTTTCAGATGCTGGGGATGAGGCTCTGACCAACCAAAGCAGCAAACACTAGGTTTGAGGAAAAGGCACGCAATGAAATAGAACAGACATTACTTCATTACCCGGCAAGGGCCAATTTCTCATTTAGGAGCCTGACCTACCAGCCTGACTTTGTTGTACTGATGTGCCTATGAATGCTTCACCTGCAGGCACTGCCAAGCTAGTAGGAAATTTAGAGCAGAGGAGCCCCAGCATCGGTCATGATGCTTGTACCGATGCTACTGCTGAGGGGGGTACCCCTGACTGTGCCCTCCAGGCCTGGCTGCCCTGTCCCCTCTCTTCTGAAGGTGCCAGGGAGCACCAGGAGTGTAGAGTGCTCTTGAACATGGTCCTTGGACATGCCTGCTGAGACTATGCACAGGCAGCCCATCACCACTGTGCCCACTGCCCTGGTCCTGCAATCCCAGGACAGTAAGGGATGGTGGGAAGAAGAAAGGGAAGGCAGCAGTGGCACCATGTTCATCCTCTTCCACCTGAGGAACTGAGTGGGAGGTGACTGGATGGTGACAGAGTACCTTTCTAAATCCTGTTCTTCCACAAACTGTTTTCCTATGAAGGAAGGGACTCACACAGTCCATTTACTGCAGAAATTTGCTTTCATTAGGACTAAATCCAAGCTCTTATTGAAAAAGTATGTTAGTGGAAGGTTTAGTTTTCACATCTGCCTTCATAGGAAAGTTGTTGAAATTCCACCAAAAAAATTGCAGATCAGCTTTTCCTGAAAATCTGAAAAGAACCCCACCACACTGGATATGAACAAATCAGTCCTTTCTGCAGAACATCGCAATGAAAGCATCATCATCCAAGTTTTCCAGAAGGGGAATGTTGTGCAGTTGCCATCTGGTTTTGATCCCTCGCCTAGGATCCTGTCGGCTGAGGAGTTGTGGCTCCCAGCCTGGTGCTGGTGGGCAACAGTGGGAGATCGCACTGCTCCAAGCCACTCTCATGTGGGCGCTGGAGAAAAGTGGGCTGGACCACAATTTTGGCACAGGCTAAACCCCATGTGGTTACATGGCCATTCAGCTCTGGAACTCCTGGCTCAATGGCCGCTCCACGGTGACCAGGGGTTTTGGTAGACATAGGAGGCTGGATTTATCCTCCATCAAATCTTCAAACCCATGGGTGAGGTGTTCTTACCACATATCACTTGAACTCTTTTACTTTAGAGACAGTGAGTGTCCTCTAAACTTTCTGAGGTTTATAGCAGACTTTTCACAGACTTCAGTTATTTTTTTTTTAAACTCCCTGCTGGCATTTTAAAGACTCTGGCAATTCGATGGAAACATCTTCAAGATATTGTTTAACAGCCTTTCACTTAACCTGTGCTCTTTCAGGGCTCTCTACTGTTTGTATTTCCATGCAGAGCTCTTCTATGCCCTGAAGCAACCTCCAGATTATTATACTGGTATACACATACTGCTAACGCTAAATGGTTCTTTTCGCTTGTGCACACATCAACTAATCAACGTTAGGGACCTGCAGTCATCAATCTGAAAGCCTTGTTTGCCATCATCACCACTGAGGCCTATAGATCAATAAAAAGATGATATTGTTTATATAAAACCCAATAAACAAGAACTGACTGAGGCTTACATATGGTTTCATTCATTCTAATAAAGCAAGTGCATCTCTTATGGGCTTTAGCCCATCAGACTTCGTAAACTGCTTATTCACTTCAACAATCACTGACACAAGGATATTGTTGTATCCAAGTCTAGGTCAAGCAAGACTTACTTGATCTCATCCTATTTCCATAATAATCTCTGTCATTTCTCTAAGAATAAGAAGGTAAGGGCACTTTTATTGCCGCAATAAAAACAGCAAAGTGATCTTCTGATGGCACTTAATTAGATTCATTTTATCTTCTTTGACTGAGCATGACATACTGTAACCCTTATTTATGAAGTAAAAATGAATGTCTTATGGTTCCTAACACAATTGAAGAAGAAATTACCATGGTATTCAGCTTAATCTGTGTTTGTATCCGACATAAATGATCTTAAGATAAATTACAGGAAATTATTTTCTACTCCTGGTAACCATAACAACAGATGAAAATTGGTTCTAGTTCAACTTACTGACTGTTCCTGAACTCTTCCATAATGTGTAATACAAATTATAAGACAAAAGCAATCCACAGGCTTTCATTTTTATTTGTATAGGAACAATTTGTGAAGAACTGAAAAGTAATTTTAGGTTTAAGTTAAGCTTCAGTCTTTCAGCCCTCCATCAGATGTGGGGTGAAATGTGTTTCTGTTCCAAACTGTGATGGCATACAGATCACGTAATGGATCTCCCCAGGGAAGGGACACATGGCAAAGCTTAACAAAAATGATACCTTCATGAACTGTGGGAAAGTGGGTAAATTATGAGTTTAACTGGACAGGATTTTAGAAAATACTGCAGATGTGAGCAATCCTTACAAATGTCTTTGAAGAAAGATGGTAGGAACAGGTAGTGAATACATCACCATGAAAAGCAGATACTAAAAGAAGGGATCTGAAAAGCTTGGAGGACTTACTTAAAGAAGTTTAGTTGAGCAAGGTAGATCACTACAACGAGGAATTTTCAAAATTGGAAAAGAGTCCTCAGTGCACAGGGAGTACAGATAAGAGTTTTGAAGAATTGTTTAGCTTTTAATTAAACAGGTCTTTAAGTATCATACAGTCACCAGATAATTTGGATTGGTAAGGACATCAGAAAATCTGTAGTCCAACATAATTCTCAAAGCAGGGTCTGCTATGAGGTCAGACAAGGTTGCTCAAGGATTTATCCAGTTGAGTCTTGAAAACCTCCAAGGATAGAGACAGCAAAACCTCTGTGAGAAACATGCTCTACATCTTGACTGCCCTCATGGTGAAAAAGTTTCTCCCTGTATGCAATCTGAACATCTCTTGTTTCATTTTATGCATGTTTTTTCTCATTCTCCCACCATGCTCCACTATGAAAAGCCTGGCTCTGCCTTTTCAGTTATGTTCTCTTAGGTACACCCTGAAACCACATCGCCTCCAGGATGAACAACTCCAGGTCTTTCAGCACTTCCTTTCAGGGCAAATGCTCCAGGCCTGAGCATCCTCTTGGCCGCCTTCTGAATTTGCTCTAGTTTGTCAATGTCTTCTTTCATATTTGGGGCTGTATCTACATGTGGTTTAACAAGTGCCAAGCAGAACAGATAACCACTTTGCTTTATCTCTTCTGTTGATACAGCCCAGGATGCTGTCGACTGTCTTTGGTGCCCAGGCACAAAGCTGGCTCATGAGTCCATGAAGACACCCACATCCATTTCAGAAGACCCCCCAGCCATTTGGTCCCCACATTAAACACTGCTGAGGATTAGTCTTTCCCAAGAGCAAGACCTCATGTGCTCAAGTAGCAAAAAACCAGGCCTCTCTTTAACCATGCCAGACCACTGTGGCCGATCTTCCCCTACTTTTTGCAGTTAGCTGTAAGAACCCATCTGTATGACATGATGTAAAAACTTTCTGGTAAGATTGACCCTGTCTCACTATCCAGCTGTGTCTCATACCATCTATTTGATCTGAGCTAAGTCTTAGAAAGGACTGATGACAAAAAGGAGCCTGGAAAAAGGCTTTGACTGATGTATGCTACCTTTCCTCATTTTTCTTTTCATCTCATTCTTTTTGAATAAATTCAAAACTATGTTCCATGCAAGGTGAAGGAAAAGGTGGTTTCACATTTGTCATTCCCCAGTGCGCAGGTTGACCAAAGATTGGCTCTAAGACTGACTGTGGCCAGCTAAGCAACACTCGCAGTTGCTTTGGAGTTTGTAGCCCACCACCTACTTTTCTGTTAGCAGTGTATTGTTGGAGCACAGGGTATTACAGTCACCTTCGTTCCTTTCTACAAGGCCAGTCACCTATTTTTTAATTCACCTTCAATCCAGCATTTCTGTTGGACTTGGCAATGGTGCAGTTCTGCCAGGTCATTAATCTACTCAGACATATGAAAATCAAAAGCACAGATCAGCTTTCAGACAAGAGATACCTGACAGTACCCATAAGTTTTGGCAGAAGAGGAGATGATGGCAAGAAATTATCAACTGTTGTTTCCCCTCAGCTGAGATTTTCGACCCAGCAGTTTTGAAATGGGGGAGGAATATTTTTTAAAGCCACAGGGTAAGCAACGCAAAAAGGGTAGAGGTGTTTTGGGGGACCCTTGGTCAGAATAATTTTCTGCCCAGCATGTGCTAAATTAATTTAAACGCATACGTTGATACAGGTTGATAGAGAGTGCAACAGCCTTCGGAGAACATGCAGGCTAACAAGTACTAGAGATAAGAATAGTTATCTCAGCCAGAAAAGTTTCATTTTCATGCATCCACAGGATATATTTACACATTATAGTGAGAGAAATCAAGAACAACTACTACCTGCACTACAATTCAAGGTTAAAATGGTGCATTGATGTAAAAGCACAGTGCCAAGGCTGAGTGGATGAACCTCTGGTATAAACAGAATTGGCAGAGTAGAAACAGTCCAGTTAGAAGTTCTACACTTACATGGCAGAATCCCTTCTTTCTGCTGGATCCTCTAGAAATCTTAATATACACAGGCACTTCCTAAGCTGATCCAGTTAGGAGAGATCAAAAAAAAAAGACAACTAACCAGTATGTGGTAGCCAGTAAGTTGAAGAAGCAAGAACTCTTGGCTGTAGTGTGGGACAGGACAGGTAAATCACAGCAACTTTTGTGTTTAAGGGACTGTATCAAGCTTTATTTTGATTGCAGATTGTAGGCTACAAAATGAATGCCTACTGCATGACCTGGCAGGCAGCAGAACAGCCAGAATAGATCAGAAAGATGGCAGCACAGAAAACAATTTAGATCTGAGTTGCCCCGATGTCATGCAATTGGAGGTTAGACCTCAAAGAGCACTGGGTGTGTCAGACTTCTCGTGTTCTGCTCCTGTAAGGGAAATGTATAGAAGGCCACTTAAATCAGGACAGCCCTTTCAAGTTTTTACTTTTACACCAGCCAGGGACCTAATGCATGATTACTGAAACTCAGTAAAGCTAGGTCAGTTTACATCAGTTTACATCAGACCATTTGCAATTATTCCTTTCCTTTCTGAAAAACATTTTACAGATAATAATGAAATTACATAGCAGTGAAGCAGTGAGTCATTATACCCTGTGGAAGCAATTCAATAGATAGTGAAGCAACATCCATCCTGCAGTGGCTAATTATTTGGCTTAAGGAACAGACCTTCTTCCATGGAAGCGTCTGAAGGTCACTGCATTCAGCCGGACTGTGTCTAATCCTGGCAGATCAACGCACAGAACAATACAGTCTGTGTGTGCAGCCTTCCCTCTAGAAGAACAGGGTAAACCTTTGCGACAAGCAGGGAAGGAGGTTCAGCTGACATCAGAGTAATCAGATTCACGCCCCCTTCGTATGTAGTTCCACTGAACGAATTCAAAACCCGCTAATGTCAGGTTATTTTATCCAGGTGATCTGGCTTAGTCCTCATACCTGTCAATGAGCACAAGTTTTAAAGAACTTAATTCTAAAGCATGGTTAGAGAAACTTGTTTCCATCTAGCATGTTCAGAGAAAAAAAGTTGGAGTCTCTAACTTTCTGAAATACAAGCAAGTGCAACAACAATATCACACTTAAAAAATTAAGACAGGAAATTCTTGATGATGGCAACGCCATTTTATGATTTATAAGAACAGTTGCATTCCAACCTAATTTCCCAACTGAATAGCAGATGCTCTTCAGTAAAAAGCTTTTATCATTTTGTCTGTTTTACAATATGTCATATATATTTTGCCAATCATATTTTGGCTCTCATCACAGTGTCTGCTGTAATGCAATTGTAAGCTTGTTTAATCAGTTCAGCATAATCTGGCGCTTTCAACACTGCAAGCACGCACACGCACGCACACACATGCGGATCATACATTGCCCACGCTATTCCCTTTTGCCTTGTAAAATAGAGATGCATCGCTCCTTCCATTTGTGAGGCAGAACCCGCCTTTGAAGGGCTGTGTGAAGTTCTACTTAAAATGGATGGCACAATATGCTACACGGTTCTTTACCTGGCTGAGTAGCTATTCATTAAAAAACATGGCCTTAATTGGTGTTGCCTCACATTTGTTTTAAAGCAGATTATTAAGTTACACATAACATGATGCACGCTGCTGTTTTGTAGTTCAAAACTGTGAATCAAAAAAAGCTGCTTAAACTTTGTACCTGTGCAAATAAAGACTTTCATCTTCACAAGCTTAACAATTTTTCCTCCCAAAACTCATCCATCAATCTGTAGACTTATTTCCCTTGAAAACGCCTGCTATTCGCTCATTCTGCTGCAAGCTCTGATTATTTCCAAGGCTGCTGACAACAATTTACATGAAAATTCCCATTTCACATATCTATTCACAAAGAGGCACATCCAGCTTCAGCTGAGTTCATTCTGCGGTACAGAAACATTACAGAAGAAGGCAGCTGGGGTTTGTGCCTTCTCAGCTCTTAATTTTTTTGCCCTATTATTCCTGTGATGGTTGTTCCTGCTGGCCCTCAGCTGAACTGACCACAAGAGTCCATGGTCAGTAGTTTTTACTGGGCCTTGCACATAAAAACCCCAAGCCAACATTAATAAAAAGCAGTCCTCAGCACTTTTTTATACTGCCATTACACACTGCCTGCTTTTCAGTAAGGGAGAACTAAAAACTTAGCCTTTCACTGGATATCACGTCCTCACAGTTATGGCATATAACAGCTCCAGCAAAGCTCCTCTGATTAACAGCACAAAGGGCAACAATTTCAGACTTCTTCAGCTGTGGAGGAACCAGCACACTCAGATGAATGTGTTAAGTCTCCTTAAAAGAAACTTTTCTGGCCAAAACCTTCATGGTGATAGAAGGTAATGGAGGTAGAAGCTCTCATTGCTGCAACAAGGGCTGGTAGCTATGTACACTGTAGGCCAGTATCTTTGATTGGACTGCAGAGGGTGGAAATCTGCTGCAGCTTGTGCTCAGGTGGTGCACCATTTGGGTCACCCCAGAATGTGCATTCCTGAGCTCTAGGGTACCCTTTTTCATTTCTGATCTACTCAGTCCTGGGAAGCCAATAGATGTGGATTAGGAGCTGGCCAGGGAGCATGACAAAATCTCTTTAAGAACTGAAAATCCATGAGATGTTTGAAAAGGAAGAGTTTTGATAGAAACACAGCTTATCCAGGGACAGCTCCATTGGTCAACTGAGGTGAGAAGAAAAGAATTTTCTTTCAGTTACTGATGCAACAAAATTGCCTCGTAGCAGAGGTGACAAGAAGTCTCTTCCTCCCACCCCATTCCTGAAGAGACTCTGTACAGCTTGTGCATCCTTAGTTCAGATAGAGAAGCAGAGCCTCAAATAACCCCTCAGGGATACAGCTCTGCAAGGGTGTGATTGCTGCCCTACCCATGTGAATCCATTGGGGAAGCACTGGGGAAGTGCTACCTTGGAGCAAGACGTGCCCACACTTAGGCATGGAAGAATTTATAAGAAAAACATTGCCACCAATGGCAATCTGCAGAGCAAGAACAGGGATACTCAAGAGAAGCACCAAGCTCAGAGCCCAGATGATGTGTAGAAGGTGAAGATGGAAAAATCATTTTGACTGCATCAAAAGACAAGGGAGCATAGTCCTGAGAGTTCTAGAAATGGGAATGAAGCTGGGTGAGTAGTAAGAGAAATCCCATGCAATCATTTCTTTTGCCTCCCAAGAAATGGTATAAAAAACTTAGCGGTGTGCACATTTGCCTGTGAGGCAAATTTTAAAGCAAACTTCATATTGAAGTGTTTATTTGCTCATCCAGCCGGAGGAGAGAAACGCCCCCCCCATTTGTCTCACCAGTTATAAAAAGTTCATCAGAAGGTAGAGAATGAAAACTATGATAAGATGATACTAGCTGCACTGGAGGGCAAGGCACAACCACACAACCTCATAGACTTCAGTGGGTCAGGAATCTGCTTCATTTTCCTAATGGAAACGATTGACTACAGCAGAATGAAATATCAGTCAATAAATGTAAAATAATCTGTCATGATCTTGTTTCAAATTTCAAGCTAGTTTTTAAATTTATTAACAATATTTTGCCAAATTATATTGTATACATATTACATTATATTAGACTAAAATGTAAGTATACATATGTAAAGTGCAGCACACTTGTTGAGACCAAAACCAATATCACCATTTTTAACTTACTGAAGTCACTGTAAGTGAACAAAAAAGGTTAATAATTATTTCTCTGGCTGTTCCAGTGGCATTTTAGACAAAAAGCTTCCCCAAGAAATTCCACTTTGAGTGGGTGTGTTTTCAGTTCTGCAAAATAGCAGTGATTTCACAATTTATTCTATCTAGAAATGATAATTAAAAGTTACAAACCTGTATTTTTTCATTCTTCTGTTTATTCAGGCTTCAAATCAGTAGAATAGCTTGGAGGGACCAGATTCTCCCCCAACCAGGTCTCGCAGCTGTACAGAGCATTTTGTGCTGTTTGATGCCTACTGAGATGTCACCTTTTTTTCTGGGGCACTGTGAAGGAGGAAGGATATTCCAAAGCCTGAGAAAGTACTAACAGTTTTCATGCAAAGATGTCAAGTGAGCAATGTGTTGGGAGAAGCAGATGGAGGTTCCTTTATCTCAGTCGCGTTTCACCTTTTGAAACAGCAAGGAATTTGGCCCAAAGGCAGAAGTGCCATTTCTTGCCTCATAGACATTTGTTCCCAAACTACTGAGAAATGCTTTTATCTTCCCTGTGCAATAATTACAGTGCATCAAAAGGCCAAGAAGGCACTGAGCTACACCTGACTTGGGGTTTGATATTTTAATGTAACATGTCCCATTGTTGCTTCTTGTTTTGTTTCATCTTTGCACTTCAAGCACTATCATTTTGGGTGAAGCACTGCAAAGCAAGGCTATTTATCTGTGTGCTGGAGGAACTCTACCAGGCTCATCATCTCTTTTCCTCACCCTTCTGAAAAAAATTCTGCAGAACACATAGGTCAAACTGACCCTTCCTGCTATCTCCCATAGCCTCTGGAGGATGCTAGGCTTTCCTCTCTGCTCCCAATATTTTGCGTGTCTTTACAGATCTTCCCAGTCATTCACATTTCTGAATTTGCACGCAATACCAATTTCCAATGAGTTATTACTGCACCCCCAGTTACAATCAGCACAAGAGCATACTCGCATCAACACTTTCTCAGAGGGCTGCGACAGCTCCTGCCTTTCAGTGGGAGCTTCCTAATATTTTCTCATCACTCACCCATCAGTCCAGGGTTCACTCTCTGCTGCAACAATCAATGCACGCCAGCCTACACCCGCACAGCCCATGTAGAGAGCATGCTCTGCCGCTGGTCCCGGCCTGCAGGACATGTGCCGGCAGTGATAACGTGGTGGGTGAACATGGTAGCACAGATCTCACTCCCAGTGAATAACCACTGCTGTTTTGCAGAACTTACTGGTCCAGCCCCAGCAATTTATGGCAGTGTGGTTTTAGGTCAACAGAGCACATGGGATGTCTGAACCCACTGTCCCATGTGAGTTGCAGGGTGTATCAACTACCTTTAAGACTGAGGATTTCAGGAAAGCAGCAGTGTGATTACTGCGGGGATTGCTGATCCCTCACAGACCCCCACGTGGGCACGACAGTCTGCTTCAGCATCAGCGAGGAAAGAGCAGGACTCTGAGTAGCTGGCGAGAGGGACTAGGAGAGTATGTCAAACAGACAAGGAAGCCCAAGGCAGATTCACCCGTTTGCATAACAAGCAGAGCACACCGGCTGCTTGGCTACTGTCAAGGGTATTGTAGGAAACTTAGCAGAAATGAACTCTAGGGTTTTGCTGTTGTGGCCGGAAGCTGACGTGAGTGACGCAGCCCTAGTGTTGCCCAGCCTTGCAGCACGAACATTGCACAGGGCTGGCTTGTGCTCCTCATAGATCCTCTCCCATGGAAGTCTGTCGATGATTTAATTAATTGTAAAACACTGTTAAAGATGAGGATGCCGTCTGGTGTCTGAGAAAACAATAAAATCAAAACATTCCCAGTTTATTGGTCCACAGGGTTAGCACAATTGCTGGGAAGACTAGCTGGTGGGTTGTACATATTGATTGTCTGCCAGCGTGTGGAAGTGCAGATCTAGACACCAGCATAATAAATCTAGGTACCAGGCTGACGTAATGTTCTTGAGCTATGCAGCAGCTACTGCAAATGCTGTCTGCAGAAACGAGGAACCATGATCGATATATATCTTTTAATCAACACGCTTGAGGAATGCTTGATCTCTCAAGAAGAGAAAAAAACAAAACCTAGTAGCAAACATGGTGAACATGCCTGTACCTCTATTTCCATTTTCACAGAATAGCAGACAGATGCATGTCCTTGTGCATAAAAGCGCAAACATATTCTAATATGGTGGAGCTAAATCTGTCGAAAAGCTGCTTGATAACATATTTTGCTATGAGAATGTCCTCCTTGTAATCTTCTTAACTACAGGAAATAGCCGCATGATATGGCCTGCTATGTCACCCAAGCACCTTGCAACTTTTAATGTGCCAGGGAAAGGTCCTCATTCCCACCACGCAGGTGAGGGTTGGGGAACCTGCAGCTGAAGCCGTGACAAGCAAAGGGATCGTAAGCCCCACTGTGGGGGAGAAGCCCCTGCCCCTGCAGCACACTGCTGAGAGTGCGAGAAATCAGGCAGCAGAAAGGATGAACAGGAAATGAAATGCAGGCTGGAGCCCATGAGCAGCAGTGAAGCCTGTGCAGAGATCGGCTTGGGAAGTACTCTGTATATTTAGTGATTACATGATCGGTATCAATGACCTGTATCCACAAACCATGTTAACAATCCTGGGGTACCATCAGAGGACATGTGGCCTCTCAGCTACAGAAAATTTTGTAGAAGAGGGAAAAGACTAAGGACATCAAGCTGCGTTTACACTCATGTGGGAAGGAATACTCTGGCTCTGTTAGCGAGCCAGACGGCTTCGGTTCTCACATCACTGCTCATACTGCTGGCTATTTTCTGAAGCTATCAGAAATGCTGTTGTACCATATTAGCTCCTCAAGACAGACAGTCAGATGCTTTCTAATTATAAGATACTGGTTCTTATTGGAACGGGGAGATGGGTTTCTCCCAAGCAGCAAAACACCGGATCTCATTACTCCTGTTTTCTGTGGAGCTCAGACATACACTTTACACATTTTAAGCATATCTTCCTTTTATATTGAATTGTTGTGGCATAATTCCACCAGACTCAGGTTTGCTGTCATGGAATTAAAAGCAGAACTGTGCCCTCTGCTGCTAATATTGCATGGATACCCTATAAACTCATTTTAATCTCCAGCCCACGTACCTACTTTGCAAGTTAATGTGGCATGTTTCAAGGAGAAGTGAACAGAATCATGATGTTCGCAGAATTCTCCTGAGAGTTTCCACATCAGATAAGAAAATAAAGACCAATATCTTGGTCCTGAGGTCAGCGCCCAGTAAATCATCACGTTCAGCATCCCCTCCTCTTGACCATGCTGTTTGCCTTTTGCAGAGTGAACTGAACTTGCAGAAAAGTCTGGATGGATGTCCCCAGGAGTTGGATCAGATCCAGAACTGTTTTAACTACACCCGTGAATTCGAGCTGCTTTACACACAACCTCTAAAA
>NW_009259595.1:772862-773141 GCF_000687185.1 Egretta garzetta
AGGAATGCAAACAGATGATGGTGTATGATGACTTTAAATTATGGCAAAGTGATCCAGGGCAAGGGGAAAAACTGCTATCAAGAGAGTAAGTGAATGCAAAGAAAGGCACCTGTAACCTTGATCTGTGTGCTTTGCTGAGGTACCTCTCCTCCCCAAGGGTAAGAAAGGGAGAGGGATGCAAAATAGTGTGATGGACTCATGGGATATAGGCACCTGTACTCTGATACATATAAATAGGGGTATAGCTGCCTTTGATTAGATCAGTGATGACTCTAGACC
>NW_009259595.1:773163-806392 GCF_000687185.1 Egretta garzetta
CAGTTGCTGCAGCTGCCTTTACTGCCTTCATGCAAATCCTCAAGTTGCAGGGTGACCTCATTTTCTTCCCCCTGTCATGCAAGGAAGATACTGCTACACCCAGCAATCCTTGGAGCAGGCAGAGGACTTCGCGATCCTGCTGCTTTGTCATTGCTTCAGGATGGCACACAGATGAGGAGACACCCAAGATAGTCTGTGGAGTCATAGCCAGGCATCCACTTCTTCTGAGACAGGCTGGCTTCAGGATTTAATAACTCCGTTGTGCTGCAGGCATTAACAACAGCATCTCTGCAAACACGATAATGTATGTATGTGCTGCATTGGTGGCTGACAACATTCAAGCAAAGGATTCATTGATTAGTTGCTCCCGTTTTAGGGAGAAGTCTCTTGTGGCTTTTCATCCCACCACTATGAGTGCAACAGCATGCGGAGCAATTGTGCTAAGACAGCTCCCTCCCCTTTACCAAGCAGCTGAGTTAGGGCAATGACAGGCTGACCTCTAAATGGAATTTATGTCATCCTTTTTTCCACATCAGGCAATGTAAATGTTCCTCCCTGACTTGTTTTTCCTTTTAGGAAAATCCTTGTTGCTCCCTTCAGCTCTCACGTGACGAATGTAGTAATGCATTTGGAGTCTGCTTTATGCATATCATGCCTACCTCATTTCATTCTTCCACCAACAATCAGCCAATTTAAAAGACTTATAGCTAATGTTTGAGCCTTTTCAAAAAAACAGCATATGCTCCTAATTTCCTTTAATAGTCCATTTTCATTCAATTTATCTGGTTTTCTACATTCTCTGTGGACTAAAAGATTTCATTTATATTCAGGTTTTCCTCGTAAAGAGAAGTTTATTTGGGGGAGGGGGCAATAACATCCTTTAACTTCAGGCAATTTGTTTTAAAGAATTATTTCCGTTAAAAGAACAAAAGCAAAAATGTCTTTAAAAATTCTCTGTCCTATTTGTGCATAATTTAAATGGAGAAATGTCACTCTTCTACTATGTTAATGATTTCTAAAGAGGGCTAAAAAAAATGTTACCTGTAAAGAGCAATCAAACATCTCTTCTTGAAACAGAAAAGACATCGTTAAAAAAAAGAAAAGAAGAGACAAGTGCCTATTTAAATGAATGATCCAGTGTGAGAATACATGAGAGTGATTTGTGTCTTGGAGCTCTGCTGTCACTTAGATTATGCCTGATGAGCATTTAATGAATGTTCACAGGAAAAACATCTACTCATATTATTTTATTTGGGAACAGGGAAAGCAACAGCCATTTTTAGGGGACAAAACTTAATGGATTTTCTTTCAGCTCCATAGATACATTGATACTTGTAAATCCTTTCTAAGTGTACCACTGTAATTATAAATCTCTTAGCTATATTTTTCATTAGAGAACATTAAGGTAAATATTCTCTCCAAGAGAAGATATATTTGGCATATAAGTTTTTAAAGCTGACATTTAAGTACTCACTGCAGCATGGCAGCTGTTCAATAACATTATTCTTATTATTCATTATTTAGGGTTTATACTCCTGGATGCACTGTTCTTTTGCTGTAAAGCAGCAAGACCCTTGATTTACCAATTATGTGTAGTCAGTTATTACCTAGCAGAGGAAGTGGAGCCTGCGGGAAAATGCACCTTGTCATTCTCTGATCTACTCTCAGCAATCCTGTATCCATTTCCCTGGAAGCACAAGCTATACCCCGTAACCTTAACCAGCATGGATGCTGCCCCTACATGAGGGGACAGAAGAGAGCAGTGTTTGGAGGCTTCCTCAGCACCGGGTTTGTGTCTAGCCCAGCTCAGCCATGGGATGACGGGTGGGTAACAAATCCCCCCCCTGCACCCAGCCGACCTCCCTTCTTACTTCCCAGTTGCTTCCGCTGTCAGATAGCCCAGACCGCATTTCAGAAGGCACAACTCTTCCCTTGCAAAACCAGACACATGCCGCCTTTGCTGCCAGGGTGACATCCAAAGCCAGAGCAGTGCTGAGCGGTTTGTTGCAGACGTCGAGACTGTGTAGTGATGTTGCATGGTACAAAGTCTTCTTTGGTGAGAGCTGTATTAAGAGCTACAAGACCTATGTTGGTTAGCTATAGGCTGATAAGAAAACTTCAGTGCTTTGGCATCTTACTGTATGTTGTGTGTTACATGTTTCACAAGCACCTGCCTTAGGAATCCTCCAGGATTAAGCTTAGCAGCACACTAGAGCATGCTGAGCAAGCACTAAGCACACACTCAAATGCCATGGGAATCAATCTGGAGTGAAATGAGGAACACATTCAGAGTCCCTGCTCATCATATTCAGTGTCAGAAGATTATCTTCAGCATGTTCTGTGTGTTATTAATCAAGGGTATATGTAGATCTAATAACATGAGCAGAATAGCCTATCCTCAATTAATCTGGGCGTTACCCTCATCAGCTTTGATCAACTCACCTTGAGACTGACCAAGGCGAGCTGGTGCATGTGGATCCTTCATGTCTACCCTGAAAAGCAGCTTTGACAAAGCTCATAAGAAAACATCAGAGCAGAGAAGCTTCTTAATTGGTCTAATTTTCACTTGTCATTTTTTTCTAATACAGCAATTTCCATGTGTAGACTGAGTGAAGTAGCGGAACACTCATTTGACGGGTAAGTAAAATCAGGACAAAATCGATCACTAGCACGGAGAAGTGAAGTGATTTACTGAGAGCAGTGGACTGCTCACAGGAGAGCAGCCCCTCCCCAGATGTGCTAGGCAAGGTGGAGAGGCTTGATGCCCAGCCGTGGGCAAGCGAACCTTAAAAAGCAAGCAGCAAAACAAACCTTTTCAGGTCTTAACATCGACTACAGAGTGGAAAAGTAAGCAAACCAAAAAAGCCAGCAAGACTTTTCCTCCCATCAAAGGAGGAAAACTGCATGAAGTGTGACCCTCCTTTCCCATTTCACAGAGCATCGGGCCGTGGGGAGAGCCCAGGCAGCTGAGCCTTGTTTTGGAAAATGTTTTGTTCTCAGCTGTTAAGAAAACACAGATTTTATTCCAAACATTAAATGCAGCTTTTAAATACAACTTGTTTCTTCCTATTACAACTTGCAGAGTCCCAGATGGTACCCTGTACATTTTCATGTTACTTAAAATGCTAATGTATTCCAACTTCTTCAGATGTTGTTTAACACACATGCAAGCGTGGCATACACCTTAAGTGAGAGTGTGAATAAAGAGCAAAGTCACAAAGCTAGAATCTGGATATTTCGTTAAATGCTGCCACTAAACCTCCTCCTCATCCCTCTGCCCCCTACCCCCACCCTCAGCAAGAAAGAAATGGAAGCATAACATCACATGGTTCAAGGCTCCTCTTTAGCAAGCTATAATTTAACCTCAGGTTATCTTGACATTCACATGCTGAAGGGAACACTTAGCGCGTGTCATTGTGTGAGAACAGCTAAATGAGAACAAAAATATAGAGAAAGAGGTCAGAAAGGAAAGAATAATAATATAAGCAATTTACACATCTCTCTAAAGTGCGGGCGATTTTGTAACAGGCTGCGCTGTGTCAATACGTTTGCTCAGTACATTTAACGTTCAGAGAAATGCTAAAATGAAGCAGTAGCTACAGGTAAAACTGCAAATATTTGGGGAAGTCTGAGGGTGGAGGACACACAAATATTCACACAACGTACTAATGAGTGGCAGAAAGGAGTGGCAGCAACCTCAGCCCGTTCCCTGCAGATGTAACATTTCTAGAAGCTCTCACACCATTTCAGGCCTTTGCCCATGATTCACTGCCACCCAGAAATCTCAGCTTTACTCATCAATGCATCACAAATGTAAATATTACAGGTACTGTATTGGCAGCATGAGTATTTTGGCAATGGATTTCACATTTCTACCTCTAACACCTCATCTCTGGGGGTAAATGATAAACAATGAATAAATACTGAAATGATGAACTATTGCAAATGTGAAGGCTAATTACTGGGTATGGCCCAGTAAAGCACACTGTTAAGACTCCTCATCTTTGGAGATGAGGTAACCGATAGCACAAATGCTCTTACTCACGTACATGTATGGTGCAAAGGAGGAGCAGATTAGCTTAAGACAGTACCACCCATGACTACCTGTGGCAGAACATGTGAGCCCAAGGCCAGTATGAGCAACCAGACCCAAATTGAATTCCACTTTGCACCATTTGTATTACCAGTTAGGCACAGTTTTCTCTCCTAGTGATGCAGACATGGATATTCAGGGTTGATTTTACATCCTCGCTTATGTGGGTGCCAGCGTCACCTATGGAATGGCTCCGACGTGGCCCCACAGGGGTCCGGCTTCCCAAGCTCACTAAAAACTTGGTCCTGTGGTTCTTTGGCTTTCATATAGTGTGTCCTTTTCAACAGGAGCTCAGAGTTGTGCAGGGGCAATCTCCATCCCTTGCAGGTCTGTAAGTCACTGTAAACCCCTAGATTACAAATGGGGCTCACAGCTCTCAGAGCTGAGCAACTATAGAGCCACCACTGCCAGCTGTGACCTTTAAATGCCTCCTCTTAGCATACCTCTGATGTATATAAGCTTTTTGGTCTGTCACTGGGTGGAAAAACATTGCAAGGGTTCCACTGAAGTGGTATACAACAGGACTTCACCAGCGAACCCTTATTCTGTTCCCTGACATCCTTTCTCCAGCACTTAAAAAATGCATGAAAATGGACTGGGTCGTGTCCTTCTGCTCTGCGTGGACTTGTCTGTGGGATTAAATATGCAGGGAACCATCATGTTTTGCAGCCTGATGATTCCTTCAGCTTCTGTTTGAGATGTGGAAGACAGTATAAAAGCCCAGCAGATCATGATAGATACCCCGTCAGTAAAAGATGACTGTATTATCAAAAATACTAAAAAAAAAAAAAAAGGTAATTATTTTCTGTGCACTTTATAGCCTCCCAGGAGTAAGAGACAGACACTCCCACTCACCCAACACTCTAATATTTCACCGATCAAGGACATAACCCTGGTTATTTACAGACTGTAATGAGAGTGCCCATACTTTGATGTTACCATAAATAAGCAGGTAAAACTGCTGAGTTTCAAGAAACTCAGCTTGATTGCCTGGAAGATGTTATTATTTTAATAAAAAAGAATGGCATGTATAATGATTAAATTTACACCAAGTGCACAAGCAGGCTCCACTCAAGGAGAAGTGTACCAGCCTTTCCACACACAGCTCCTGCTTTAGAAAAACTGCTCCCTGGTTTTCAGGAAAAAGCGAATCTTTGTTCAAATGGCATAAGGAAACTCTTGCCAGAGACTGCCTGAAAGCAAAGGTCTGCCTGGTTGTGATGGATTTCAGTAAACTACAGTCTCAGTACTTCTCAGATATGACAGCACCTGTCAGACAAACTGTAAAAGTGATACAGCTCTTAACAGCATCAGTCCTGCCTGGTAAAACCATGCCTCAGATCACTTCTTTAACCTTTACCTTTTGCGCCATGTTAAATGTCACCTGTATACACGTTTCAAAATACCATTTAGGGTTATGTTATCAAAGAAGATGTAATTATTTTTTGATTGGATAGAGGGATGGTGGCAGATTTTAAGAAAAAGTGACGCAAATCCAAACAGAGTATTCAAAAAAAGCCCAACCCAACGAACACCAACCCTCCCCAAACATCTAAACAAGAAATTTCTGTACCTTTTTTTCCCCAGTGACTTTTATAAGTTGTTTCTGTTCTGAGCGGGGTAATCTTGTTATATTTTCAGCACAGCTTTTGAGCCCCGTGAAGTTGAGGAAGAATACTTGCATTTTGCAGTGCTTGGCTAAGCTGAAGGATTTTGAGAGGTTTGTCCATTTTTACAATGAGAAAAGATCAGCTTCACCTAATTCCAGTGTTGAACATCCCAAACCTTAGGAAGGGCTTAATACAAAGACTCTTCTACATTACTAAGCAGTGCAGTCTGGCAGGAGCGGGTCTGCAGAATTAAATCACTGGTGCTGAGCACCCAATACTCACATTACAGTGGGGTAAGGGCCTTTCATTCCTGAGGAGCTTTGGTGTCGTGGATTGAATTCCCTTTAGCAGTTGCATACTGGTGCACATCTGGAACATATCTTCCAGTTTAGTTTCAGCCAAAAAGAAATCCAATTTGTGTGGTCCAAGACTGCTCTTTAACATCAGCCAAAGTGTGGTAAGTAGACAAAATTCAGAATATGTGCTTCAAGAGAACAACCTGAGCCAAAACTAAAAAGCTAAAGAATATACATGCAAGGAGTCAGGATCAAAATGTTAATGACAGCCTTGACTGTACTGTAGGAAAGCTGGTGTCCATCAATGGTAGAAAGGATCCCTCCAGAAGTTGATCAAGGGAAGAGAGCCTCACTTCTTCATATCTTGGAGATACACTTGTTATACATTGTGCTGCATATGCTACATATTACATGAACATCTGTGCCTGTTATCTTTCAAAACTGCCAACATAAAGACCCGCGCTCAGACACTGCAAGTTGGATTTATGTGTCCTAGTTTAAGATAGATAAAGGCTAAATGCACAAGTCTGAGTCAGGCACCCCAGGAACCCTTTAGAGTCACCAGAGAGATTTCACACTTATGGGATGCAATTTCTCTGATCTTTCTTCAACACAGTTTGGTACGAGAGGAAACCACAGAAAAATAGATCACTCTGTTGGTTATAAGGGGAGATTATCACAACTTGTTCAGACTCAGATCCATAGTCTTTGAACATCCAAGTAACGAATGCTACCTTTCCAAGTATTTCTCTCTGTTTCTTGCAAAAGCTAGTGTTTTGGTGAAGTACACATATTCATTAATGAATAAGGACTTCATAATTTTTGTATGTGTGACACAATGAAGTACGGATCTCCATACAAAATCAAGATCTATGCAAGGGCCATATGACATGGAAAAATGCAAACTGCTTTTTGAGATGGCTGTATTCACAAAAGTACTTTCAGAGACAGAACAAAAAGAGGGAGGAGGGCATATTTTGCATCAATGCATACCTGCTCAAAACACCTTCTTGCAAACACCGTCCTTTGAGACAGGTACTGCTAGGAATGAGTGTGTTGAGCCAGGAGTGCTGACTGATTCATATCGCCATGTTCTTCTTCTTAACAAGGGTTTGAACCTACTGTTCCTACTTCCCAAGGGGAATTAGTCATGAAGGCAGAGGTTGTTCTGAGACGCAGGGGAAGTAGAGAGAGAAGTGAACAGAGAGGAACTCACCATCCTTCCTCTCAAGAGTGGGTCTTTCTGCAGTGAGAAACCTAGGTGAGAAGAAGCCCATGAGTCCAGCTTAACATTTTTCTTTCCACCTGTTGGAGATTGTATATGAAGTCTTACCTTTGGGTTTGTTTTTTTTTTTACTTACATTTTTCCAGAGACAGAAAGTAGTAGAGACAAAATAGAGAGCTTTTAAACTTGACTCAGGTCTCCCAACAGCCCTTCTGACGCTCCTGCACAGAATGATGGAGGAATGAACAGAATGAAGCAAGTAAATTCACTATGAAATTCCCTCTACCCTGGGTTTTCAAAGCTTATCTCTGACCACCATCCATTATGCTTAAACAAGCTCATAACTTCTTTATGTTCAAACATAAAGTTGTTTATAGCTCCCACTACTTTCCTACGCACTGGTGTCCTCCTTTCTTTGATACTTGAAAGTGTTCATAGAAGATATTCTTCTCCCTTTAATAAGTCCTCCCATGCACACGTGTTCCCGTAAACAGCTCTATTTCTTGAAAAAATGTCTGAAAAAGATACTTGAAATTAGCTGCCTAATTTTTAAGCATGGGCTGGCATCCAAAATTTAGCAGAATTCCAGTAAAAAAAAATTCCTTGGAGAGTTTTTACTTGTCTCTAATCTTCAGGACAAGACAAGATTTGGAGAAATCTTTTGATTAAAGAGCAGCTTTCAGTTCTGATTCAGCCTTCTTAAGAGGATTTCCTAACATTTACTGACCCTGTTTCTTCCTTGCAGGGTGCAGTCTTTAATTTCTCCCTAGCACATACAGAATGAGTTGTTAAACCTGTGTGCCTTGCTATGCCATAAACTTCAGACATCAAAACCAAAGCGTGCCAGGTCTGCAGTCAGGCACTCAGGGGACAGACTACAAAAATTCTCAGGGAAATCTCTGAGCAGATGTTTTCTGGTGTGGGTTTTTCTGCAATAGAAACCATCTGCTGCTTTTTTTTTTTTTTTTAAACCAGTGAAAATAAAAAGTCTTCTCTCAAAATGATCTGAGTAACTCATCAGAAATGCAGAATCTTCAAAAGGTGCTCACGGCCGGAGCAGGTTTCTCATGCCCATCCTGCTAATTATCAATCAGCAGAACTCAGTCCTGAGCATCTGCTAAAAATGGAATTCTTAAAAGGCTCAGCTTCAGTTCTGGACACCTGTTTTCCCAGCTTACCACTTTCCTCCTCACAAACCCAGATGTCCTGTGCCGCTGAGAGCTTCTCCAGCTTGCTTTACCTCAGTAGGTGATACACGCTATGCTGTGAAACCTCCATCAACACCAAGAAGCTTAAGGGAGACCCTATCCCAAAACACGCGGTTTTACCGAAGGAGCAGAAAGTTGTGTGTTGATCCTGCTCTGTAGGCAGATGATTTGAAAGACTGAATGTGACCCTATTGCATGTGATAGGCATGCGTGCAAGACACCAGAGAGAGACCCAAGGGAGAGGCAGGCACCAGTCTCACAGCCTTTGTGTTTTAATGTGGCAACTTCTGCTAACATGTGGAGAAGCAGCTCTTTCAAACATACCTTGCTCTGCCTGGCATGTGAGACCTGTAGGTGAGCTCCCACATGCAGTGACTCTCTCAGCCACATAGAATCATATAAAAGAATCATTTAGGTTGGAAAAGATCTTTAAGATCGTCAAGTCTAACCATTAACCTAACCCTGCCATCCCACCACTAAACCATGTCCCTAAGCACCTCGTCTGCCCGGCTTTTAAATACCTCCAAGGATGGGGACTCAACCTCTTCCCTGGGAAGCCCATTCCAATGCTTAACAACCCTTTCAGTGAAAAAATTTTTTCTAATGTCCAACGTAAACCTGCCCTGGTGCAACTTGAAACCATTTCCCCTCATCCTATCACCCATTGCCAGGGAGAAGAGACCAACACCCATCTCACTACAACCTCCTTTCAGGCAGTTGTAGAAGGTGATAAGGTCTCCCCTCAGCTTCCTTTACTCCCAGCTAAACATCCCCAATTCCCTCAGCCACTCCTCATCCCAACTCTGTTTCAGGCTGAGGACTGAGGTTGCATCAGATCCCAGACCTGTTTCTGTGGGAAGGAAGCACACATGAAGGCCACCTTACCTGCAGCCTGTTGTCTCCCCTTCGATGTGTCTGTGTTGTCTGAGGGCAGGCTACGCTGGCTGGCTGAGTAATTACTTGAATATGGAGCTATGACACATCTGGTATCGTGGAGGTCACAAATGAACTGTTATCACTTGGCACGTGTATGATGTACCCCTAACCAAAGCTTGAAGAATAATTCAAATAATAGTTCAATACAACAGTTCTCAAACTGAGTCAAATGGGACAAAAGAGCAAAGGGAGCTGAACCTCTAGGAGCAGCAGACAGAAGGGGCCTTTCTTTAAGATTAATCCTGAGTTACATATGCAGGATAACATTGCAAAATATTTATATCACAAATAAAGATGTTTTCAACACTATATCTGTGTGTCTAATTGTGTTTTAGCAAGCAAAAAGAGCACAGGTAAGATTCAGTGGATAGATGTCTCTCTAAAGGCATGTCTCAGCAGCAGTTGGGTAGCCTGGCTAGCAACATTGAACATATGAAGCCGCAGACCAGCTCCCAGATACCAGGGGCTTGAAGTGAGGTGACGCAGTGCTGGAGATGGCCATCCTTAGCACCATGCATCAGTGCTAGCAGGAGCTGTACTTCCCTCTAGACCTGTCTACACCCTTCCTTCAGGCAACGGGAAGCCTCTGATTTCTTCTACTCTTTGTACTTAAGTGGCTGAAAATGATGCACCTGCAATTCACATGAAGGATTCTCTGAGGTGCAGCGAACCATGTGCTGCTTAGATACTGCTTCTCAGCAGCGGGCAAGCCCATGGTGTGCACACCCCCCTCCTGCTGCTGATGGCCATGGCTCTGCACCCAGAGTATACAAGAATTTCATCCTGCCTGAATATCTGGTGTTGCTGATAGTCCTATTACACTTTTGCAGATTCACCTTCTTTGCTCAACCCACAGGCACACACAGACTGTGCACTCAGGAAGCACAAGCATCTTCTCCATAGACATCTCTAGGCAGGCAAGTTGCTCAGCCCCGGACCGTAACCCTTCCTTCCCCTTCACACAATGTACATCCCCCACACCTTTGCTGCTGTGTCCTGCTCTGCTTTGCATTCTGCAGGCAGCTGGGGCAGAAAGCAGCTCCTCTGTGGCTGAGTGTCAGCATTGTCCCCTTTGGGATGGATTTAATAACTTCACAAAGGGATCTTTCTGATCAGTGAAGAAAAAGAAGGAAAATATATCGGAACTGCATGCTATTCATCTGTGTTTCTGCTATGGCATATACCAACCAGCAGTGCAAGTCCATAAGAAGACGGGGTCTGGTGCTTGTCCGGTGACAGTCACTGACTTGCACACTGAGAGCATGTGCTAATGCGGAGCTCCACCATGCAGTGGTCCATTGTCATATATCTTCATCCTGAGGATTCTGACACCTTTTTTTTTTTGGTTGAATGGAGCATTTTTTTCAGCAGAAGCATTGACCCAAAATACTGCCTAACAGTGCAGGAATAACTGTTCATTGGGGTGGCAAGAGAATAGAGACATACAGATGTTACCAACCCTGCAATGCAAAAGGGCTGTCATATAGCAAGCTTGGGCAAGGACTGGAATGAGACAAAGTGACTTTGTAGCTGGATGGTTCCATAGATTGAGATTTCTTTTCCTTCCATTCAGGGAATTCAGCTACTGCCCCTGCTGTCAAGTGATTTAATGGAATTAAATGGTTGTTGAGCCACTTGACACTAACATGTGGGATTGAAGGTAGAGATATCTAGCTATTGACTCTAGCCCAATTCTGCAAAGACAGCGTGTGGTCTCCTGATGACTGGGTTCAGGGTTATATCCCAGTGAGGTCTGGTCCAGTTGGGTGAACATTTTGAATGGAAGCATAAATGTTATCCATTTCTCATCCATTTCCAAGATTCCCCCAGCTTTGGTAACTGAAAATGGAAACGGAAGAATGAGAAACTGATTTCTTCTTCACTTTTGCCACACAGAAAGAAAAGAAATGACTGGCAATGTTTGTGGAAGGCTTCCCAGCCCACCCAGATCCAAGGTAATGAGCTTTCCCAGGCACTAGGTAATTCCCTCACTTCTGCTCTTGCTTTTTCTTTTTCCATAAATGCAGGTCTTGCTGCAGATAACAGAAGATTAAACTCCTTGCTCTCAAACTGAACTACACATCACTCACACAGCAAATACAATCGGAGAAAAAAAAATTCCCTTCTTCTACCTCTTTATTAAATGCCATCACTTAATTTAGAATGCAAATCAATATATTAATAAGGAAAATATAATTTTTAATGTCATCTGTGCAATCACCCTCCTAGATTGATTCTACCTTGAACTCATTGTATTATTGTTAAAGACTGAAAGCTCACACCATACTTTATCAACCAAAGTCTGTCTCCAAGAACTTTCTAATTAGTGCTACTAATCACTTACTCCTTCTCAGTGAGACTAATGCATTATTACAAAGACTTGTGAAATACATCCAACAACATATACGTCTTGTTAAAATGACACTCAGGAGATACCATTACCCATATCCATCAATGACACTTAATCCATCACATGGAAATATTGCTTAAATACTGCTACCACAGTCAGCTGGGTGCAGGCATCTTCGGTGAGACCTGCTAGGCACAGTGCCTCCCCGCCTGGGGCTCCGGCATGCAGCCAGCTCTCTTACATCATATAGCAATTAATGTACCCTTACTTCGATAACAAGAAGTTAGAGAGGCAGTGGAAAGTAGCAGCAGAGTGGGACAACTGATGAAATTAGCTGCAGGAAATCTATTTTGTAATAAAACTGTTCATAAAAGTGAAATGTCATTTAAAGGCACAATTTCCATGGGGAATAAGTTTTTACGTCTATATGCATCTTTAAAGCAAAGAGTTTTCTTTTTCTTTTTTTTTTTTTAATACTTCTTTCATTTAACAGGTTTTATAGAAGCCCAGAATATACAGAGACGTTTTTAAACCCACAGGAATCTCATTATGTTTTGTGCATGCCTTTTTTCCTTTTCTATTTTTTTTTTTTTAAACTCAGAATGATTCAAGATGCTGCAGTCATTTAGCTGTGAGAAATACTTAGATCACCAGAGTGAAGATAATTAACAATATGCATAAATGAATGCGCCAACTTCTTTTTAAGTGGAAGAAAAGGTACCATTTTAAACTGATAGGTTACACTGAAGGAACCTGATTGTTTTCCTCCTTCCCCTGTGTTTGAATACAAAGCCAACTATAAAGCCAACTTTACAAATAGAGAAAAACCCAAACATACCCCAAGCTCTCTAAAGCTAATAGGGTATGTTACAAAGAGCCTCCTTTTGAAGTGATCTAAAATGAAATTCAGGTTCTTATTGTATCAAAAACTCATGAAAATATCTGGTATTGGTACAAAAATGCTTTGAAATCAAAATGGTTTATGAGTGTTTATAAATAAGCCCCAGCTTAGTGCTTGGACCAGAACACAAGCCTTCTTGAGCAGCTTGAGGGAAGCTCTTGCTGGCAGGAGCCAGATGGTGTCAGATCACAAGGGAAAGTGAAAATAGTGAACCCCTCTTTTTCCCTCCAGGCAAAGAGAATTTGTGAAATCCCTGCTGACCACAACTCAGCCCGTCATGTCTCCGCATGTGTGGGATTTTTTACTTCTATTGCTAGAGGGTTTTTTAGTGCTGGTTCCTGTATAGTGATAAAGTTACAAATTAATCATCTAACCTATGGAATAGAAGTGTTACAGTAAAATAAAACTCCTCCACTCTGTGTATTTAGGGATGAGGAAGTCTAGTTGCTACCTGTAGTACCTGAAAAGGCTGAAAAAAGGGTCTCAGTGTGCAATGGACCACTCCCAAGTCTAGTTGCTACCTGAAAAGGCTGAAAAAAAGGGTCTCAGTGTGCAATGGACCACTCCCGCGATTACAAAACAACAACAATGGATCTACAAGGGCAGCTTAAGAATATCAAAAGGTGAATATTACAAAGAATGGCTTTGCAGATCTACAGCCAACACCAACACCACCGCTCTGCCACCGCTCTCCCTCATCTACAGCCTACCGACAATATGATGAAAGCAGCCATCCGCAAGCATCCCAGTTATTTCAATCATTGCCACAGCTGCAGAGATGAATCTGTAGAAATGATGGAGATAAAACTGCAGATAGGGACAGGTTGAAGAGAGGGTGGTAACCGCATTATTGGTTTTTTTCCTGTCAGGATCAAGCTTTGCCCTTGCAAAATATCAGGCAGTTGCTTAAGCTTTGTGTTAACACCTCAGAGTCAACAGGAGTTGAATTCCACCAAAGTTGCCATCACTTCTCCCATCGCGCTCTTACCCCCTCCTGCCACACATGCTCTCGCCTGCAGAGAAGGGACTTCAGGAAACAGGATTAAAGGTGTTTCACCCCTCTTCAGGGATAGTCTAGGGGATGCGAGACCTGGGAGCAGGGAATACAGCTGCTTTCCTTGTGTCACTATATCAGACACAAATTTTCCCTCCGGTACCTACATTGTGTGCAGACTCTGCGTGTATTTAAAGCAAACAAAAGGAAACAGATCCCTGTATAGATAGGCAGACCTGCTCAGAGCAGTCCTGCAAGATTAGAGAGAAAAGAAGTTCTCTCATCCTAATTAAAGCTGAAACTCACTTCCCATTATGAGCCTAATTACATTTCAGACAGATGCACTTTCAGTGTGTGCAACTGCTCCAGCATTGTGAGAAGCTGAATGGACTGAGGCTTCAGCTACAGAAAGGTTAGACCCAAAAGGGAGACATTTTCAGAGGAAATGCCCATGAGCATCCGCCAGCCTGACAAGGGAAAGCATTGCTGAGCAGGTTTTTTGTATCAGATGCATGTGCATGTGAGAGAAGTCATAAGGTCTGGAATTCACTTATTTTAATTGTTCTAAGGCTTCAGATTAGGGCAGGAAAGACACAGATAAAATTGCTCATAAGAACAAATGGCTACAAAAAAAAAAATATCCCGTGCCCTGTTAACATAAAACTGTCTGAGTTTAACAAGCATAAAGAAAATCTATGCAAAAAGTATTCAGAGTCAAACACTCAAGGCCAATATGGACTACTTCTGAGCAAAGTAAGGAGGCAGTCATTCAATCATCAAATTTATTGACAAGAAGTCTTGAAAAAGCTGGTGGGTCGCTAGGGGAGTTCCCTCAGCAGCTGGAAACATCACCTTTCCATCAGACCTGGTGCTGTCAGGCATCGCCAAAAGCCACATCTGATTATCTGGTTTCTGATACTGCACTAGACTGGGTTATCTCCACTGGAGACGAAGGGGTTTATGTAAGGGTAAAATGAATGGGAAGAATCAGTAAGGGTTCCTGAACCCGAATGCTGTAGGAAGGGCCCTTGTGCTTCCTCTGCCTGATCTCTTCACTTTGCTTACTGCAAATGATGGGGGATTGCAACAGAGCTGCTGATGCCCTCAGCATTGCAAACTGGAAATGAGGAGCTTAAAGGAAAAGAACAAACATCCTTGCCATCTCTGAATACAATAGATAGCAAACTACCACACCACAAATGTGCAGGAATTACTCGAGGTGGCTAGAAAACCATGGAAACTTTGCGGAAAGGAAATGCAAAGAAGACACGTTTTCAAAAAGGAATGCAACGAGTGGATTTGCAAATTCACTGCTAGCTCATTTTTGCATCCACTTTTGAACATGTTCCTTTTGTATAGTCTCTCATCTGTGTGGCCTGTGTTACCTGCCTATTTTATCTTCCTATGCTAGACAGGATTAAGGAGTGGACAATATCGTGAGACAGAAGGCACAACTTCTTAACGTGATTCCTTTTGTTATCCTTACATTAATCCCTAGAGTGTGCTCGTGCATTCAAGGTATGTGTCTTGAGGTGCTGGATATCCAGTGGGGAATAACTACTATGAACAGCATCGTCAAAGATCATGACATTCATTCTGAAGTTGAATCCAGTAAGCCAATTCAAGGAATAATGTGCTATGTTCAGCGTCAAATTTTTCAGACAGTGCAAACTGACCCAATACTGTTTAATAGTGATGGAGCGATGCAAATTCCTATCAGGATCAGGTGAATCAGGGGTGGGATCTGGCAGAGACTGTGATCTGTAATTGAAATCTTATCCGAAAGAAATCCTTTGAGACAAAGAAAAGTTTATGGTATAAGTTTATCTAACATGGTATAGTTCTTGTTCCACTTGGGGAATACAGATACTTAGATTATGCCCTCAGGTAGCCCTGGAGGAAGAGGGAGGCTTCTGGGTATGCTTGCATGGGCCATCCCTTCCTCTGTGCATGCAAATATCAGCCTAGCATATTAATGTAGGGTGTGGTGGACCACACTTCATTTTGCCGCTGGTCCTGCTGTGCCTTCTGAAAAAATTAGCTCTTTAAATTCATTTCTTCCTTTATAGAGCACTTACTTACTCAGCAGTGTGTTTTGCTCAGCGACAACAGCAATGGCCATTGTTCAATAGATGTAGGCAGATACATACTGTCTAATTCTACACCTGAAGTTATACCACAGCCAATATGAGATCCAGCCAGTTTCATAATTCTACCCATATGTTATAAGGATTTGCCACATATTTTAAGGTAAGTGCTACATATGTCATCAACTTTGTGGTAAATATGTCTATTTTTTCTCCTGGAATTACAGAAGGGAGAGGTTAGTGTCTGGTACATTCCATTATTTATTGTCTCAATTCAGTGCAATTCAATATATTCTGTTAATTTCCTTTTCCTTTTTTAAAAGAAATAATAATCTGTCACTGAGGTTGTAACAGCTCCAATGTTAATGGAATTGTATGAGACAATGTCATTGAAATTGGATCGGTCCAAATGGAATCATTATTGTTCGTCCATTCAGGTCTTAATGGCTCCATCAATCGATGTGTATAGGACAGAGCCCAAGGTGTTTTGAGGAAGCTCTGAGGTGCATCTAAGTGTGCTGAGCCTTTGTGCACCTTCAAAGCACAATAAAATGAATTAAAAGGTACAGTTCCAAAATATCCTAGAGACCCATTAACTGCAGATCACACAGCAAAAGGCTCCTTCAGACTTAGCATGGCCCATCACATGAGTGTATAGTTTGTGAATCGCTGAAATAGTCAATCACAAGACTGAAGGGGCACTAGTGTATATTCAGGGATCGTGCACACCCCATACTTAGGGATTGTTCATCCACAGATCTAGAACTGTGTGCTTGAAATTCCTTAGGACATTTTTTAGTAAAGCAATACTTAACGCATATAGCTACTGGTTTCTTTCCCCTGTTTAATATTTCACCCTTTTTGATACTGCTACACATTCCTACAGGTGCCATATTTCATTCCCCATTTGCAGGCTTGGACATGTGAAAAGGCATCGAATGCAGGGAAGTTCTGGCCTTGCTTTCTCACTGCTGTAAAAAGAGGAGCTGTTCTGGGGATAGGAAGAATGAGTGTCCTCAACCCAAGTCAGGAGAGTGCTGGAGATAATTCAGTTTGATCCATCAAACCGCCTGAAATCCCTGCGCTAGCAAAGGTTAGGCAGCACGCCTGCCTGCGGGATGGTGCTGCTGAGTGGGTCTAGTGGATTATGCTGAAGAAACTTGAAGTGATGGTGTCTGTTTGCTCTCTGTTTGCAAAGTCTCAGAACTAGAAAGAGCCTTGTGTAGACGTGAACAAAGGTGCCATAGTCAGCTGTTGCTCAGACACTCTTAGCAACCAAGGACTGAAACTGCAGAGGAATTGCCTGTAAAAGAGGAATATAGTGAATAAAAAATGGGAAAACACTTACAAATGCAAATAAATTACTTTTTTTAAGCTCAGATGTGATAGGAGGCCAAACGCTGTGTGGGGTGTCTCATCCAGGTGCCATGTATATAGATCAACCAAATCCTTGGGAGCCTGTCTATCCAAGTTGGCAGAAAGGTTGTGTGTACTGCAGGACATCAAAATCCCTCCAGTTATTTTTATTTATTTCACTACCTAGTAATCACTCTGTATTAAATCCTGTATCCTACCTCTTTGCTATCAGATAAAGAAGGGAATGAATTGGGCTTTACGTATGACTGTAAATACCTGTGATCAAAAGGAATACCACTTTACTCTCTACAGTAGTCTTATCATGTGTATATCTTGTCAGTCAGCATTATGGTACATCAAGGATAATGCTTATGTTCTTACACTGACACCTTAAGAGCGCATATGTAAATCTCCTTGTATGGCTGGCCCAGAAAACTGTGGAAGGCGGCCATAAGTAATCTTTTTTTTCTATTTTATGCAGCTGCCACTGCTGTTTCCAATACTTCATTTCTGTTTCATTGCTTGATGGTATTCTCATGAGTCTTTGGCTGACCAAAAAGGACAAGACAAATAACTGGAAAATTAAAAACATATGCAGTCCTGCATCTTGGTATGTGGTCTGACACCATGATAACATCTTCAATCCTACACAGCTAATAAAGCCAACATTATTGTTGGCAAAACTTCAGGAACAAAGTACAGACAATAAAGGGAGTTTATTCTCATTTAACTCACAAATGTAAGAAAAAATTCATCTTCTCTGTCATCTTATCGATTAAAAAGGTGCATAGCCTGGTATGCATGTGTGAGAAAGAATGAGAGAAGGTGTGAGACAGACAAAAAATGCAAAGGGTTGTTTTGGAAACTAAGCTTTTATTATGGAAAAAAAAAAAAAAAAAGAACTCTGAAAGCAAACTGTTTCAGGCTGGAAATGGAGCAAGCAGGCCTCATGGGGGCTGTAGTCCAAGTGCCTGTGTGCCCATTTGCCTGCAGAAAGCAGCTCCTTTTTTCGCTGAGCTCCTGCCATCCATGAGCAGTCACAGCCTCCGATTTAATGACTGGGTGCATCGTGTGAGTTTAACTCGTGTTTTCGGACTCCAGCAGAAAGTACGAATTGGAATAATTCAGCTTTCAGCTGAAATTTCTCAGTTCACTCACTGAGTTCCGTGGGGTGTTTTTTAATGTATAAATTTTTACCCCAAAAATTGTGTTGACTGTTAAGCATACGAAAGGGGAAAGGAGGCCCCTAGTTGTTTCTAAGCCAAATATACTCATTTCTCCTTTCCCATTACTTCCCAAATGAGACATAATTAAGCAGTTTTGCTTCTCATGGTATTAAAACTAAAGACAAAGCTATTTCAGCTATTTCTAGGCATTTTTTTGAAGGGCTATCAAAAACAATCAGTGCTAGCAATTGAGAGACAGAGAACAGATGGTATGTGATTCCAGATTCTGTCACATTCCTATAAATGTATTAATTTACTGTCGAAACAAAGTAGGTTTTTATGTCATTCATAAAAGGAGAAGATGGCATGAAAGATTTGATCAGTGATGATAATGTGGTTTCTTTGGTAAATGCCACTTTCCACAAGTTTCACGTTGTTACATTCACCAGATCTTCGATATAGTTAACTACAAATTCTTTTCTATGATAATCAAGCTGCTACCTTAGTAACACTGTATATAAAGTCAAAATATTAATCAGTAAGCCTTTCTTTATTTCAATATGTTCTCCTTCAGAAGTAATCCAACTGGAGCCTTTTCAACCGCATTGTAATTTATGAGCCAGCTGGAGCACAATATATTTTTAATAAAAATTAGGTACAAGCAGATACAGCGGATTAATAGTTGTATTATAATTTTATAGTTTTCAATATACACTGCCATAGAAAAGACAATCAAATACAGGGTCCATCTCAAGGATATAAAATGGAGTATTTATTTTTAATGGAAAGAGAATTTCATGAATTACTGAGCCATGAAGAGCTGATGAATGCACTCAATGGGCAAAACAAAGGACAACTAGAAAGAACAGGCATTCAAAACAACAGTGCACTACTGCTTATTTGGGATGTGGACACCTCTAAGTATGCTTTGGAATCTCAGCTCTACCAGTTTGCACAGATTTATGTACAGTTTCAGAAATAACCTCCTTTTCTCAGCAGCCTATACAGGCTGGGACTTTTTTTTTCATGTGTTTCTGACACACACTAATTAACAATTTATTACACAGGGGAAAATAGGAGTAAAAGCAGTGTTCGTAAATTGATTAAACCATTAGAAGAATTATATCTTTCTCAGATCTACTTTAAACCATATTGATAGGACTGAGTAGTGGAAGTGAAGCAGCTATAAATTTTTGCGGTCCTTGCAAGCTTTTAAAATATGCATTCCAGGAGTTAATATATTATTGTACATCTCTTTCCACAAACAGCTCGGAAATAACAAGTTAGTCACTGTTCCTACAGTCCTAGCAACTCCATGTGATAAGCGTTTTCCTTTGCTTCTAAAAATCATGGAAGTTTTTGCTCGGATATTCCTGCAAGCACCTTTAAATCCTTCTAGACTTATGAGTGGGTGTCTTCTTGACCCAAAAACCTTCCAGCTGAATGATGAACTCACTGAAGAATTCCTTATTGTTCTGCATTTAATCTGAAAAATGATCTGGCAATTGAATCAAAGCACATCAAAGGCAGTTCCCAGTAAGAAAAACAAATCTTCTAGGAAAGGGCAGCTCTTTTCCTCAGAGATGCTAATTACACTACAGCAAACCCCTAAATTTGGTGTATCCTGTTCCTCTCCAGGGTTCAGGGATGTGACATAAAATTGCTTTGAAGGGGACCCCAATGATATGATTTTCGTGTTCTTGTTCTTTTTCTTTTTTTGAAAAATGAAATGAATGGGTAACAGAGGGCAGGAAATCTTCAAATACAGCATGCCAACAATGAAATCTTTGAAGGAGTTCGTACTGGCAGTGTAAAATATCCACTGGGACCGTGTCTTCATCAATTCGAAAGGGAGACTCTGTCTGAAAGCTTTGAAGAAGCCCCCTCCTCCTGAAGAGATGGGAAATCTTTGAAGTTATTAAGCATGCATTAATCATTTTAGATAGGTAAACTCTGGAATAAAGCTCGTCCCAACCTGTAGTATTCTTTCTCAGTGCTTTGCCAACTAAATCATGCAGAACGTTTCACTGTGGAGGAGATGGTAATAGCAGCCCGGAGTGAGACTTTTTGCAGTCTGGGAGCTGAAGTTAAGTGCAACGTGTTAAGTAGATTTTGGCAGCAGGCTGAAAGCATCATCTAGGTTAGAAGACGTATAGTATGTATGAAAATATTCCTCTCCTTGATGCTCTTTTATCCACCCTTTTCGCACACTTCTATTTCTCAAAGAAGCTGGCAATAAGGCATTGCCCCATGACAAAGCCTCTGCTTGGTCAGCTCAGCTTCGCAGGCATTAATGATGAGTAAAATCCATGGAGACCTGTGCATGTCACCCCAGGGAAGGGGAGGCATTCCTCAGGAGGACCAGTGGGATATCTGCACCACCTGGACCTGCCTTTCAGGTCACGGCTGGGTGCGGGGAGAAGTGCTTGAGCCATGCACAGCTTAGCTGGGTCAGTGAAGGGTTAACTGAGCAGAAACGGATGGCCTGCAAAGCTCAGCAGGTCACAGCGGGTGGTGAAATGGCTCCTTCTGGCCTTGGACAGTGTGATTCATCCAGTTTCTAAAGGAGGAGAGGCTGGCGAGATGGGAAGTTTAACTATTTGTAACTTATTTATAGCATTAGTTAGGCTGTGATTTTTCACATCATAACTGCCTCTCTCTTCAGTGCCAAGCAAGTGCTTGGTTACACACAAGGCCCAGGTTAGGAGAAGACCCTCAGATGCACTGACAAGGCAAACATGAAGGAGGGCAACCAGGACGAAACACTGCCAGAATGGTTCAGGTGTTCCACGCTCGCCCTCGGCTCCCGCAAGATGGGTGGAGAAGAGGAACCAAGAGGCAGCTGCAAACGCAGAAAAGAGAAAACATTTAACTACACTGCTGAGCTATATGTTAAGACAATTCCTTGCAGGCACATCGGCAGGTTTGAATCAATTATCCTTCTCTCACCAGAGATACTGGAATTCTGAGCATGAACTGCTAATCCCTCGACTGGTTTAAGCAAACCTGGTGTGCGTTAGCACAGCGGTGGCCTCACAGTGCCCATATGCTCTCCTCCCACTGCCTCAGCCCTCCTGCCAGGGTCAAGCAGCTGCAAAGCCGTGAATTGTCATAACTGATCATCAGTCCATAACTGCAGTTTACTGCCTTGCTTTTCCACCCAGTGTGGGCCTGAGGAAACAGCTTTAGGGAAAGGCTGAGCAAGAGAGGTACTTCCGTAGTGGGGTGGGATGGAAGCAGGCAAAACCAAAGAACAATGGTGTATCTGAGATTCAGTTTTGGATTAGGACATGCAAATACATGTGTCTACTTGTAAGCATCTGAATATTCATTAGCAATATCTGGATAGCAGGGGGACACAGTATCCCTCTCCCAGAGTCCGAAGAAGAAGCTGACTCATGAAAGCTCAATCAGGGTCAGGTCCCATAGCCTCCCTGTATATCTCTGGTATTGTCTAAAGAATCCAGTTCAAGGGTTTTTTAATAAGAGGAAAACAAAAAAAAAAAAAAAAAAAAAAAAAGAATAGGGGATACAAACATAAATGAGAATATCCAGTTTGGAAACACATGCATCTCACATGTCCTGATGAGCCTATGGCCATATCTTAATATGAAATGTAACACCATGGGGCTGTGTTTTATACCAATGTCCAGGGAGAGTTTGCAGGATAATCATGATGGATCTCATTAATACCTATGGAATGCAGGTCTGCAGTTTCTAGCAGGATAGCCAGGCCTCTTTCAGTGTGACAGTAATACGGATATTTTGGCAGCATGCCAAGTTAAGAACAACAGAGAAAGAGTGGAACCAAAACCTCTTTTCCTTTGAGAAAACTGAAATGTAAGTCTAGATTCAAGCCTCATACCTGTGCCTGTTTCTCAGTAATTACTAAGCCAAGGCACAAACCGGGATTGTGGAGTATTCTGGATTGCCTATGTCCTTGCCCAGTCTAAAGCATCTGGTGGCAAGGGGACGAAGATACTTTTATGTTTTCTACCTCCTAGTCTCTTTTCCACAGCTTTTGGTAGCCATGGAGTAGGACTAGGAGGTACATCTTGTCCTAGTCTTCCATATAGGCTAAGTATGCATTGAAGAGATGTTGCTCAAAAGCAGAAATCTGATCAAGAAAGCTCTCTCTAGACTTCCCTCTAAGGAGGCCAGAAGGATGAATTCCTAGTATTCATATTTAGTTTTCATAAAATAGCAGGAAGTTCTCTCTCTCTGGCATTATGTAGTCAATGCGAGCCATTGCCCTCAAAAAAGAAACTGATGTCAAAGAAATGAACTCAGCAGTCCCGCTAATAGCAGCAGCATCATTCTGTGACTTGCTAGTGGAAGAATATCGTCAGCTCTAAAAGCAAAGTACATGGCACATTATGCAGCCTTTGATTATCCCTTGTGCCCGGTCTGAAGGGCCTTATTAGCAGTCAAACTAGTCATTGGCTTCCCAGAACATCCAACTTATAAAGACAAGAGACAGGGTATTAGAGGAGAAATAAATTACAGTGGCTGGATGGGAAAGCCTTGTCTCTTCCTCACAGCCAATATATAAAATGCATATTCTTCACAAGTTAAACTTTAGATGGTGCATATTTGGGACCAGTGCAGTTTTGTGGTAGAGCCAGGAGTCACAGATTGTCACACAGGTTTCCTCACTGTCCATGCACAGCCCCCTGTGCCCAGATGCTGAGTGTTGGGCACCAGGCTGTGCCTGCATCAGTGGTGGGCTCTGAGCAATGATGCTGTTTTGACGGGAATCCCCTCTTTGGCCCCACTTACTACAGGCTGGTTCGGTTCACAGAGCAGTTTTGATTCACGCACACTAGATTCCTTCTGGAGGAAAGCTGCCTTCCACATATGCTACTGATGCAGTCCATAGTGGAGACATCTTGGCTTGCACCAGTGCATAGTCCTTTGGGCAGCCTTGAATCACAGGCCTGGTGAGGATGTTCAGCCATTGGGACCAGACAAAATCTATCACAAAGTAAAACGCCTGAACTGAATATAGCACAGATACAGGGATACAGGGACCTCAGCACCAGATGCTTTGATCTACTCATCTGCTCTTGTGGTGCCAAAGGAACCGGGTCGGACATGGCCAAATTCCCTTTTTTTTTTTTTTAAAAATTATGCATTCAAGTCCTGGTTACCTAACTAAATGTATTTCATCAGCTGGCCTTAATGTCTCTCTGAGTTGTATCCAGACAGATATCTGGGATCTTTAAGTTCAAGAAAATGGTGAGCTATTAGGGATTGCCTTCATACTGAGGGCTTCCATAGAGCCAGAGTAGAGTCAGGGGTAACCCCAGGCAGTGCTCACAGGCAGCTGCGGTGTGGCTGCTCATCTCTTTCTTCTGACTACCTGCTAAATCAAGGTAGAGCAACCCTGACAGATGCTTGTAATCAACTGAACTTAGATACCTGCATCTATCGTAAATCCACTCTGGATGCTACAACATCCAGGACATACCATCTGAATATACCTCTCTGGGCTTCATTCTCCAGCTGTGAGAGCAAATTCCTGCCATCTCCTTTCTCCCTCCCTCCACTACTGGTGCCAGCCACTTCAGAGCAGGGCCCGGCACGCACAGTTCAGTCTTTAATTCGTACTCCTATTAACAGTGAAGTGCTGGGCTGGTACATCAAACACAGCACTAAGCAGGACCTTAATATGTGACAGTTTCCAACGCACCCCCTGACCCCCTTCCAACTAGGCTAAATAGAAAATACATCTGCGGTAGGGAGTTAAGCCAAAAGCTCCAGGTCCTGAATTAATAGCAGCCAATACAGCTTCACAGCAGCAGAGCGGTGCCTGCTGAGATTTGCTCTCCCAGTACTGTCACAGGTAAACAAGACTCTGACAACTTCAGTAACTTCTAGAAATACCTTCAGTGAGGTCTGTAAAATAGGTTTTTTAGATTTGCCTTGTAAATAACTCTCCTGTGTGGTCAATGATATGAGTGTGGCCAGAACATTTGCCATTTAATATTTGATCTTATATTAAATTTAAGAATAGCAGTGGTCACACATCAATTTGTGTTTTGGCACTTCTGAAAAGCATGATTTGCAGTGGATCATAAGCACATTTTCTTTCTTCATAGATTTTTAGCAACCAGGCAGAAAATGTGCTCAGATAGCCTTTTGGATGTAATGAAAAGCTCACAGTATATTGTATCTTGTACCTGACACCATTAATTTTTTCATATTTGTCTTCTGTGTCACTTGTTTTACTAACTAATAGATCATTCTTATTACAGGCATACCTTCACTATTGAGTTAGCTGGAGAAAGACATGGCTAATAACAATGAGTTCCTCATGGAATATGAAAATATCCTGGGAGAGAAGGCAATGCTACACCTGGCAGGAATATAGTTTTCCTTTTAAAAATGAGACACCGCTCAGACAGACACAGAGCTTTGTGCAATGCTGAATCCACACCTATGTGCATTCTTAAAAACCCTCCTTCATGTCTCTTTTCCTTCTTGGAGAGGATGGACACAGCTCAACATTTAAAATTATTCATTTTGTAATGTAAACATACTCCTGCTGCTAAGCTGCGGATTTCAAACCAGTTTAACAAATTACAAAAATCCCTTTTCAGAAGACAAATTATTTGGAATTATCAGGTCTGATGCACTGTTTAATTATGCATGCTTTTGTGCTAAGCATCTTTAAATATTAATGAGATATGTTTTTGCACTTATGACCTAAAGTAGATCTATAGTAAACTCAGATGTCTGTTAGCAGTATGTCATTGCAGGAGTGCCGTACAGCAACAGCTCCTTTTAGGCAAGGAGCTTTTCTGGGTTTTTTTTTGCTTTTGTATCATTGCCAGCACTATGGAAAAGGAGTCGGGAAAATCACAACCCTGACAGAGAGTCCTCCTCAGGTGAGCGGGGCTGAGATAATTCTTGAGATCACTTTCTGTCCCCCTCTCAGTGTGAGAACGGAGTGTCTGGAAGCTGCTAAGAGTGTAGCCCCAGCGGTGGGCACTGGTGGCTGCGCGGTGGAGAGGGCCAGCTGGCTGGGGATGGGGCAGTGCTGGGATGCTCCTGGGTCTCCATCCCCAGGGCAAACATCAGGGCCTTACCCCAGGGTCTGCGTGGGTTCAGACAGACCTGGCACTCATGTGTAACAGAGGGAAGGAGAAAGCCTGTAAAAAAGTTAAAAATTACAAGAGAGAAGATACTGGGAAGATCACATTACTCAAGATCAGCTTGACTCCAGAGAACGGGACACCAGTAGGATGCTAGCCAGGGTTATCTGCATCTTGACAGCCTGATCACCTCAAATCAAATACAGATTTCCACTGCCTCAGCGAGCTTCTGCCTGATCCATCCAGACCAGATTCATTTTGCCAGAGTATCAATATGTTATTCATCTCCTGATCACTTCCAGTTTAGTCAGATCATCTTCTTCTGTCATCAGGCCTAAAGGTTTTGCCTGTTTCCCTGTGAAACAAGAGTAAGATCCCTGGTGTAGATGGACTGATATTGCCAAAAGCAAGAAGAGGAATACTTAATAGCCAAACTTCCAGCAATAACATGAAAGTTGATGGGCTGTCTGAGCCCAGAGCACTGTCTATATCCATGGACCACAGGAATGTGTTTCTGCTCTTGCTCTCATCAGACACGACAGAAACCTGAACCACATCAGTGGCTGCTGAGAGCTTCACAGGGGCCTGGGAGCTGGTAGTGTCAAGTCTTTTTAGCTATGGGCCCTGTCTGGTCACCCTGGTCCTACACGCATGTTCAACTGCTGTGCACCAAATCCTGTGCATCCCAATAGAGCTAAAGAAGAAAAAGAAACAGCTTTAACATGTTTCTCAGGGCAGCTCCTCACTGGAGAAAGAAGAGAGGGGAGAAGATCTGCTGGGTACAAAATCTTTACATCGCTCTAGCTGTGAAGGCTGTTTCTGGAGCTTACCTCCCTGTGTCACCGCACGGTGTCCATGGTTGTATCCAGAGCTGCCCGATCACAAGATAAGATAAGCCATCCTTTCTTTGACAGAACCTGACAGCAACGCATGCCTCACATATTAAAACCAGCCTCCTTTCCCAGCAGCAGATAGCATCTTTGCTGCTCAGAAACCACTCAGAGTAGTTAGAGGGTGCCTTGTACGTACAAATGTTGTTGCCTGATATATTAAGCCAATACACAAGCTCATTACCTCCGCTTCTTCCATGAAGCTTACCTATATCGAAAAGCTGTCACACAGCAAAGCATTAAACAAATATAGGGGCTGCCTTGTTATTATTGTCTGTGGTACAGCGGTGCTTGCAGAGCAAGGCAAGGTGGGGGTCTTGCCGTGCCGGCGCTGGATGCAGAAAGGGGGTCAGCAGCAGTGTGGCAAAGAGGTAGCACAGGCAGATGGGTTTTATCCTGTTGCAATGAAAGGATAACTTATTTCTCACTGCCCAGCCCAGCTGAGCAGGGAATTCCCCCCTTTTTTACAAAGCAGTACAGCACTGGAAAATAGCTTTGCCCCTGAAAAACTTCTCTTAAATTGGCAAGTCAGGACAGAGGTAAGGCAGCAAATATTCTGTCAGGGCATACAGGTCTCCAGCGTGTCACAGGGGACTGGGACAGGGATGGGAAATAAATTATTTCCTTAAGATCCTGCAGGCAGTCTGCAGCAAAATGAGGAGAAAACCTGGGCATCCCAGCCTCCAGGTGGATTATCTGTTCGTGAAACAGAACTTCTTCTTCCATATTAGACTGACCCCTCACCTGGGATGCTCTCTGAGGAAGGAGCCTCCAAACACTCCTTCTACCATCAAATGGATTCACTGGGAAATAAAAAGTGATGTGATGAACTGTTACATGGGTGCCTGAGGATGAGGAGCTTCTGCTTATTCTCTACTTCAACAGAGCAGTGGGTATCCACCAACACAGTGAGGTGACCGAATAACGCAGCCGGTTCCCTCGTCCATTCCCATGGGAAAGGGCACAGGCAGACGTAGGTGTGTGAACCGGCCTGGCAGCACCAGTGAGCTCCCAGCCATCCCTTGCCAGAGGTTTGTGTGTACACAAGGTTGTGTGGCACACAGCCGGTGTGTGGGGCGCAGGCGCCACTCAGACCAACCAGGCCAGGTCAGAGAGGGACTTAGACCCCCTGGCTAAGAGGATGGAAAATGGACAGAAAAACAGAGAGAGCCCCAGAGAAGGAAAACAAGAATCTGCAATTCAAATCCATGCATCCCTGAGGGACTGGTGAAACAACTACTTGCAATTGCATTAGTGCATTTTAATGTGTTAACGGGCCCCCAGCTGCTGGTAACTGCCCCGTCAGCTGGAGTGTGGTCTACTGACCATTTCCCTCTGCTGCTCTGCAACACAAAGTCAGACAGGTTTCCTCACGAGGATTAAGTAAACAAAGTTTAAATCACACAGCAACAGACTAGGAGCATACTCAAGGCCAGTTACGATGATCTCAGCTCCAGGGTGGTAAGGGGCTTGATTCATCGGGAGGGAGTTTTCCTCCAGATGCAATGAGATGCACGGCACTGCTGCCAATGCTGCCTTCTCTTCAAAAATTTGCTTGCATAATTTACACCAGGTGTCATTGTAGGTAGAAAATATTGGGATGTTAAGGAAGTCATAACATTGGCAGATGATATTTTACGTAGTAACGTGCATGCTGGAGACAATAGGGGTATCACCCATAAGTGAGTATCACTCAACATGAATAATGGCTGCAAGGTCAGGCCCCTAATGAACAGTTATCTAGCTGTGAATATATACACGTCTTCCCTCTGTTGTAGGCAATGCTCTCTGCTACCTAATTAGGTTGATCTGTGAATATGATTATTCATTACCTGAAGTCTGAGAGTACAGAATTATGCACCCGTGCAGTGTGCCTTAAAGAAAAAGCATGTGAAATTCTAATGTCAGATAAGGTGACTGCATGATGAATGAAAAAAATACACTACCAATCTCAGGACTTTCCACAGGAGTGTGTTGAATTCCACACAAATTCACCTGGAAAAAAAAAAACCCAAAAAATTTTTACAAGGTGAAAAATCAAAGATTCAAATCCTCATTTTAGAAGGGCTTCTATGTTGTATTATGAATTACGATGTAATATCTGGTTTAAAAGAAACACAAAAGAAAAATAAAATATTTTTATTTTATAGAATTGCAACTATTCGATTGTGTTCAAAACATTTATCTGGAAATCCTGAAACGCTGCAATATCTGCCAGTATGGGATCTGCAAAGTTACACAAGATGAATTCCACCACACTGAGCTTCTGCAAAAGAAAGGGCTGCAGACTGTTCCCATCACCCTCCTGCTATCCAGCCTGCCTGGGATTCCCAGCGCTGCCCTTCCCACCCTGAAAGGTGATTGCCAGGACTTAGGAGACTCTTCCACTGACAGATGGGAAATGGGAGCCCCAGGAGGAGTGACCTGGGCGCAAGAAGCCAAGGCTGCCAGGAAGAGCAGAAGAGTGCTTCGAAAGCCTGAGAGCATCAGCCATTTAGCACCAGAGGCACTAAGATAAAATAAAAACATGGCATAAGCGATGACAAAGGCTAAAGAAAAAAAGAAAAAGCTATGGGCAGAGTCGGGATGCCGTCCTGATGTGAGCTGCGCCCCTTTTACCCCTTCAGCTCGATAAGGACGGGCTTGCGAGACAGCCTGACCCAAAAGAAGACATTAACTGTCTAATATTCTTTCATTTCTGATTCCTTGGTACTGACATTGGCTCTGTTCACACTCCCAGCCAGCACAGCTTCTCTGAGAGTCTGTCCTGGGGAAAGGAAAGAGAAAGGAGAGTTAACAGAAAGGCTAAATATTTGAACTGGCTACTGGAAAAGAAAAAAGAAAAAGAGAGAAAAAAAAAGAAAAAGAAAAACCCAAGATGAGAAAAAACAGGTGTCCCACCTTCAAAAGGCACATTAGGAGGCAGGCAGGCAGATCTGCGGAAATAGAAACAGATTCTCATCTAGTGGAAGAGCTTTTTTTTTTTGCCTGAGTCTCTAATTCCCATCTAATGCTGGGATGTAGTTCCTGGAGACTGGATATGAATCTGAACCGAATCTCTAGATACCAATTTGGAAAGAAATCTCAGAATAAAATTGATTCAGGCTCACCCTGCTCGCTGCAGGTCAACATGTCTGTGAAAAGAAGCTCCCTGAAACTCTCTGGGTATTTCTCTTGTAATGCCAATGCTCTGCTCCCCTCCAGCTCCTACACCACCTTTTTGCTTGCAGGTGCCTGGCCATGGACCTTTTGGCCTCCACCTGCACCTAATCCATCCTGACACAGGGAAGTCAATGAGGCAGGGCACGTACCACTGCGACAGCCGTGTCCGAGACTTGTTAATGATGAAATGCAAAGGCGTTTCCCCATTATACCCTTTCTCCCGCGCCAAGTTTTTCCTTGTTAATTAGGAGGAAAATTTCACAACTTCGCCGCCGTATAATTAAATCTTGCAATTAACATATGCACTTAAGCCATCGTTTTGAAAATGAGACTTATGCAGTGAAACCTACTTAAGGGAAAGCACCAGGATGGCGGGCGAGACTGTGACGCTGTGTGCTAATGATCCAGAACACCACTGGATAAATGATAGGTCTTACTGACAGCACTCTGCCCGTCTGACACGTGCAGGAAAGGGCATATGCTTACGGATGCTAATACAACACGGTACCAATAAAAGGGGAGTGGGAGGGAGGGCGACAAAAGCAGAGGTAAATACATTAAGTCTCAATTAGAGTAGTGACACGAGAGAGAGCCAAGGTTAATATATTTTAGGAGAAAGCCTTTCTGGGAGCTAGGGGCTGATCTCTGCGGGATGATGTGACAGAGGTGATGACAAGAGAAAAAGGGAAGAGCTTTTCATTTCATTAGACACTGCTTGGAAATGGCAGCGCAGCCTCAGCGCTTTATGGCCTGCGCTGGCATACCTCTTCGGTTTCCATCACCCTCCGGGCACAAGCTCTGGATGGCTTTGGAAGAGCCGGATTCATCCGCAGCCTTGCTCTTTGCTTCTGTGATGCCACGATAGCTTGGGGCATCTGACACATAGACTTGCATTCCGGCCCCAGTCTGGCTCAGACTTAGCAGCGTGGGGGACCACAGAGGTACCCGTGTGATTTTACTGTGCCACAAACGTTCAAGAGCTGTATCTTCAGCGTGATTTTACAGCGTGGCTCTTCATGCACATACTAGCCAGTGCGTGACAAAATTCAGAAACCAGCATGCAAATATCTTAATGGAGGTTGCAAGTTTTTGCTGGGTGGTTACACAGCAGCAGGCAAGCAGTTTCAGGTCTCATTTGGTGACCTGACATATGTAACAGTATAACGAAAGTAAGCTTCAAAGAGGGAATTATTGCAGGCTATTCATATTCCACACTGTAAGCTGGGAGAGAATAAAACCCAGCAGCTGACCACCTACATCTCACCTCTGCTTTTTCGATGAACATTGGAAAAAAAGCAATTGTCTCTTTAGCAGCAATCCATGTTAATATTTTAATTGCACTGACTGCATCTTATTCAGCCGCTACAGCTTTCCTTATTCCAAAATAATCCTTATTCAATTAGCAAAGGCGCAGACAGTATCATTAAATAGTTGCAGAAGTCCGTCAGAGAAACAAAGGATTACTTTCTTTTATACCTCCTCACACACATGCACACAACACACTTATTAGGATGATATCCAGCATTCAGGCATAAAATCTTAAATTACAGAGTGATTGGGGCTTTTCAACTGATCCATAAAAGTATGCACTTAGCAAAATCTAAGGACAGGTAGAAGAGATGGATAACATCCGATGCATCGCCTTTTCAAGGCAGCCACTGAGGCATGCAAAAATAAACATATGCTGAGGTGAATGCAGTGTGCTATTTGTACAATGCAACATGGCAATGACCTCAAGTAATAAAAATATCTGCAGATTTAAGCCCAGAGGACTATATTGCATATCAATAGCAATAAAACCAGCAGAAATAGAAATGTATTATTTATAGACCTATTTATAAACCCTAAATACCTCTCTAGTGGACCTACTTCTGTAGAATGAATTGCCTTCTTCCCCCTCCTCCCTTCAGCTGTTTGTATGACAAGGTAGCGCAGGACTGTGCCGTCAAGACAGATCTTTGTAAAAGATACAGAATTGGAATCAGGAAGAGATGCAACTCCCTCCTGCATAATTTTTCCAGTGACATGACCTGCGTTTCAATTAAGCAGCCCCAATTTACCACTTTGGAAGTGGGATTGCAGGCCAGCCCCAGGTCCATAGCACAGTCTCACTAGGAGGGCTGATTCTGTCTGATAAAGATGAACAGGATCTTTGCCATTAATTTTGCCATCAGTATAACTAGATTATCACTGAGTCCTCTCCTCTCCTCTCCTCTCCTCTCCTCTCCTCTCTTCTCTTCTCCTTTTGAATCAATGAACATACTGAAATGCCAGCAGAGGGAAAGAAGGTATTTTCACTGTCTCCTGTCATTCAGATCTCTCCTTAAAACATTCATGTTGTTTCAAATCTCATGTTGCTTTTATCTCACTATCACTTATAAGACCATTACAAATAATAAATCCTTCCTGGGATGCCCCATTTTATGGACCAAAGCAATTCTGTGTTCACAGGGACAATTTTCCTTCCTTATATATCCCCTAGAGGAAAACTGCAGGTGCTGAAGTTACTTCACCAATGAAAAAAAATTACCAGAGACTTAAAAGATTAGGCTGGGGAAGGTAATGGATTATACTGATGAACTCAATCACCTACATTTACTTGGAGACCCTAAGTGCTTTCAAATCTGGCCATAAGCTGCTGAGTAACACACCGAGTAATTTAGACACTGGACAAAGGCCTCTAAACAGACCGACAACAGACTACTGTAAAACAGCCCTAATTTTGCCTCCTGCCTGCTGCCTTTTTTACAGACCCCAGTACCTAACCCCTCCGTGATGTGTCCCCGCGGGAGAACAGCAGAACCCCCAGCCAACCCATGCAAGAGGGAGGTGGTGCCACCGGAGAGCAGACGTTGCCTTTGTCCGTTCCTGTTGCTACTTGCCCTTCCAGTGAGAAATCTGTGCATTCGTATTACTGCAAATTACGCAGAAACGTCTCTTCCCCTCCTCACAGCTGCCGTGTAACATGCATCAGCATCCATGTCTTCACTAGATTCCACCCACAAACTTTAAGTGAAGTTTTGCCTGCTCTTTCCAGATCATCTTTTGATGCACTGTTTTCAGAAGCATTAGATTGCATTAGTACCAAATTCTGTCTTTCTTTTCTTCTCCTGCACTCTGCTTTCAAATGAATTAACAGTGACTCCAGCCCTTACTACGACAGTGAATTAATAGGAGCAGTGAGTTAAATGAGTTAAGATTAATTCGATCCTGCTGTAACTAGCACCAGCACAAATCAAAAAGTTTTACTTTAGAATCATTTGGGTTATAACAGTGTAAAACAAAAAAGGTTAAAAGCACCAGAATTAAATGAGTACTTCCAAAATACCCAGATTTTTCACTCCTTTGTCTTGACAAGTGAAGCCTGGTCATCCCACCACTGTCATTTCTTCTGAAATTCTGGCAGTTCAGTTCCAAAATGTGAGCAGGACTTGTGAGCAGAGAGACTGAAAGCTGAATAATCTAGTTTAAAACATCTGCATGAAATACAGTTTAATTCCACATGTCTGGTACAGAGGAGACCAAAAGGATTCTATATATATTTTTCAAAACATACACATTGCTGGCCAAAGAACTTTACCAGATGTTTCAAATACATCTTTCCTGATGGAGATGTATCTTTTTACACATGAATCTCACCCAGCTCTCCCACAGACTTGAAGCTAGCCCAGTTTTATCCTAATGGGAAAAAGATCACGTTTCCAATGTCTTTCATAAATTTTATGCCTAATTAAGTTCCCATTAATGGGGTTGAGAAGGGCATCTTTAGTTCCAGCACATACTTTTGCGTGGCTGTTTTTTAAAAAAGGTTACTTGGACTTCTGTGGCTTTCTGGATTTCTAGTGGGGTTTTTTTTTT